>NW_006408631.1:9653142-9773797 GCF_000296735.1 Chrysochloris asiatica
GCTCCTAGACTGAAAAGTTAATCACTCCCCTCCTTGCTATAAAATGTCTACCTTTACATTTCCGACCCTCACAATCAGTCCTGATAACAATTATTCAATATTCTATCACAAGAGACCCGTCTGCATTTCATTGCATTCAACCCTGCCTAGACAGATTGAATGCTACTCACTGGAGATTCTACCTTCCTCCATGCCCTCTGGATCTAGGTTCACTCTTGAAAGCTTGTAAGCCAGTCACTTCTTGCCTTTGTAGCTCCCCACCCCCCCATTTTGGGTAGCCAATGTCCAAGTTGCCCATCCCTGTTTACTCTGTGTGTGGAGGGGTAGGAATGATTCTTTCTGTAAGGACTTGTTCCCTCTTTTGAGCTACTGCTTCCATAGGTGTAGGTCAAGTTCATCAAATTGTTTGAGAATACTTTTTTTTTTTTCCTCTTCTTTTTACTCTGGTTGAGCTCTGATCATCCAGTCACTGAAGCCAGGATAAGTGGGTATTATCTGCAAGTGTGGGTGTTCTTATGCATATGCCCAATATATTTTTTAAAAACCCACAGAGTTGTACATTTTAAAAGGGCATATTTTATGGCATGTGAACTGTATTTCAATACGGTTTTTATAAATATGAAAAAATAAATTAAAATCAATATGTATTCCTTTTTATGAACAGACACAGACTTGAGAAGTCTTAAATTTACTTGAAATATTGAGATATTTAAAATATTTTGATTATGGAAATTTTCAACCACCTACAAAAGTAGATGAAAAGTATAATGAACTTGAATGTATCATCATCTGGCTTTAATAGTTATCAGCACATGACAAATCTTACCTATCTGTACACCAACCCACCCTTTTGCCCTCCACTGGATTGTTTTGGAACAAATTCAAGATATTATAATATTTCATCTGTAAATGCTCCACATCTCAAGTAAGGAAATCTTTGACAAATAAGCATACTACCATTATTATATCTTCAAAAATTGAACAATTCCTTAATATCATCAAATGTTCATGAATGGCCCAATTTCCCTGATAGGTTTAATTTGAAACTGATTTGTTTGCATTATAAAGTACTTGTCAAGTCAATTCTGACCCATAGTGATCCTGTATAGGGTTTCGAAGGAGCAGCTGGTGAGCTTGAACCACCAACCTTGCAGTTCAAATGACTTTACAGTCTGACGCATTAGCCCACAGTGCCACACCAGGACTCCATTTTTTTGCATTGAGATCCTGTAAAAAGAGACATGGGAGGCATTGTCTGACCTCTTCTGACTTCACAAGGAAGGGGAAAGAATTACTACGAACATCAGCCCAAGATCAATTTCTCTAAGTTGAAATTAGACATGCTTCCACTCTCTACCATATTCAGAGTTACAGGGTTTATTAGGGAAGTCAATAGGTTACAATTAAGGATCAGAAATACTCAGGGTACATTCCAGTCAGGACAGCCTCTTCTCAGTCATGCCCACAAGCAAGCCTTTCTTTTAGCCCATTACCCCTACTTGGGCAATGTTACAAAGCTCTTTTGGGCTACCAATAAATGCCCAAAGGGTGCGCCACTCTACTGTGGTCTCAGCCCCAAAGTGCTCAACTCTAGCTCCATGGGTCAGTAAACCTGGTTCCTCAGATCAAGTGTCTGGAGGCACCCCACTCCAAAATCAAGCCTCCTTCCAGAAGGCACTACCACTCTGTCTATTGCTCTGACTCTTGGTCCCATTGCTGCTGCTTCTCTGCCATTTCTCTGTCGCTCCTCTGGTATCACAGTTGTGTCTCTTGGATTGGGGAATTTCAACACATATGGATCCCAAGGATAGATAGACTCCACTGGCTCGTTTTCTTTGATGGAAGTGAGATTTACCTGTTCCTACACTTCTGAAGTGGCTCAATTTATACCCACGTTAGAGTTCCAAGTTTTTACAATCACAATTAGCCTTGTTAGCAATCACTCACAGTTGAATCATATCTTCTTATCAGCATATTCCCCCACCTTCTCTTACCCAGAACCATCAGGAAAAAGTTGTTTGGTGAGAGTTACAAAGACCATGGTTAAAGAAATATAATAAACAATTCACTGCACCACAGAGCCAAACAAGGTACATACATTGTATTGGGTTATCTCAACATATGTCTTATTACTACATAAGTTTCCCTTTTGTGAAAATCATTCTGACATCATAAATGTGCTCCTTTTCCTTCTTAGGTCTTAAAAATGAGCTATAACAAAGTTCGAAAACTTCAGAAGGAGACTTTTTATGGCCTAAGGAGTTTGACACGGTTGCATATGGACCACAACAATATTGAGTTTATAAACCCAGAAGTTTTTTATGGACTCACCCTTCTCCGAATGGTCCATTTAGAAGGAAATCAACTGACGAAACTCCATCCAGATACATTTGTCTCTTTGCGCTACCTCCAGATATTTAAAACATCTTTCATTAAGTATTTGTACTTGTCTGATAACTTCCTGACCTACCTCCCCCAAGAGATGGTCTCCTACATGCCCAGGCTGGAAAGCCTTTATCTTCATGGAAATCCATGGACCTGTGATTGCCACTTAAAATGGTTGTCTGATTGGATTCAGGAAAAGCCAGGTATCTATACTGTCTGTTTCTTTATCTTTAACTAAATTGAGAAAACCTGGAGGTGTTTGTCAGTATGTGGAGAGGCCAAAGTAATTTTGCTGGAAAGATAATCAAGTCTACATAATAATTCAGTGATAATGAATGTTCCTTATTTATTAATCAAATCATCATTCTTCGTTTTGGTCAATTTTCAGTTATATCTTCTGGATTTTGGCAAAATAGGGTATTAAGAAATATGTGTGTTACTCTTAACTATTTACTATGAACAAAGAAAACCCTTCTCCCTCCTTATCCCCTTCCAGTTCATTCAGTTACTACTGAATGTTGACACATTTCTTACTGTACCTCTACCCGAAGTCGTGTGATAGTGATGGAAAACATCAAGAGCATCAACTTCTCTAACCGAGCTTTCCATGACTGTAAACAAGTGAGCAGACATGAAAAGAGGGTGCAATGTGCTTTGATGGTAAAAGTGTAAAACTCCCATGAAGAGTACAAGATCCATTCAGCCAATAGTCACTCTTTGTGAACTTCTGATATGCAAGGGACTTGTAGGAGCTGGGGATCCCAAAATGAATAAGACTGATTAAGGCCCCTGCTGTGGTGGATCTTACATTCTAATGAGGAAGATGGGTAAACAACTAATTATACCATTAGTTGCTAGATTTCATTTACATAATTGTTTAATTTCAATTAAGTCTTTAAGATAATAACTGAAAAGAGTAGATTTAGTTTAGCACCAAAGAGATCATTAATCTTCAGAATAATGCAGTGAGGCCAGTAATGCATTTTACAGATGAGAAAACCAACAACTAGGTTGTTAAGTGATTAATAGATATGGACATCCACTGTCCACATCCTTAAACCGCTGTTAACTATTGCTGCCTCAAACATGTTTTAGTTTCTCTCTGACCTCTTTCCATAAATATTTGAGTTTGTGAAATGCATTAATTCATTGACCATCTGCTGTGCACTTTGAATTGTGAAGGAATAAAGGGACGTTATAGTCTCAAGCCTTAGAGGAAATTTTAGACCTACGCAGAGTAGATTTTTAAAAGTATGAACAAAGTGTTGTTACTGCTCCTGTTGCTGTTAAATGCCGTCAAGTTGGGTCTGACCCATAGTGACCCTGTATAGGGTTTCTGAGAAGCAGCTGGTGAACTTGAACTGCTGAACTTGAAGTTCAAACAGCACCACATCAGGATTCCTATGAACAAAGTAGGAACATAAAAGTCAGAGCAATTTTCTGCTGCAGGAATCATGGAAGACTTCACAGAGGTGTGGCATTTGACCTCGGTGGGAAAGGATGGATAACATGTTCAGAAATGGAGATGAGGAGCTCTGGTGGCTCAGTGGTTTAATTGCTTACCAAAAAGTCAGCAGTTCAAACACACCAGCATCTTTGTGGAGAAAGATATGGCAGTCTGCTTTTGTACATTTTACAGTCTTGTGAACCCTATGAGGCAGTTCTAGTTCTACTCTTTCCTATCTAGTCACTATAGGCAAAATAGATGCAACTGGCAACGTGACACTCCATCTTAACATTTCATATCCTGGCTGTCTGTTCTGAAAGCTATTTCTTAAGCCCAGGCTAATCTAGTTCATGGAAATACCTTTCCTGTTCAGCTTTATGCTTCTGAGCACACAAATCCTCACTGAAATGTTACCTTAAAAAAATCATTTTTATTGTTATAGAGAGCATACATAGAAACAAACACCAAGTCAGCTGTTTCAACATGTACCATTCAGTAGTAACACTGATTACTTACTTCCAGTTGTGAAGCTATTCTCATTCTCTTTTCTGGGTTGTTCCTTCCCATTATCATAAGCTCACTTCCCCTAAGGTTCCTATCTAATCTTTTGAAGTTCTGTCACTTTGACACCAAAAAAGATAATTCTTAAAAGAGCAGAATCAAGGCAGATAGAATGTCATTTTCTTTCCTTTATTCAGTTCTTCCTCCCTCCTTGCTTCCCTCCCTTCAGCTGTTCTTTTTCCCTTTTCTTCCACTAATCTTTCCTGAGAACCCATTGGCGAGGGCTGGGGACATACACACGTGAATAAGCAGGGTTTTTACTCTTTTGCAGATTTCAGTCTTATGGGAAGACAAACAACTAAAAAGTAATTTTAATAGTGGATGGTGAGGGGCGAAAGGTGCCAGGATCCCATAAAGCATGGAGCCCACCAAAAAGAAGCGTTGTTTAAGCAGGGTCCTGAAGCATGATTACTAAGTGGTTAAGCATTGGTGGAAGAGGGTGTATCCAGCAACAAGTATGTGGGGAATGGAAAGAACAGCATAGACCATTGCAGCCCGAGATATATACATATATCTGGTAGCGTAGTGGTTACGAATCGGGCTGCGAACCTTAAGGTCAGTGGTTTGAAACTACCAGCCGCTCCGCGGGAGAAAGATGAGGCTTTCTACTCCTGTAAGGATTTACACCCTCGGAAACCCTGTACAGGGTCGCTATGGGTCGGCTCCGACTCGAAGGCACTTAACAACAACAACAACAATATATATATATATAATATATATGACTACTATAAGGAGCTCTGGTAGCGTAGTGGTTATGAATCAGGCTGCTAACCTCAGGGTCAGCAGTTCGAAACTACCAGCTGTTCCGCGGGAAAAAGATGAGGCTTCCTGCTCCTGTAAAGATTTACAGCCTTGAAAACCCTGTGTGGGGTCACTATGAGTTGGAACCAACTCCATGGTACTTAACAACAATTACAACAACAACTATATATATACATGTATGGAGTACTGGTGTGGTGCTGTCAGATAAGCATGGGACCACAAGGTCTGTTTGAACTATAAAGTCAGCAGTTCAAACTCACCAGCCACTCCTTGGAAACCCTATACAGGGTTACTATGATTCAGAACTAACTCAATGGCATGTAAAAATAACAACAATATACATGTATGTATTAAGCAGTCGATTGAGAGAAAAAATGCTAAAAATTTTCTATGAAATATGAAAATTTCCAGATTGTTTCAAATTCTAGCAAAAGCTATTGCTTCAAAATGTTCAAATGTTCATTCATATAGAAGCCACAACTGGCAATAACTCAATTGTAATTTTTCCTAGATGTAATAAAATGCAAAAGAGACAGAAGTCCCTCCACTCCACAGCAATGTCCACTTTGCATGAACCCCAGGGCCTCCAAAGGCAAGTCCTTCACCATGGTCCCAGCTGCAGCTTTCCTATGTGTCAAACCAACTATTGACCCATCCCTGAAACTTAAGAACCTGAGCATTCTGGAAGAAGGTGGTTCTGCTGCCATCTCTCCCCAAGATTTCATGGCTCCGTTTGGCTCCCTTACCATGAATATGACGGACCAGTCTGGAAATGAAGCTAATGTGGTCTGCAGTATCCAGCAACCTTCAAGGACATCATCCACTGAATTCACTGAAGAAAATGACTACATCATGTTAAACATGTCATTTTCTACATTTCTGGTCTGTAACATAGACTACAGCTACATTCAGTCAGTGTGGCAAGTTCTAGCTTTGTATAGTGACTCTCCTCTGATACTAGAAAGGAGACATTTGATCACTGAGACACCACAGCTTTGCTACAAATATGAGCAGGTGACTTCTATGCCTGAAAGCATTTTCACCAATATAGAAGCTAATCTCAGAACAGATCCTTCTTGGTTAATGCAACATCAAATTTCCTTGCAACTAAACAGATCTGCTACCACCTTCAGTACATTGCATATCCACTTCTTGAGTGATGCCCACATCACTCTACCAAAGGCAGAGATGAGGCCAGTGAAATACAAATGGACCATGATTTCAAGAGATAACAATACTAAGCTGGAACACACTGTTGTGGTTGGTGGGACCATTGAATTGGATTGTCCAGGTCAAGGAGACCCCACCCCACATCTGGAGTGGCTTCTAGCTGATGGGAGTAAAGTCAGAGCCCCATACGTTAGTGAAGATGGGCGAATCCTAATAGACAAAAATGGAAAACTGGAACTTCAAATGGCTGATAGTTTTGACACAGGCATATACCACTGCATAAGCACCAACTATGATGATGCAGATATTCTTACCTACAGGATAAGTGTGATAGAGCCCTCTGTAGAGGCCCTTCATGAAAATGGGGTTCATCACACAGCTTTCACTGGTGAAACACTTGACCTTGACTGTTATTCTACTGGTATCCCAGATGCCTCGGTTAGCTGGGTTCTTCCCGGAAACTCTGTGCTCTATATGTCTTCAAAAGACAAGCAAATTCTTAACAATGGCACATTAAGAATATTACATGTCACCCCAAAAGACCAAGGTCACTACCATTGTGTAGCAGCCAATCCAGCAGGGGTTGATCTTTTGATTTTCCAAGTTTCAGTCAAAATAAAAGGACAAAGGCCCACAGAGCATGATGGAGAAACAGATGGTTCTGGACTTGATGAACCCAATGTCACTGTGTACCCTCAGGAGTCACCACCAGCTCTACAACTGCCTACATTGGCTACCATGAAAGTTGAGGCTGAAAAACAAGAATTGAGCACAAGTAAGAAACACAATTATCGGGAGTTAATACACCGGCGACGTGGAGATTCAGCAAATTGGCATTTTAGGGAACATAGGAGGCAGTTTCTTCCCTCTGCGCAGAGAATTGACCCACAACACTGGGCAGTGCTTTTGGAGAAAGCTAAAAAGAATGCTGCCCCAGAGAAACCAGAAAACACCACAATACAGCCAGCTCCAGTATCCACCCAGCTCCTGAAACAACCTGGCCCGGAAGAAGAAAGTTCAGGTATGCTTCCTCCAGATGAGGAATACATGGTTCTGGCAAGTAAAGTTCCTTATGTTCCATCAAGGACAGTTGCTGCTGATTCCAAAACTATATCTGATAGCCCTGTGATAGATATAACAACTTCCAGCACCGAAGTCTCCCCAGTTGTGAGTCCACAAACACTAGCACCTGAAAAACCTATAAATTTCAATCGATATCCTCCTGACAAACCTACAGTCAGGTCAGTGAATAGAAATCCAACCACATCAACCAAAATGCCAGATAAAAATAACCAAAAGTCACCCACTATCCTTCCTCTACTATCTGGAGCAACTGAACTTCAGGACACAGAGCAGATAGGGAAAAGAAGAGACCATTTCCAAAGTGTATCCTCAACACCAGTGGGGACTATGATCAGTTCTGTCAATAGCAAAATACTTAGCAGTGCTAATAACAAAGCTGATCTACTCTTAGTGTCGGTAAATACCACAAATAATCATCAGACATCTGGAAGAGTAGTCAGTGAACACAGGAGAAATTATTCCTTTCACACTTCAAAAAAACTTCACACTTCTACACTTCCTACAGATCCATACACTGCTGCCAATTCTCAGTTACAGATTCCTAGAAATACTACAACTAGGATTGCCCTCTCCAGACACTTTGGGAGACGGAGGAAATTCTGGGGTAGAGGGCGAATTATCAGCCCATATAGAACTCCTATTCTTGGACGGCAAAGATATGGCTTTGTGAGACCCAGATTCAGAGGTTATTCTGAAGACATCACTACAGCATTTTCAGCTACAGAGATCAGTGGGATATGCCCATCTTGTTCTTCCAGAGAGAAGCTCACCCCTGCTACAGCATGGTCTTTTCCAACTTCTTCTCCAGTCACCCTCTCTCCAGCTGATATTGCCACAACCACATCAGAAGAGTCTACAACATTACTTCAGAATCCATCATTGCTGTTTGACAACAAACCAATCGCTATTGAAAAAACAACACCCATAACAATATATTTTAGTGCTGAAAGTATCCAAGGAATTCCATCTGGTACAGTTAGGATGTATGCCCCAACATCCACATATATGGAAAAAACTGATTTAATGAATGCTGGTTACCCAAATGAGCCTCCCACCCATGAAACTAGAAGAGATTCATTGTTTATATCATCACTTTCAGACCCCATCACCAAGCCATCTATACCTAGCACTATAACCATTACAAGTTTTTCAAGAAGGAAAACTCCATGGCATCACATTTTTGTAAATAACTATATCAAAAAAGAGAGGTTAAAGAATCAGCATAAATATGGTTCACAAAAAAGTACAGTCACAGGTCTTACAAAAATACCTCCTGCTTTACCCACAGATAAAGTTTCCCCTTTCCATTTAACAACACTCTCAGCAAGTGTGATGCAAATTCCATCTGTAACATTGTCTACAACTCACCATGGTTCCACTGAAATGCAAAGTCCTAGAAGTCTCCCAAAGATGAAGGGGCAGCCCTTCCCACCCCTTTATTCTACAGTTGATAGTGTCACAAGCAAACAATCACATACCACACACTTTATATCAATGCAAACAGCCACACTGGCAACTCCTCCTACTGCGTCTGCATCTGCCATTATCAGTAAAATCCAAACAGCCAGACCTGGGGCACAAAAAGAACAAAGACAAAAGGAGCCCCAAAAGAACAGAAATGACCCAAACGTCTCTCTAGGACAAAGTTCTGGCTTTGCTACCCTCACTGCTATGGTACCTCCTGTTCTAACCACAACTGAAGCTTCAATCAAGTCCAGAGTCTCTGCTTTTACCCATTCTGCCCTAGAAAATCCAGAAGGAATCTTAAACACAATTGGTTTCCAGTCAAGAACTCTTCCTCTGACAGATGTAATTGAGGAACTACCCCAAGAGAGTAGTCAGGCTTTGAAGAGCTTAGCTGCTTCTGAAACAATTTTGTCTGGCAAACACCACCAGAGTATTGCAACCAGGAAGACAATCATTAACCACTCAACTGTGCCACCATTCCTGAGCAGTCGTGCCACTCCAGTGCCAAGTCCTACCCGTCTCTTTACTCATAATGTGGTTACTGACAATGTGGCAAATCCCATTTTCAGGATGATGGCAAATACAATGGTCAAACCATCCGAGTCCTCACGGAATGATGCTAATTCATACCATTTAGCAGCACAGGCTGCACCGTCTGCCAAGGTTCACCCAAATGCCAAGTCTACAATTGGACTAATCTACGCTAATGAGGTACATTCTACTTCTATGCCAACACTAATTACAGTTAAGCCACAGAGTTCTAAATTGACTTCCTCTCCCTGGTCAGAAAACCATTTTTGGAACAAGTCATACCCAGAGATTGCTGAAAAAGGCAAAAAGCCAGTAGTAAACATCTTGCCCCTTCTAGGCTTGCCAGAGGACACTATCCATGCATCAAATTGGGATGGACAGAAGACTACAGAGAAAAGTGCCTTTGAGAAGACACCAGTTAAAAAAATAACCACTTCTGCATTCCTTCCCTTTGACTCGTCGTCTAGAAATACGTTTGAAAAACCCAGAATTGTTGGAGGCAAAGCTGCAAGTTTTACCGTTCCTGCTAACTCAGATGCCTTTCTTCCCTGTGAGGCCATTGGCAACCCCCTGCCTACCATCCACTGGACCAGAGTCTCATCAGGTATTTGAAATGGTTTCATTTCACTGAGTCTTCTTCATTAGCTATAAAGCAGGAAAACATTATGTTCTGTTTCAGGGTCACAAGTCCAAAGAATCAACACTAGTTTCAGATTTGTGTAACACATAGAAAGTATTAATATCCTCACTTGACACTTTCATATTTTGCTCATTAAGATGTTTTAAAACATTCTTTTCTTAAATTAGAAGTAGACCCAAAGAAAGTTGATTTGAAAAAGACAGAATGGTTATAGTGGTCACTCATCTGGCTTTTAAATTATAAGTGTGTGGATAATACATTCCAGGAATAATTTCAGCAGTCTGAGAACTAAATGTCCTAGTTTTGTTTTTAAATATATTATTTTCTCAGCAACCTAACAAAAAGATAGCTTTCCCTTTTGAGATTACCATTTGAATAAATTATGTTTCTTTTAACAAAACTTGGATGGCCTATGGCTATAATTTTTTTCTTCTTCTGCTTCTCAGGACTTGATTTGTCTAAAAGGAATCAGAATAGCAGGTTCCAGGTGCTCCCCAATGGTACACTGTCCATTCACAGGGTGGACATTCAGGACCGTGGACAGTACCTTTGTTCAGCATCCAATCCTTTTGGCACTGACCGCCTTCATGTTACCTTGTCTGTGGTTTCCTATCCCCCCAGGATCCTGGAGAGACATACCAAAGAGATCACAGTTCATTCTGGAAGCACTCTGGAATTAAAGTGCAGAGCCGAAGGTAGGCCAAGCCCTCTGATTTCCTGGATTCTGGCAAACAAGACTGTTGTCCCAGAATCATCTGAAAGGCACAGGCAGGCCTTAGTGAAATCTGATGGAACGCTGGTGATTTATAACCTCAGTGTGTATGACCGCGGCTTTTACAAATGCACAGCCAGCAACCCAGCTGGCCAGGATTCACTGCTGGTTAAAATACAAGTCATTGCAGCTCCACCTGTTATTCGGGAACAAAAGAAGCAAATCCTCATAGGGACTTTGGGTGAAAGTTTGAGACTACCCTGTACTGCAGAAGGCACTCCTCAGCCCAGAATTCATTGGGTCCTCCCTGATGGTACAGAAGTGAAACCATTAAAGTTGATCAATTCCAAGTTGTTCTTATTTTCAAATGGAACTCTGTATATTAGAAATGTAGCCTCTCCTGACAGGGGCACTTATGAGTGTATTGCTACCAGCTCCACTGGCTCAGAGAGAAGGGTGGTAATTCTGACAGTGGAAGCTCAAGACACCATTCCCAGAATAGAAATTGCATCCCAGAAATGGACCGAGGTGAATTTTGGGGACAAGTTACTACTGAACTGCTCAGCGACTGGAGAACCCAAACCCAAAATAATCTGGAGGTTACCATCCAAGGCTGTTGTAGACCAGTGGCATAGGTAAGCTCATCTTTGTGTTGGAATTATAGTATTTCATTGTACAACTTATGAAACATGTATTGAGGTTAACAGCAGTTTAAGAGGGCCCCAGATTCTGCACATAAAGGCATCCTTTCCAAATAGAACCAATCCTTTTGATGTCATTGAGAATATAAAACCCAAGCTTATTTACATGGTTAACTCTAAGGGTCAGCTTCTTATTAATTTTATAGAATTAAAAGAAGGATGAGAGTCTCATTTGCCTCCATGCTTATGATAGTTTTAAAATGGCAACTGTAAATGCATTCATATTCTCTCTACCCAAAATACAATGTTGTTGCTGTGTGCTTTTGAGTTGGTTCCAATTCATAGTGACCTTTCATAGGGTGTCTGAGAGCAGCTGGTAGGTTTGAACCTGACATTGCAGTACCACTCCAGAACTTATTCTACAGTGCAACACCAGGGTTCAAAATAGAGCAGGGAATTGATTTGATGCAATCAAGTTTCTGGAGAGGCATACTCCATTGCTTCGTTCTTCATCTTGTTTGTTTGGTAAGTGGTGTCAGCTAGGTTCTGACTCATAGAAACCCCTATAGGCTTTCTGAGAGTGGTTGGTGGGTTTGAACCACCATCCTTGTGGTTAGCTGTCCAATGCTTATCCTATAGTGCCACACCAGGACTCCATAGTCTCCTATTAAACATTTTTAATTTTAGTACAAGCAGAACATAAATTTTTTTCCCATATAATGGGAAAGCCCTTTAAAAAAGTAACAACATATAGACCTTCACATGGCTGAATGTGTCTATAACCTCTAGCATCTTTTGGGGCACGTAGATACATATATAAATGTTCTTCAATATGCTCTTGTACAAGAATATGGATACTTATTGAAAAAACAGTTTCCATTGAATTGATTGACTCATTTTGATCCCATGTTGAGCCAGAGTAGAACTATGTTCCATAAAGTTTCCAATGACTGATTTTTCAGAAACAGATTGCCTTGCCAGCTCTTTCTTCCAAGGTGGTGGATGGATTTGAACTTATAACCTTTCAGTTAGTAGCTGGATATACTAACTATTTGTACCATCTAGAGATTATAGCTTATAACTTATTGTTGTTTTTAAATGTCGTTGAGTCTGATCCAACTCATAGCGACCCTGAATAAAGTTTCTGATGAAGCAACTGGTGGGTTTTAAGCTTGTGGTCTGCAGTCCAATGCTGATCCTACAGCACCACACCAGGAGTCCATTACAGCTTATGGTGGTGGTTATGTGCCGTGGAGTCGGTTCTGGCTCATAGCCACCCTGTACAGTGTTTCCGAGGCTGTAAATCTTTACAAAAGCAGAACGCCTCATCGTCTCCTGCAGAACAGCTGGTAGTTTCGATCTGCTGATCTTGAGATTAGTAGCCCGATTCGTAACCACTATGCTACTAGAGCTCCTTTTACAGCTTATAAGAGGTATCAATTTTGGCATCTGCATGACTTTACACAGTGATTTTCCAGAAAGTACCAGAACAAAAATATGAGATAAACATTTCCATTTTATGCATTTGTTTATTCATTCGTGGAAAATACCCAGGCAGGAAAATTTCTAAATGCTAGATAAAAACTTTTACTAATGTCAAAAATTGAAGAGTATATCTTTTTAGTGTTAGAATGAGCTGTTGTTGCATGCCATGATATTGCATTCAAAAGTAAATGTTAATTTTCAAGTTTTTAAAATAATAGCAGTTCTCAAAATTACTTAAAATGTCATGTTGCATTTATTTGAGATTTAAAATAAAACTGTTGTTATAAAATGTAAATATTTATGTTTGTTATCCTGTACACATCTATTCCTGGATGGTGTCAGATCTTTTCAAAGCTTTATCTACTGAGTATTGCATTTAATTTCACAATAATAGCATATCATAGCTTGGCCTTCAAGTAATTGCAAGCATTTCATTTATACTGAATGCCAGTTCTATTTTCTGAAATTAATGCATTTACAGTAAATTTCATAGTTCATGGACACAGTTCTCAATTACTCAGCAGTTGCTCATTATGCCGTGTAATATGAATATAATTTGCATTATACATGTAGGAACCAGCGTAAGAGATTGAGACAGCATCACACTTGTAATGGTAGTAACAAATAAAGGTCAGATTTTTGGTTGTAAAGACAGGGTCAAAAACATTCACTGTGTAGCAAGCCAATTTTTAGAAAATTAAAATCTTACACAGTGATTTTACGAATCAGGCTGCTAATTTAAAAAATAAAAAAGTTAATGCAAAGAAAATATATAAAGTGTTCTAAAACACATTCGTGCCTCAGAATCAGTCCTGATTAAGTATTACGATGAAATCCTGCAAGGAAGTTAGGCAGGTTGTTTATATTTTGTTTAGGGAAAATATTTAAAACATAGAAAAACTGTTCATACTATAGAAGTGAGGCAGACTGTATAAGATCACAGGTATTTTACTGATTAAAAAAATCAAGACTATTTTCACTTACATGCTTTAGATACTTCAACTGAAAGAAAAAAAAGGCAGTTCTGTTCCATCAGTTTGTTGTTTTTTCAAAAAAGGCCTACTGTTTTCTTAACTTTAGAAGACTGAGTTTAAATTTAAAAAAAACTAAAATAAAACACTTCCACCATAGCATTGCTGACCCAAGTGTACTCTACAATACCCCAAATAAACAAAACCCTTTTAGTTTCTTACAATTCTTGTCATTATCCAAAAAGTCTTTGTAATGGTCCCAGACACAGAGCACTATTAATGTACCTCTGTTACTTTCCATTTAACTTGTACAGAGTGTAGTTCAGGCAGAGTTGTATGTCCTTTCCTTTGGGACTTTGCTTGTTCCAGGTTCAGGATGTCAGACCTCACCACAGGCCTGCTGTATTCCTATCTGCAGGATAAAAAGAGTCCTAAATGAATGTAATGTTGTTGTTAAGTGCCCTGGAATTGGTTCCGTCTCATAGCAACCCTGTATAGGGGTTCTGAGGAGTGGCTAATGGATTTGGACTGCTGACCATATGGTTAGCAGTTCAGCCCTTAAACTTCAGTGCCACAATGTTGTTGTTGTTGTTGTTAAGTGCCCTAGAGTTGGTTTTGGCTCATATAGAGGAGCTCTGGTAGCGTAGTGGTTACGAATCGGGCTGCGAACCTTAAGGTCAGCGGTTCGAAACTACCAGCCGCTCCACGGGAGAAAGATGAGGCTTTCTACTCCCGTAAAGATTTACACCCTCGGAAACCCTATACAGGGTCGCTATGGGTCGGAACCGACTCAACGGCACTTAACAACAACAACAACAGAGTTTCCAAGGAGCAGCTGGTGGGTTTGAACTTCCGACCTTCTGGTTTGCAGTCCAGTGCTGATCCTACAGTGTCACAGGATTCCATATCTGGGGGGAAATGTAAATTCTCTGCAGGGAGTGGAACTGGAATGAATCAGCTCAAAGCCCTGCTTAAAGAAGGCCCCATGTGATTAAGATGCAGGTAATAAATACTCTTAGGGAAACTGCATTAAGATCTAAGATTTAGAGCAGTGGTTCTAGATTTTGGGACCCCTAAGAATCTCGATGTCTAGGCCTAATGCCACACAGACTAAATCAATAATTACGGGAGTGAGGCCCAGGGATCAGTAGTATTTTAAACACCACAGATAATTTTAATGTGCACTCAAGTTTGAGAATCAGTGTTTCTAGAGAGCAACTCTGGGGACATTTCTACCCTGTCTTAGAGGGTGGCTATGAGTCAGAACAGACTCCATGGCAATGGGTATTGTTTTGGTGTAGGAAGGAAGAGCCAGTGGCACTGTTGTTGTTGTTATATGCCATGGAGTCAGTTCTGACTCATAGCAACCCTGCATAGGGTTTCTGAGCCTGTAAATATTTATGGAAGCAGAAAGCCTCATCTTTCTTCCATGGAACAGATAGTAGTTTCAAACTGCTGATCGTGAGATTAGCAGCCAGATTTGTAACCTTGTAGCACAGTAAAAAAGAACTTGACCTGTGACCTGAGTCAGCCTGTTGGTGGTGTTAAGTGCTGTAGTGACCCTGTATAGATTTTTCAAGGAGTGGCTGGTGAGTTTGAACCCCTGGCTTTGTGGTTCAAACCAGCCATGAGGTTCAGCCATGTGGTTCAAACCAGCCATGAGGTTCCACAGCACCACACCAGGCACTATTATTGTTGTTGTTGTTGTTAAGTGCTGTCAAGTCTGTTCCCACCCATAGTAACCCTGTATAGGGTTTCCAAGGAGTATCTGGTGAGCTTGAACTGCCGATGTTGCAGTTCAAATGGCTTTGCAGTCTGGCACATTACCCACAGCGCCACACCAGGACACCAGGCACTATTATTATACCTCTCTAAATACCAGTTTGTATCTGTATAATTGGAAACTACAGATTTAAAGGCTAATGCAAAGCACCTGACAGTTTCTATTCCTTTTATTAGTGGTGGTTGTGTGCTGTGGAGTCAGTTCCAACTCATAGCGACCCTATATAGTGTTTCTGAGGCTGTAAATCTTTATGGGAGCAGAAAGCCTCATCTGTCTACCAGTGGAACTGCTGGTAGTTTTGAACTGTTGACTGTGAGATTAGCAGCCCATTTCATAACCACTCAGGGTCACTATGGGGCGGAATTGACTCAACGGCACTAAACAACGAACAATGCTACCAAAGCTCCTATTCCTTTTATTAAGGGAATCGATTCATTGTTGTTGATGTTGTTGTTAGGTACCATCTAGTCGATTCCAACTCATTTAGGCCTTATGCCCAGTGAAGGATACACTGCCCAGTCCTGCGTCATCCTCAAAATCATTGTTAGCTTAAGCCCATTGCTGCTGCCACTGTGCCAATCCATCTCATTGGGGGGGAGGGGGTCTTCCTCTTCAATCCATTATGATGATTTAATCTGGATTTACATGCCAGAGAAGTTCCTTTCACACTTGAGAAACAATGAAAAGAACACCAGTGCCCATTTAGAAAGCTTTAGTACAATCCTTTCCATGCTCCTTGTGACAGGTTTACTGGAGAATAAAAATTGACCTCAGGCTGTATGACTGTTAACTTTTGTTTCACCTACATGCTTAGGCTTTGTTACAAAAAAAATTAGAATACATATATAACAGATATGATCTCGTTTTAGCATCACTTTCCACTGGCGTTTCTGAAGAGCTAGAGTTGTTAGGTGCCACTGAGTCCGTTTCAATTCACAGTGACCCTTTGTACAACAGAATGACACACTGCCAGACCTGGGCCATCCTCACAATAATTTCTGAGCCCATTGTTGTAGTCACTGCATTAATCCATGTCGTTGAGGGTCTTTTTTTCCCCTCTGGTGTGGCGCTGAAGAATAAGCATTAGATAGCTAACCACGAGGTCAGCTGTTCAAACCCACCAGCCATTCCTTGGAAATTCTATACAGGGTCTCGATGAATCAGAACTGACTCAAAGGTATTTAACAAGATTAGTTTTACCAATGGAGGTCTGCCATCTAGTGGTTAAATGTAGTAATGGCAGGCTGTATCACGCCTGAGGTTATTTGCTTTGGATAAATCAGCCCTTGACAACTCTTCAAAGACGTTCTACACTGACATACACAGAGTCACCATTTATTGGAGTCATTTCAATGGCAACTGCTTGTTAGTGTCTATTCTCTCCAAAACCTACAGTCATCGAGTAGATTGGTTCATAAAGACCCTTTAGAATAGAACGGAACTCCCAAGACTACAGTCCCAATAGTGTGGCAGAGTCCTAGTGTGGCGCTGCAGGATAATGCGCTGGACTTCCAAACCGGTTTGAACCTCCAGGTCGGCAGTTCAAGCTTACCGGTGGCTTTTCGCAAACCCTGTGCAAAGTCGCTGTGAGTTGGAACCCAATCAATGGCACTTACCAACACAATGCCTTATCTTCCCCCAGTGGAGAGGTTGGTGAGTTCATTGACCTGTCATAGTTATGTGCAGTGGTGGTGTCGGTTCCGACTCATAGTGGCCCTGTACAGGGTTTCCAGGGCTGTAAATCTTTATGGGAGCAGAAAGCCGCATCTTTCTTCCGCGGAACAGCTGGTAGTTTCTAACTGCTGACCTTGCGGTTCGCAGCCCAATTGGTAGCCACGACACTACCAGAGCTCCTTTGACCTGTCATTAGCAACTAAATACTGAAATCACTGCGCCATCAGAGTTGCTCATCTGTTCACTGTTGTTAAGTGCCCTCGAGTCAATTCTGACTCACAGCGACCCTGTACAGGGTTTCCGAGAAGCGGCTGGTGGATTTGAACTGCTGACATTGTGGTTTTAAATCTAGGGGAGAAAAATGTTTTACACAACTCAACTTGATGAAAAATCTTTAAAGTGACTTTACAACTGCACAGCAAAGACAGATGCTGCAGTAGGATTATGATGTGTCCTCTACTAGCATAAACTCTGTAACTAGAACATGTCTTGTAGCAAGTAATCCAGTAACACCTTCTAAAAGTTACAACCTGGCATGTTTTTGTTTTGTTTTGTTTTTGTTTTTACCAAATTGGTGAATTTCAGCTCTGTACGCAATTTTTTTGTCTTCACCCATATCACAAAATGATCATTTTTGTGGCTCTATTAGTTTGATAAAAAGGAGTCCTGGTGTTTGGTACTGTGGGTTAATGTACTGGACTGCAAAGTTGTTTTGAACTGCTACGTTGGCGGTTCAAGCTCAACAGCCACTCCTTGGAAGCTCTATCTAGAGTCGCTGTGGGTTGGAACCGATTGCATAGCACTTAACAATTAGTTCGATAAGTTCTGGTGACACTGTGGGGTAAGCAATGGGCTAACTGCAAGGCCGGCAGCTCCAACCCCCCGGCTGTTCCTTGGGAGAAAGTTGAGCCTGTCTGCTCTGGTAAAGATCTACAGTCTTGGAAACCCCACAGAGAGTCTTTATGAGTCCAAATTTACTTAATGGCAGTGAGTCTAGCTTTTGGTTTTATTAGTTTGGTAGAGGTTCTGGTGGTGACGTGTGTTAAGTACTGAGGTGCTAATTATAAAGTTGGCAGTTCAAACCTAGCAGCTGCTCTGAGAGAGAACAATGGGGTTGCTCCCATAAAGATTTACAGCCTTGGAAACCTATGGAGTAGTTCTACTGTGCTCAGTAGGGTCACGACGAGTCAAAATAGACTACAGCAGCAGGTTTGGATTTATTTGGTTTTATTAGCTTGATGTGAGGGGGCTTTTAAAAGTTCTTGGGAAAAATGCAATTGAAAGATAATGGAGTTTATCCACGAACTTTTTGAAATCCCCTTGTAGGCAAAATGGTCAAAGTGGTCATGGTGTTTTTGTGGTTAGGGGGCCATTGAGTCGGTTCCAACTCGTAGTGACCCCATGCACAACAGAACGAAACACTGCCCAGTCCTTTGCCATCCTCACAATCATTAGACTTGAGTCCACTGCTGATGCCACTATGCCAATCCATCTCGTTGGGGGTCTTTCACTTTCTTGCTGACCCTCCACTTTACCAAGCTTGATGCCCTTCTCCAGATAACTTGTGTCTCGCAATCCTAGCTTCTAAGCAGCCTTCTGGCTGTACTTCTTCCAACACGGATTGTTTTATTCTCTTCCGGCTTTCCAGAATTCCCCTAATAACTTTTTTTTTTTTTTTTTTTAAACTTCCTATAGACTCATTTGAAGGCTGCCTGAGAAATATTTGTTCCCACAAATTACACCTATTCAACTACATCACTTCATTTTCCATCAAATAGCTTGTTGCTGTTGTGTGCCATTGAGTTTGCTCTGACTCATAATGACCCTATATAAGGTTTCCAAGGAGCGACTGGTGAGTTTGAACTGCCGACCTTGAGGTTATCAGTTCTGTGCTTATCCTACAGACAGCAAATCAGTTAATATTGCATTTAATTTTCATTACAACAGTTTCAATCTGTTAATCTCATTTAAATATTTCCCTGCTAACAGCTACACACTCAAATCAGTCTATTTTTCTTCTTAGAATGGGCAGCCGAATCCATGTGTACCCCAATGGGTCCCTGTTTATTGAGTCAGTAACAGAAAAAGATGGCGGCGACTACGTGTGTGTGGCCAGAAACAAAATGGGAGATGACCTGATACTGATGCACGTCAGCCCACGCCTAAAACCTGCCAAAATTGACCACAAGCAGCATTTTAAAAAACAAGTGCTTCACGGGAAAGATTTCCAAGTTGATTGCAAGGCTTCTGGCTCCCCAGTGCCTGAGATCTCGTGGAGTTTACCCGATGGAACAATGATTAACAACGCAATGCAAGCAGACGATAGTGGCCGCAGGACCCAGAGGTACATTCTTTTCAACAATGGAACTTTGTACTTCAACAAAGTTGGAGTAGCGGAGGAAGGAGATTATACTTGCTATGCCCAGAACACCGTAGGGAAGGATGAGATGAAGGTCCACCTGACAGTGGTGACAGCTGCCCCACGGATAAGGCAGGGTGATAAGACTAACCGGAGAGTTAAGGCTGGAGACACAGCCATCCTTGACTGTGAAGTCACTGCGGAACCCAAGCCAAAAATATTTTGGTTGCTGCCTTCCAATGACATGATTTCATTCTCTGACAATAGGTATACATTTCACGCCAATGGGTCTTTGTCCATCAACAAAGCAACGCTGCTTGATTCTGGGGAGTATGTGTGTGTAGCCAGAAATCCCAGTGGCGATGACACCAAAATGTACAAATTAGATGTTGTCTCCAAACCTCCATTAATCAATGGTCTGTCTACAAACAAAACTGTCATTAGAGCCACGGCTGTGAGGCATTCTAAGAAGCACTTTGATTGCAGAGCCGAAGGGACACCAACTCCTCAGATCATGTGGATCATGCCAGACAGTATTTTCCTCCCAGCCCCATACTATGGGAGCAGAATCACTGTCCATAAAAATGGGACCCTGGAGATTAGGAATGTGAGGCTCTCAGATTCAGCTGATTTCATATGTGTGGCTCGGAATGAAGGAGGAGAGAGTGTGTTGGTGGTGCAGTTAGAAGTACTGGAAATGCTGAGAAGACCAACATTCAGAAATCCATTTAATGAAAAAATAGTTGCTCAGCTGGGCAAGTCCACAGCGTTGAATTGTTCTGTTGATGGAAACCCAGTACCAGAAATAATCTGGATTTTACCAAATGGCACAAGCTTCTCCAGTGAAGCACAAGATCCTCAGTATCAGATCGCAAGCAACGGTTCTTTGATCATTCCTAAGACCACCCGAGAAGATGCAGGAAAGTATCGTTGTGCAGCTAAGAATAAAGTTGGCTACATTGAGAAATTAATTGTACTGGAAATTGGTCAGAAGCCAGTCATTCTTACTTACGCTCTAGGAATAGTTAAAGGTATCAGTGGAGAATCTCTGTCACTGCATTGCGTGTCTGATGGAAGCCCTAAACCAAGTATCAAATGGACTTTACCAAGTGGTAATGTAATAGATAGGCCTCAAACAAATGGAAAATACATATTGCATGAAAACGGCACCTTAGTCATCAAAGAAGCAACTGCTCATAACAGAGGCAACTATATTTGTAAGGCTCAAAATAGTGTTGGCCATGCACTGATTACCGTGCCAGTAATGATTGTAGCCTACCCTCCCCGAATTACAAATCGCCCGCCTAGGAGCATCCTCACAAGGACAGGTGCGGCTGTGCAGCTCCAGTGTGTGGCCTTGGGAGTCCCCAAGCCAGAAGTCACATGGGAGATGCCTGGCCACTCCCGGCTCTCAAGGGTGAGGAAAGGGAGGACACCTGAGGTGCTTCATCCACAGGGTACCCTCGTCATTCAGAACCCTCAAACCTCGCACTCGGGGCTCTACAAATGCATAGCTAAGAATCCACTTGGGAGTGATTATGCAGCAACTTATATTCAAGTAATCTGATGTGAAATTAAGTTAAAACAAAGCAAAACAAAAACAGCTGTGTGAACAAAGCCAACATCTGGAGAGGGCTTATTTTTTGGAAGAATTTAATCAAAGGCAGCCATAGGCGTGTAAATGAATTTGAATACATTTACAATATTAAATTTACAATGGACATGCAAAAAAAGACTTGTAAATAAATGCATTATGAACTGATACTGATTTCTTTAATGGATCCCAAAACAAATTTTTAACTTAAGGCACTTTTATTTTGCCAACAAATAACAATGAACATTAAGAGATAACACAGTTGACCATTAAATAATAAATACCTAGTATACCTGAATTCTTCAGTAAAGAATGGACTTCTTTTCTTTTGCTATCCGTTGTCTACTGTCCAACTTCTATCAATGGTGCAAGCATGGCACTCAGAACAAAGACAATGGAAAAGACTACATGTGTGGACTTGGTGTGAATTTACCATGTTGATGTATATCTATTTTTGTGGTTGGTTTATAAATATTCTACTAAAACTTAAGGAAAATAAGCACTGACCTATTTTGATTATGAGTCGCTATTTTTTCACACTGAAAATTTTCATTGGTGGGATTACAAAACTGCTTTAATGACTGCATTTTAAAAATAAATGCAGCTTAACGTTTCCACATGTAAAAAGCAACATAACACCTGCACATCATAAAATGTGAAAAGGGACTTGATTACATCTTTGTCCAAATACACCCATTAAAAAGGTTTTTTAAAAATACAATGAAACTTCTTTATAACATCAAAATCTGCATCAGGAACCCCTGGTTTGGAGCTGTTTACACGGAAAATTGAGGAGGAATCATTGCTTTACAAGCATTTTATTTCATAAAGCGATAAATCTTAATGCAGGGGAAAATGTTTAGGAGGGTCTAGATCTAATACATATAATGAAATTTCATTGTATTTAAAACTTGCCTTGTGTAATTGACTTAATCTACTTATAGTACATGCTCAATTCATCCTGACTTAATTTGAGGGGTCATCATATACTTCATCATTTTAATTCTAGAGGCTAGGATTTTTCCAGTGTTATTTCTCCAGTATCTGTTCAGATGTCTGTCTACTATTTAAGAAGACTTATAGGAGCCTTAGTAAGAGTGTGTGTGTGGTGGTGGTGGTGGTGTTGGGAGGGGAAAGGTAGTGATGAAAATGTCTTAGGACTTGCTTAGATACCTCTGTAGACAAAACCACTGGCTGTGGTAGCCTCCACTATGTTTTTTTCAGTTAGCCCTGCCTATGAGGTGGCCCGGTTGCTATTCATCTCTGGTGTTGCTGTCCTGTGACTACAAGAGGCGAAAGGATACTCATATTCTGAAAGTGGTTTACTTCTGCTTCATGGTCAAAAGGAACAAAAAGCATGGCAAATCCAACCATATCAGGAACGAGTCTTTGAGTAAACAGGCATATCAAGTCTTTTTATATCCATCCAAGAATTATGATAGATATACCCAACTCCATTAGAATCCAAGGTCTTATCTTTAAGGGAAGCTGGGGTGCCCTTTCTCCTAGGAGAATTTCCTATCTCACCAAGCAATTGACCAGGTTCTGCTTTAGGATGGGGCTTTTACTTAGGAACATCTTAATTCAACTAATACATGTGCTAGCAAAGAGTGAAATACCTTAGGACAGAGGAATACATAGAAAATATGATGAAGCTAAAAGTAAAAATTCCAGTTTCTTTCTATATAAATCATATGGAAAAACATGTTCTAGGCTTTTCCTCAACTTTCCACAGAATCTTGGAACTATAGGACTTTACATGACTTGGCTTCCTTACCTAAAAAAAAATGGACACAATAAAAATATGTATATATATATACACACACATATATATATATACATATATATATATATACTCCACAGCTTTCATGTGCAAAAGGATTAATAAATTAACTTCTGTAAAATATAAAGTGCATACAAATGCTATGCAATTATAACACTCATTCTTGAAACAGTATTACTACTGTTTGCAATATTGAGTTACAAAAATATAAGGTTCAAAATGAAAACTGGCATTTTAAATACCAATAGTTCTTGAAAAGGCAAACAAAACATGAAATAAACCAAAAAGCAAGGACAAGACATGACTACTTGAGGCACGACTTTCACATTTCGATTGTTTAGCCAACGCAGTCATTCTACAGGTATATTAACGTTGATGAAAAACAATTTCACGAACTCCAAGTATGAATTCTTAAGAGAAAAAAAAAAAACTGATATATAAAACCAGTTGAAACGTAAAGATTCACCTTCTGAAAGCAGATAAGAGTATGTTAATTTAGTGAAAAGAAGGTCTTTAATGTTTTGGCAAAGTCTTTTCCAGCCTTGAGTAAACACCAAACGAGCAGGCTGGAGTAAAATATTTTCACAGTGTACAAAGCAGTTCATATGGATGGTGCCACAGCAAAGTAAACTGACATGAATCTGAGGTCATTTGCATGAGTCAAACTTTGCAATGAGTAAAACTCACCTGGGAAGATATAAATTATTTATATAATGATTTGCAAAAGAAATTCTCTACTAAAGTTGTACTAGCTACATTTTAAAAATGTAGTTCTACATGGTTTGCTCATTATAGACAAATCTATTCACAGTATGCTTGACTCTTGACTACATTACATGTAAAATCATATGGCAAAGGAAAATGAATTAATACAGAACATGGGAAAAAATCCCCCACATGTTTTAAAATGCCCTGCAATTTTCACATTCAAAATTTTATGCATCTAAATCTAAAAAAATATTATATGGAATACTCTTAAGTTACACAAACTGATAATAATTTACTGTCTTTTTTTTTTTTTTAATCTAATAGGAGCAAATTACCACATACTTGAACAAAGTTAAAATAGTTACTATTTCTTTATAATAAATTTGATAATTTACTTTACTTGTGCTTTTTGCACCAATTTATAAATACAGTATATGCAGTACACAACCAAGACTGACATCAACAATAATTAAATGCAAAATAGCAAATACTTACCATACAAAATAAACAGCAAATACACCATTTATGAAAACCAGAGCCTTCTGGACTTTGGGGCCAGATTCTCTGGAAACTATGCTAAGTTTGAGCATTGTGGAGTCTCAGGCCAGCTGTGAGATGTTTTTTCTTTTCTTTCTTTCTCAAGTTGGCATAAGGTTCAGGAGAACTAAAACTGAACAGTCATTTTTGCCAGATTTGGCAGTTATGACTGGAATAATTCCACTATGGTTCATCTGGGTCTCTAGAATTTAACATTTGTACCTTCACAAAGATTCTGGCCAATGATCTTGCCACTGAAAACTAATTAGAGTCTGGCTATTTCTAACAGACCTCCACAACACACCCTATGTGGTGCCCGCAGAAACTGTAAGTGGTCTGAGTACTAATCAGGAATCTGTTTCAGCACCTTTTGACCACAATGAAAGCAAAGCAAAAAAAAAAAAAAAAAACTACTTAAAAATTAGAACACAGTTTATAAAGTGCTTATGAAATTACAAACATTTCAAATTAAGGTGATGCAAATAAATGTCCATTTCACCATCAAAGGTGAATAGAGAATAAATGGGTCAATTTCCCTGTCAAGTTCTGACATGCCTTTCAAATCAGTAGTTTGGTCCAGCACAGTTTGGAAAAACAAAACAAAACAAAATCTTCATCATGAATAAGTACATAAATATTTGAAATCCACCATCATTCATTCTTTCTGTAAATATGAGTCTTAAAAAAGCACCAATTTCAAAAGGTCTGCTACCAAACTCCTCCTGAAGCGGGCCCGTAGGTTGATCCACACTTTTAAACCTATTTTAAAGTTAAACACAACAAAACCAAACCACAACTTCTCCTTTGCTTTTTGTCGAAATACCTTTGCATGAAATGTAGCGTAAAACAAGAAAACCTTGAAGAAATAAAAGAACCAAGGGGCATTTCTAAGGATGACTAACACAATGAATTTGCTTTTCTATTTTCCAGTGCAAACATAAAAGTTCATGTCTTCTCCTCTTCCAGATTCAGAAGTGTGAAGGATGCCCGTAGGGAGTTACTCCTTGCTGTGGCTGGTTACCTAATGAGAAACAACATGCAAAAGAAATTATAGATGCAGACTTTTATTCCAGGGACATATTACCCTCTTGTCACTGCTCACAGTCCCAGCCTCAGAAATAAGGGAGAGCCTAGAGAGACCCACTACTGCTGCTGAATTCACACTGTAGAATTCTGACTCTGTATCAGGGCCCCATATCTACCAACACCATGTCTGAAAGCATTAGGTTAACTTAGCCTACCCACAGTTTCTAGCTCTGAAGTAAGAAACTACGAAACACTAGTATACAAAAGGACCAAACGTTTCATAAAACATTAAAAGCACTCAAAACATTTCCAGAAATAAGCTAGCAATTTTGCTATAATACTGACATGCTAATGAGATAGAAAAAACTATCTTAACTTGGGACTGGTTAGCTTTCAACAAATGGCTGCAAGGTGGTATATAAGTGAGGATTATGCAAATGTATGTATGTGCAAAAGTGTATGCTTTGAGAGTGTGTGTATGCACATATGCAGGTATGCAGGCAAACACACACACACACACACAGAAAAAATAAAGAATATCATCAGGAGATAACAAAAAAAATTACACAGGCTTAAGACAGAGTTACTGTTAATGGGCTAGTTGTTGATGTTGTTGTTGTTACGTTCTGTGGAGTCAGTTCAAACTCATAGCGACCCTGTACAGGGTTTTTGAGGCTGTAAATCTTTACAGGAGCAGAAAGCCTCATCTTTCTCCCGCAGGACAGCTGGTAGTTTCGAACTGCTGACCTTAAGGTTCGCAGCCTGATTCCTACACTACGCTACCAGAACTCCTTATGGGTTAGTTAGATGGGACTATTTAAATCCAGAGGCTCCCTTTGCATGGGCTACATAACTACATACACAAGTATAGAAAAGCCCTCTAGAGTAGCGCAATGGGCAGCTCAGCTCCGCACAATTCTAGATCGGCGGTTGGCAGAACTGCTGTCATCAGACAGCAGACATTATATTGTGGTTAAGAGGTGGCCTCTGGAAGGAGATGGTCTGAATGCAAGCCCTACCTTTGCTCCTTACTGTTGACTAAGTGGCCTTGGGCAAAATATTTACAGCCCTTGTTCCAGAGTGGTTTCCTCATCTATAAAATGAGATCAGAACTTGGAGGGGGCTTCAAAAAGTTGATGGGATAACTTTTTTTCCATTATCTTTTACTTCCAATTTTCCTCGAACTAACGTTTTGAAGGCCCCTCTGTAATACCTATCCTCCTCATAGGATAGCTTAAGAATTAAATGAACTGATACATGTAAAGGCACAGTGCTCAATCCAAGTAGGTGCTCTTCAATGATGATTAAAAAAAATAAAAATAAAAAAATTATATATATATATATACATATATATATATATATCCACATTTCTTCAGTTCTGATAGACAAAAGTGGTGCTACTATCATAAACCAAAAAAAAAACCCAACAACAACAACAAAGAATTTGTGAAAAGAAAAACCCTAGGTAAATACTTTAAAACACTAGCAAACCATCAAAAGATAAACTTATCTCTTTTCAAAATTATATTCTGTTTTGGCTATGTCAGAATATGTACTCTGGAACTAATGGAAGACACTAGTCTGTTTATTACACTACACCTATTAAAGAGCAAGTGAAAAAGATTGATTTATATAACCTAACTGAAATTAAGCCACTGAGTGACATATTTCAGGGACACCAGGTGTAAGTGGTGCATTCACTCTGGCAGGAAATCAACACTGCCATCAGTCAGGCAGAAAGTCAAGATCAACATCGAGCTGGCCTTCTGTCAGAAACAGGCCCTCTACCTTATAGTACCAGCAGGTGACCAGACAACTCTGTTCCTCACAATCACATAATCCAACACCCAGAAGAGCTCACTCCTCACTGCATGGATGTAAAAACCATATGACCCAGCTAACGGTAATCAAGTTGGCATCAGACCTTAGGTCCTCTGATATTCAAGTTCATATTTAAGGGAAAAGATGGGAGCTTTCCCAGGAAAACAAACATTCAACTAAAAACAAAACAAAAAAGAAATGAAAACACCCTAGACTAAGTCACGGATGAAAATGGGACCTAGGCAGAGTTTAGTTTTTAAGGAGCCACGATTTGTGTTTTGCTTTCCTTTTTGGTTTCTTTGCTTCGAATTTCCTAGAAACCGTCTGTTCCGTGACAGACAAGAGTACTTACTAGAAAGCTGTTTCTGGAGCTGCCGCACCAAGGCAGCCGTCTGTTGCTGCTGCTGGGTCTGCTGCAAGCCTTGCCTGGGAAACTGTAATTGCAACAGGAGAAAGGATGGAAATCAGCCCACCGTGCCAATTACAGACAAGAACAAAGACTAGATTGCGGGGTCATAAGGTTTGTAGGGTTCCATATAAATGTGTGACGTCCAGTGTTGTACACTAACATTCATCTACAGCCTGTCTATACCCTTGGTGGTGTTAAGTGCCGTCGAGTCGGTTTCGACTCATAGCAACCCTGTATAGGGTTTCCGAGGAGCTAATGAGGGCTTGAACCTCTGACCTTGTAGCTCAAGCTGACCTTGTGGTCCAGTGCATTATCCTGTAGCGCCACACCAGGCAGGACTTGTCTGTACCCTAGTGGCAACAATATCTCAATGTGCCACCCAATCAGTAACTCACTTTCTAGGTGGGTATTGTAGTCAGCATTTATCTGAGGAACCCTGATGGAGGAGTTCACACTTCAGAACAGTGCCCAGTGGTTCAGATATCCTTGTGATTTCACACCTTGCATCAGCAAAATGAAAGTTCTCTGGTTGGAAGATTTGTTCAGGCCCCATAGACCTTGCCTTGCATGAGTGGAAGGAAACAAGATGGTAAGATAGAGAAGTGCCCTAGGTCAAGGACTCACTTGGGACAGTGACCTCACCCAGGATGGCAGGTCTGCTTGCCTTGTGTCTTGGAAGGTCAGCTCGTCCCGCCCTCAGCATACTCCGGCAGCCAGGCCTGGGACTACAGTGAGGAGAGTGGGCACTGAAGGTACAAACTTTAATGGAGTCTCATCTTGGAGTTGTGCAAGCACAGGGTCAAAGAGTCAGGACTGAGGCACAATACAGTGACCCACATGCCTGGTAACATCCATTAAGTTGACAGATGGAATTATGGTGCTTATACCAAAGAGAAATAAAAATCAGTACCTGGTGGAAGCAAAAGTGACTTCTGAGCTTTTGTATAGTCTTTCATAGCACGGATTTACTTTTTATTTCCCTTTCAAATATCAGACTGTCCGTCTTTTTTCTTCTACTATTTTATGTTCCCCCTTCCTCTGTTCCTCCGTTCCCTCTGCTAGGTTTATTACTGCAGTGACAATGAAGTATTCTGGCACAAGGCTTTCTCAGTTATAAACATATCAGAATTGGACTGGCTGTTTTCCCATTCACCTCTACAGATTTGCTTCTCAGCCTTCTCTGTGCTCGTGAAGCCGGTGTGTCTGCCTGCACTGGCCAAGCTGCTTCTCTTGCCTTTGGCTTCGGGATGGGGTGGGAACACTTCAGGAGATTGGGGTAAGGGAAGCAGCTGCTAACGGGGAAGAGTCAGGGTAAAATCTGGTTCTGTTTGGTTTTTGCCAGTTCCCTCCATACTGGGTCTCTCTGCTGGTTGACGACACCCAAGCATGGGAAGGCTACAACACCTGTCAGATAACCCTCTCTGCTCTCCTCCTTCTTGCCCCAATGGGCTTGTAGAAGGTAAGTGTTGCCTGCCCTGGCTGCATCACCATCCTTAGAGCCATTCCTCTGTACATAGGCCCTTTTTAAAACTCCTCAGTTACTCAGTCTGAGTTCAGCATTTAATTCCTCCGAAGAGGTTGCTAATATTGCTGAAACTTGCCCAGGCTTATGTGCAGAGATGCCAGCTTTAGCAAATAAGAGAATATCCATGGAAAACGGAATTTCAGATAAACGACAAATACTTTCTTTTCACTGTAATATGTCCCAAACATTGTATGTGACAAACTATGCATTTAGTGAGATCTAATTATAACTAAAATATTATTTGTTGTAAATCTGAAATCTAAATTTAATGGGGAAAACTTTGTTTTAACTGCCCCCCACTGGTTATAAGGTATCACCAGGTTTGTCTCCTTTAGCAATACATATTTTGTGCTGTACCCAGCATAACTGTTTCTCTCCCAATAGACTGTGAGCAACTTAAGGATAAGGACTTGGGCTTATGTAGCTGTAGTGCCCAGAAATGCCAAGCATGTAATAGGTGCTCAGTAAAATCTACAGAATAACAGTCTCTGAAGTGCCTCTGACTTTCACAAGCTTCCAATTAACAAAAAAGATACACAAAGCTGATGAAGTCTTTTCTCCACGGATGCAAAGCTGGAATATTGTGCCTTGTTCTTTGTTTTTCCAAATGCCCTAAATCAAGTGAGAAAAATGAAACAAAAACCTAGACTTCAATTATAAATATAAAATATTCAGTTCTACCTATGCTTATTTTGAAATAATACCGTATTAAGTTTATTAAACAAAACACTAGGTGCCAGGCACTGTTCTAGGGATTGTGTATCTACTAGCCTATTGACTGAATCTTGATGTATCAGTACCAAGACTTAATCTCTTGTCCAAAGTCCTTGAGGAAGATGTGTTCTGGGGCTCAGAGTGTTTACAGCTTGCTATGAAATATTCACACTATACAGAGCAAGCAAATCTAGGGCGCTACTCCACAATCACATTTTTGCACCAAAATAACTGAAAAGAACCTCATATCCATCTAAGTCAGTTTTTGCTACCAAATAAGCTCAGATCAGAGTTTTCTGCTAAACAGTTAAAAACAATATTTCCCTTTTCAGAGGTGATTGCATTTTGGAGATGAATACATGGCATTGTGAACCTTTACTGCTATTAGTCTCGTTTTATCGATGAGGAAACTGAGGTTAAAAAAGGTTAAGTGGCTTGCCCGAGATCTCTATCAAGTACTGGGTCTGGGATTCCGACTGAGCATTCTGGCTCCAGAGTCCATAATCTTAACCACAATTCAATGTAATCCTCGATTAGATGTATTAGTTTCCAAATAGCTCCAAATATTAATGCATTTGGAAGTAATTGTAGGTTTTAAATGGTTGGTCACAAAAGTGAATTTAACCTGGGGTTAATTTCTGGGGTACACACTGCATAAATAGTTAACATTTATTTATCATTCAACAAATATTCCAGTACCGTCTTTCCTTTTCTTTTAAAATCAGCTTCAAGTAGAATAATTCACAGAATAATGATGCATTGTAGTGATCTCCTCATATACTATATTTTGAAGATTCCAGGTAGAAACCAGGCATCTAAGTAACATAAGTGTATGTGTGTGTGTGTGTGTGTGTGTGTGTATGTATACAAGGTATGCAAGTGTATGTGCGTGTTGGGGAATGTTTTTCAAAATGTGAATCAGGGATCCTGGGGCATTCATGAGACTTGTTCAGGGTATCTGCAAGTCAAAACTATTTTCATAATAACTGTTGTTAAGCGCCATTGAGTCGGTTCCTACCTACAGCGACCTTGTATAGGATTTCCGAGGAGTGGCTGGTGAGCTTGAACCACTGACCTTCGGTCAAGTGACTTTGCAGTCCAGCGCATTAACCCTTCATAATATGTTGCTGTTATTATTAAGTGCCTTGAGTCAATTCTGACCCATAGTGACCTTGTATAGGGTTTCCAAGGAGCAGCTGGTGAGCTTGAACTGCCGACCTTGCAGTTCTAATGACTTTGTAGTCTGACGCATTAGCCCACAGTGCCATACCAGGACTCACTTCATAATAATGTTGTTTTTAAGTGCCACTGAGTTGGTTCCAACCCATAGTGACCCTGTATAGGGCTTCCAAGGAGCAGCTGGTGAGCTTGAACCACCAACCTTGCAGTTCAAACAGCTTTGCAGTCTGGTGCATTAAAAATCATAGTAATAGGAAGACATTATTTGCATTTTTAACTCTCATTCTTTCATGAATGTAGAGTGTAGTTTTCCAAAGGCTACATGATGTGTGGTATTGTAAGAAAGTGAATGCCTTGTAAGTAAAGACTTATGAATTTGTAAAAGATTAAAACAATACCATTCTTGCTTTTATTTTTAAAAACATAGCTACTTTCATAAAAGTGTCATCTATGTTAACATGTTGTTGCTGTTAAGTGCTGTGGAGTCAGTTCTGACTCATAGCTACCCTGTATAGGGTTTCCCAGGAGCAGCTGGTGGTTTTGAACTGCTGATCTTGTGGTTTGCAGTCCAGTGCTGATACTATGTTAACATAGTTTTTAATTTTATTTTTAAATAAATTCCTAAGTAAATACATTTTATATTTATTTCGATAAATATAAAATGTATTTATGTGCCATACCAGGAGCCCTATGTTAACATATGAGTTTATTATTTTTAAATAAATTCCTAAATAAATACATTTTATATTTATTTTGATTTCTAATACAGTAAATATTGATGTTGTTAAATGCTATTAAGTTGATTCTGATCTATAGCAACCCTGTGTAGGGTTTCCAAGCAGCAGCTAGGTGAGCTTGAATCACCGACCTTGCAGCTCAAACGTCTTTGTCTTTGCAGCCTGACGCATTTGCCCACAGCATCAAACTCCACAAAAATTCTTTGAGCTTATGATAATTTTCTAATATGAAGGGGTTCTGAGGCCACAAAGCTTTAGAACCATTTCTTAGGCTGACCAAAGGAAGTGGTGAACTGATCTGACCATGTTCTATGATCTCAGCTGACATGTTTTATAACATCTGCTAACTTTAACTTGCTTTTGCCTGGACATGACCGCCATTACACTAGAGACCCCACATAAAATTTCCCTGGGGCCCCTAGCATGGATCACCAGGAAAGCGGGAGCATCACCATCTCCCACGCTGAAACCTCACTCCTGAATGTTTTTAATCAGCAGATTGAAAGTGTGTAAGGTCCTGAACCTTGTACATGGCTGAGGAAACAAAACCATCTGAGAGAATTTTAAAAATCACTCTCAGTGTTCCTTCTCAGACTTCCTCAGTTAGAGAAATCTGTATTCCTCCTAGGTGGTTCAGATGCTTGGAGAGACTTTTTAATCATCATTGTCATGGGAGTCAGAAATTTTCATTTACCCAAACAGGCCAATAAACAGATTCACTAAGGTCCGAGTAATTACAATCTATGCATGTTTAACCCTCTGTGCATGAATGGAATAAGGGAAGGAGGAATGATTTCCTCTGTTCTAAGTTCACACCAGAAATGATGGTATTGACAACTGCAGACACCGATCCAACTCTCTACATTACTATTCCTTCTTCCTTCATCCTACGCCACACTCTTGTCAAAAACTACTCATCCATCAAGGATCAGCTCAAGTTATCGCTGTTAATCACTGTTGTTGTTGTCTCAGTATAATGTAGATGCTTCCATTACCAAACACATGATATGACATGACAATTGTTTCTCTCTGGAACCCTAGATTTTGAGTCTCCTGTAGTAATCAGAGCCTAAAGTGCAGAGCTTTATACATGTAAACCAGATGTAACTAGCCAAAGTGGTTCGTCCATTCTTCAGGAAACATCACAAGCAAATGGACTTAAAAAAAAAAAAAACCAAAACAAAGATTTGACTGAACATGAACATCCTATTTTATAAACACACATTTCTTCCTGAATGGTTAGTTTGTCCACTAAGTCATTAGGAAAGCTAGTGATTTTTCTGCAATAAAATAGTTTATACAAATCCTTTGTCTCAGAAAAGCCATATTATTTGGGCTTGCTCTCTGAGCAGCAGCAGCAGCAGCAGCAGCACATTGATTAAATAAGCTCCAGGCACTGCTGTTCCCAATGATGGCTTTTCATGCTGCTAACTCACACCTGGTTTAGACAGCTTGCCGTCTGAACTGGGTTCTCCTTTTCTTATGGATGTTGTTGTTGTTGTTAAGTGCTGTCGAGTCGGTTCCGACCCATAGCGACCCTGTACAAGGTTTCCGAGGCTGTAAATCTTTACGGGAGCAGAACGCCTCATCTTTCTCCCACAGAGCGGCTGGTAGTTTCGAACTGCTGGCCTTAAGGTTCGCAGTCCAATTCGTAACCACTACGCTACCAGAGCTCCTTTTTCTTATGGATAGTATGTGTATTTTTAAAAAGAAATTTGTCATTGCTATGTCACTGCTAGTATTTCCACAAATATTTTTCAAAGTCTAGGCACTTTTCTGAGTTCCAAGGAAACCAAAGTGAGTAAAACACAGTCCCTGCCTTACATGATGCTATCCTTTAGGATAGCACTAGACTGTTAACCACAAGGTCAGCAGTTCAGACCCACCTTGGAAACCATATACAGGGTCAATACAAGTCAGAACCAACTTGACACTTTAACAACAACAACAGCACAACGAGGCAGTTAATATTCCTGGCTGCTAACCGAAAGGCTGGCGGTTGGAGTCCACCCAAGAGGTGCCTCAAAAGAAGGTGCTCCCCTTGTGAAAAATCAGTCCCTGGAAACCATATGGAACACAGCTCAACTCTGACACTCATGAGCTTGCTGTGAGTTAGAAGAGACCTGCTAGTGACTGACATAACTGCCTCTAAGGGCAGTCAGGAAGTTCTTGGTCAAGTTCTCAGTCTTTCTAAGATCATATTACCAAATGAGAGAAAGAACAAAGGGCAAAGCCAGCACGGCTCTAAAAGCTGTGACTGCCAGTTGTCATATTCTACAGGTACTTTTGGATTTCTGATGGTTGAAACACAGCCCTTAATTTGTGCAGGCTTAAGCAGAACAGACCGCAGCATGTCACAGGCCCCCTCCATTGGGTGCCTGGGAAAAAAATCGTGTATTGAGTTGCATCCGCACTCTGTTCATTTGCACACAGCAGAGGACTAACAACTTGTGCAGATGCAGAATAACCAGATGATACACGTCAGAGCATTTCCTTTCCAACCTACTTCTCAAAAAAAAAAAAAAGATCCAATTCTCAAATTCACTCTGGGAAGGCAGCAGCATCTAAATCCATTTCTCAGAATCTATCTAATCTGTTTTATTCATACAGGAGAACACTAAGGCTTCTTCTGAATTCCAGATGTATTGTGAAATTTTTCTAAAGAAAAACCTCTGAATAGAACATATAAATTCCTTGAGGAAGACTATGGACACTATTTCACATGTGATCTTTGACTACGAGCGCATACAACTTTTTAAATAAAATATAACTTATTGCAGCCCTTACACAAATTTTTGAAAGGCAAATATTCAATGTAATTTTATAGTGACACAGAATCAGTCGAATTAAAAAGGCAACATTTAAAAAATAAAACAAACAAAAGGCTGACATTTTAAAGCTTTCTGTGAAGCATGTTTCCAAGGTTACTGAACAACAAGTTTCTGAAGATGAAAAAAAATGATACAGAGATGATACAGACATTTGCATTAAAGCCATTAGTAGCTCATAAGAAAAGATCATGGTCTATTAACATATTTTATTACTATGTTGTTAAGTGCTGTCCAGTCAGTGCTGATTCAGCGATCCTGTTTAGGCTTTTCACAGAGCGGCGGGTGGGTTTGAACCACGAATGTTGTGGTTGGCAGTCCAGTGCTGATCCTACAGTGCCACACCAGGATTCCATTGACATATTTAGTTAAGAGTTAATTTAATCCTAACAATGCATAAGCTTTAAAATTATTTTTCAAGTCAAAACTATAATATAGGGCCAAAATCAGAGTGGCCAAATACATTTTCTCAACAAGGACACCCAGTTTTCATTTCCATTTGTTCTTCCATCACAGAAGGCAAGCAATTTAAGTAAGCAAATGACAATACAGGTGATACTCTGTTGATAACAGATCTAATTTGTAAACATGAAATTTTCTTATTCTTTCTTGCTCTTTTCACAGAAAAGCTGTTTTCTGATGGCACTCGTCTGAATAAACATCAGCTTCTGTTCTAACTTTGCTTTTTTCCCAAATATGCTTTGCACATCAGTGACTGGCTGCCTATATGGGTGTTGTCAATCATTGCTTCACACACCCCTGCTGATACTATTAACAAGAGAACAGACTGGAATCCATCATCTTCCAAGGTCTACATGATGACCTCCTCTACTGGTGTGGCACTGTGGGTTAATGTACTGGACTTGAAAGTTGGTTTGAACTGCAAGGACGGTGGTTCAAGTTCACCAGTTGCTCCTCAGAAACCCTACACAGGGTCCCTATAAGTTGGAACCGACTAGATGGCACTTAACAACAACCAAACTTCTCTAAACCTCTTTTGATCTCTATATTTCTTCCTGTCAAAAATACAACAGCCATTCAATCATTTCCTGTGGATGTAAGGCCCCTGGTGGTGGTACTGTAGGATAAGCACTGGACTGCTAACCACAAGGTCAATAGTTCAAACCCAGCAGCCGCTCCTTGGGAGAAAGAGGGGACTGTCTGCTCCTATAAAGATTTACAGCCTTAGAAAACCTACCAGAGCTGCTATGAGTAACTAAGAGTTTGGTTTTCATTTACTGGGATGGAGCATGCTTGGTACTTCACTAGAGAGCTCCATTGTACCTCTCCTCTCCATGTGCTGCTCTCTACTGTACCTATGGAATAAAGCACTTGTTAAATGGAATCATCACGGCCAGCAGAGGGCAGTAGAGGAATCACGGGGAGGGTGGTGGCTGTGTTACCATTCCCACTTCTCTCCTGATACTGCATGAATCAGGGGAATCAGAGCTGGCCTCTCTTCAGCAGACACCTTACGGGGCTCCCCTTTCTAGAAAAGACAGAAACTGAGAGGGGAACGGTGGTTCTAATTCTAACAAGAATTAGAGCTGCTGGAGATGTTTATAACAAATACAAATAAATATATTTATAATATGTATGGAAACTACCAGCCACTCCGCGGGAGAAAGATGAGGCTTTCTACTCCCGTAAAGATTTACACCCTCGGAAACCTTGTACAGGGTCGCTATGGGTCGGAACCGATTCGACGGCACTTAACAAAAACAATGGTAAATCTTAGCAGACCTAATACGTAAAAAACAAAACAAAACAAAATAATACCAAAAGATAAAAAAAGAATATAAATTCAGTCTAGGAGTGGAGGTCCCTGAGACCATCAAGGGAGAAGAGCGGAGAGCGGGACCCTACCCACAGAAGCCGTGATACCTGAGATGGAGGCAGAGATGATGACGTGGAGGGATGGAGTGGGTGGGGACTCTAGATCCAGAGAGGGAGAGGGGCTGTGTGCTGACAACGGGGGGGGGAGGGGGGGGCAGGCTTGTAGTGTATACCCTTTGGTTGGGTGATGATGCATGGAGGGGATTGTAATCATGGCAAGGAAACGATATACAATAGGATGAATGTAAAACTAATGTTCTCCCATGTAAACTATCACATAATTCACAATAAAACATTAAAAAAAAAAGAATATAAAATGTTTTTTAATACTGCCGAACTATGTGCTGTTGCTATACTAATGACACACAATTGGGGATGATCTTTACTTCTTTTTGTCCTGTACGTCTGTCTATTTTAAGTGAGGAATAAAATTTATAGCAAAATTTCCCTGGTAGTATTATTTTAACACTGCTCGGGCATAGGGGGGGAGGTTACGTAGATGATGGTACCAGAGCACAACAGGCTGACTTCACAGCTGTTTAAAATCAGGACCATGTGATGTGTGTTAATAAACTTTAAAGTATATATATATATATAGGTATGATAAACACTTTACAAATCCAGGGTCACTGATCAGGAAAAGTACAGTTGGGCTACAGGATATGTCTCAATAGATATTTTCTGCTAATAATATTAAGCAATACAAGAATAAACTCCTAAAGGGAAGCTACTGGGGTAAAGCCCCTAAAGCAGGGCTGCAGACACGTGCCTGTAGAAGGCAGGTGGTGGTGTCTTTAAGTGTCTCGAGGAGTCAGTTCCGACTCACAGCAACCCTGTGTAGAGTTTTCAAGGAGCATCTGGTGGGCTAAGTCTGCCAATCCTTTGGTTAACAATCCAGCAGTTATCCTACAGCGCCACACCAACCAGTTCTTGTTGAAAGCTGCCCAGTTGATTCCAACCCATAGCGACCCTGTATAGGGTTTCCGAGGAGCAGCTGGTGAGCTTGAACCACTAACCTTGCAGTTCAAACGGCTTTGCTGTGTGGCACGCACCAACCAGTAGGTAATGTAAATGAGTGAAAAGGTGAGACAAGAGGGAGTCACAGGGGCTACAAAGACATTGCCCACTAACGTGGCTGTGAATGAAAGCTTCTGTTTCTGTGGAACAACTTTTCTGTGAACACAATGGGGAAGATTTGTGCTCAACCCTTAGGATGGTAGTAATTTTAGTTAGTGAGTGAAATGTAACTTGTTGCATTAAAACAAAACCAAAAAAATCTTCCAATAGTGCCTTAAAAATTAAAAAACAACCAAAAAAATGATGACATCAAGTGGATTACTAAAGGAGAGGGTAGCACAGCCCCACAGGATTTCCAAAGCTGTAAATCTTTACAGGAACAGAGCGCCAGGTCTTTTCTGCCTATGAGCTGTTGATGGGTTCTAATGGCTGACTTTTCAGTTAGCCACAAAGCACTTAGCCATCGTACCTCCAAGACTGCTCCCTTACATTAGATATACCTTCATTCCTAGTTGAACATAAAGAGAGGATCTCCTCTTAATTCTACATTATCTGATCCCCTAATTCAAACTATGGCTATGAAGTTGATAGACAATTTCCACCTCAGTCTCAGCAAGATGAATCTGTGATAGAACCGAAGGTTTATTTTTTATCATACCCCAAATAACTATACTATTTCAGAAACATACTATTCCATCTTTTTTTATGTAGCATGACTAAGAATAAAGCTGATTTTGTATCCTTAATAAATAGCTTATATAGTTTCTATATATTACATCTCACACCATCTAATAACATATAGCTGAAAGGCCAAAGAGAAAGGCTACAGGGTAGATTCTGTTAATGCTTGCTAAATTGCATATGACAAATCAATCCAAATTGTATTGAAATCATCAAGTATTTTATAGGAATATATGCCCACCAATTAAAGTTAACACTTTTGAAAAGTAAAAGGCACACAGGCCCTATGATGGCACTTATATATCTGTGTAATTAAATATACAGATCACTCTTAATATTTGTGAGCTTCATATATATACATACACATTTAATAGGTAAGGTATTTATTTACATATCTGGGTAAAAGGCTAATAACAACTGATAGTCTGAAACTAGATAATACCATATATCCAAAACTAATTGAAGCAATCCTATATTTAAAGTGTGCTTTTAAAAGTAGGTATTACATAACTTTTTTTTTTTTTTTCTTTTGGAAACTGGCAATTGCTGGCAAAAGCTAGTTCTCAAATGACTGAGTTCCTTAGATTTGAGACTCAAGTGCTCATTTATGAATTTGCATTAAAATAGCTGAAAAGGTTTAGTTATATGAATTCCCCTGAGTTTTTATATAATCTTCTACTGCTAACATGAGCATTATAATATGAGATGTCATAGTTTTAAGTTAAGAGGAAAAAACGCTAGGCATGATTCATTCATTTCTTGACTTTCTGTCAACATACTACTATTCTGTATACAGAAACAAAAGAGAGGGACTACATTAAACTTTTTATACCTACTTTAGTATTTTTAAATCACCAAATTAAATTTAACTGATGCCATAGTGTTAGAGGAAGAATTTAAACTCTCTCCAAAAACTGCACAATTTAAAACCCAGTTGTCTAATGTCAGACACATTTACAACATAACTTAGGTTGAGACAAATAAATGTGGGGAGGGAGAGGGAAGAAAAGTTCTGTACAATAGAATGTTGTTGTTGCTGTTAAGTGCCATCAAGTCAGTTCCAACTCACAGCGACCCTATGAGGAAACATTAGGCTAATCAAAGGACACTCCACAAGATAAGTGGCCTGTACATCTCCAAAAATGTCACGGCCATATAGACAAAGAGAGGTAATAGAATTATTTGAAATTAACGGCGAGTGAAAAGACAGGAAAACTAAATGCAATGCGTGATACGGAACCAAGAAAAAAATGTAATAAAGAACATTATTGGGACATTTGACACAATGTGCAAAAGGTTATAAATTATAGCACCGAATCAGTGTTAAATTTCTTAACAACCATACCAAGTTTTTTAAAAAGAGAAAATTCTGGTTCTTGAGAATAAATATACCAAAGTATTCAGGGATAAAAACCTATTTGTCTATAACTGATACATTTCCATAAGGGAAAAAGAAATGTTAATAATTGGTGATTTTGGGTGAAGAGTATACTGTTCTAGCAATAATTCTATTAGTTTGAGATTACTGCACAATAAAAATTGCATCTTATTCTTAGATGAGACATTAGGGTCAGCCAACAGTATCTCACTTAACTGAGGTCCCTGTACGATATTTTTCTAAGTAATGATTAGCTAATTCTTGCTAATACATTTTTGATGCGAAAGGAGTAGGAGGCCTAGAAATCTTTCTATACTGCCTCATCTTAAGGACTTTTTTTAGTGGCTTACCATAAATGTCACAGACATACTTAAAAACAAAACAAAACAAAAAAAAAAACAAGATGAAAGAATTAGAACTAAAAGTCAGATCTATGATACAGAAAGATTTCTTAAAAATAAAATGGAGATTAAATTGGCCACATAGTGACTGATAAAACATATAAAAGATAACACATTTTAGTGACTGTGTTATATTATTAATCTTATTGAGTCACTGTCTTTTGATCACCTAGCTGTACTTTGATCCTAGTGTGGTGCTGTGGGCTAATGCGTCAGACTGCAAAGCTGTTTGAACTGCAAGGTTGGCAAGTTCAAGCTCACCAGCTGCTCCTTGGAAACCCTATACAGGGTCGCTATGGGTCAGGGTTGACTCGACGGCATGTAACAACAGCAACAATAAATAATTATTGCCCATGCCTTGTTGTTCCTTCTTTTCTGCAAGTCATGAACCCATCTTTCAAATTCTGTTCTAACAATAGTCTACACCAGTGCTTCTCAAAGCATGAGCCAGATATGGTGAGGCTGATGGTCTTAGGAAGCACTCACACATACAGTGCGCATCCTGAGGTACATGGGAAGTCCCTTCCCTGGGTTGTTTTTTCTTTTCCCTTTCCAAGCAAGTATTTATTTTCACAGATATTTGATATATCTGCCTAGTGATGTGACTTTTCTTACAGTAGTGGTAAAATATTTTCTTTAAACATATATTTAAGTAAATAGAAAAAGAGCTAATTTACAGAAAAATCTTAATAAGATAGCAGAGATTTGCTGCTCAATATTGTAAATTACTGAGGATTAAAAAACTTTCATGGATGCTACGCATAGGACATTTCCAAACTTGATTTACAAAATCATAAAGATGAATCATAAAATTATGAATTACATGAACATTCTAAGTAGCAAATGCTGACTGGCTGAAATTAGATACATTTTTTAGAAGGCAGTCCCATGCTTTTTTAGATTATAATAAAAATCAAAGTAAAGTGAGATTACCTTCTACACATTTAAAGTAAATGTATCACTTTAACATTGCTTACAGAAAACGTCTTCTGTAAACGTTAAGATTTTTAGCCTATTTAAACTTGAAAAATTTTGAAAAGGGAAAATGATAAAACCTACAGAGCCTCGAATATTTATAATTTTAAATGAAAACACATATACCTACTACAACAAGAAAAAAAAAAAAAATCTACTCTGAGAAAGTTCTAGGGGAAAACTGCTAGAGTACACATAGGCTATTTCAATTCTGTACAATTTTATGAAGAATTCAACCAGCCTTTAAAGAAGCTCACATGTTTCATTCTAATACACCAGGTCTTACCAAAGCCTGCTGGGACTGCATTGCTTGGAGACCAAGGGTCTGACCCTGGGGCTGTGAGGACTGCTGGGGCTGGGGAGCCTGCTGGGGTTGTTGCTGCATCTGCAAAGAAAGAAAAACAGATGATCATTTCCAAATCGCATATCTATATCTAATTCTTTTGTTACAGCAAAAATAAAATATACCTGCCTGTTTCATCTCTGCCTTGTGAAATGTTCATTCTTCAAGGCCAAACAAAAATATGCTTCTCTATGAAGCCTTCTAAGGAGCTCTGGTAGCATAGTGGTTACGAGTCGGGCTGCCAACCTCAAGGTCAACAGTTGGAAACTACCAGCTGTTCCGGGGGGTGGAAAGAAGAGGCTTTCTGCTTCCGTAAAGATTTACAGCCTCGGAAACCCTGTACAGGGTCACTGTGAGTCGGAACCAACTCCATGGTACGTAACAACAACAATAATGAAGCCTTCTTGGGCCATGTTAGTCCTAGGAATCTCCTCCTGCAGTTCACTGTATATACCACACTGGTAATTCATCACACACTATATAGGACATCAGCACAATTACTAATTTAACTGCTTTCATGCCAATTGCTTCTCTGCATATTCAATCTTATCATATACTATCACATTAAACAAAGATTAAGCTGGAGTCCTAGAGTGGTGTGTAAGGATAATGTACTGGATTGCAAGGTCAGTTTGAGTGGTTCAAACCCAAAAGCCGCTCCTTGGAAATCCTATACAGGGTTGCTTTGAGTTGGAAGTAACTTGATAGCACTTAACAACAACAATCAGGAGCTATCTTTTCATCCCCATGATATCTGGAAGGACTCTTCAAAATGAGATAAGAGTTTTGTTTTATGGTGTGGTGCTGTGGGTTAATGCATTGGGCAGCAAGATAGGTTTGAATCTCCAGGTCAGTGGTTCAAGCACACCAGCCACTCCTCAGAAACCCTATACAGGGTCACTGTGAGTCGGAACCAATTTGATGGCATTTAACATCAACAACAAAGGAAGATCTAGATGGGCCCGTGAGACACGCTTATTTAAATTCTCAGCATAACACCAGAAACAGCAGCAATGACAAAGTTGGCTCATACACAAAGCTTCTGAGAAATACTTCCAAGTCACTGAACAAATGCATACTAGAAATCCATCAGGTAGGACATGTAGAAGAGGAAAATACTCGTGGGTGGTTTGTCACAATGATCTTTAAAATTTTCCTCCAGCCAAGCACTTCTCTAGCCCAGGATAATATCCCAAAGATAACAGTTGAAGACTTTTTAAACTTTTTTTGCATTTTCCAATTTGGCTTGCATACTGTTCCTCAAATTATTTCACTTCTGTAACACAAGATAGGAGCTCTGGTAGCGTAGTGGTTACAAATTGGGCTGCGAGCCGCAAGGTCAGCAGTTCGAAACTACCAGCTGTTCCGTGGGAGAAAGGTGAGGCTTTCTGCTCCCATAAAGATTTACAGCCTCGGAAACCCTGTACAGGGTCACTATGAGTTGGAACTGACTCCACGGCACACAACAACAACAACAACACAAGATAATAATTAGCAATGACCCCGCAGCTTTTCTCACTAAGTGATATGGAATCCTTGCAGAGGTAGAGGCAGGGTTACTCCCAACATGATCAGTTCAAATTGGACACAGCTAATTGCAAAATCAAGTCCCCTCTCTACTTGGCTATTTTTTCTTTTTTTTTTTTTTTCCTATATGGAGGTAGCCAAAAAGAGATAAAAATAAATCTGATCCAGGGGTAAGTCACTTCTTAACTGTTTCTAGAAAAATGTGACAGTGATTTAAAAAAAAAAAAAAAAAAAGTTACTTTAAGATAGAAAAGAAAAAGTCAACAAATAACGCAATGCTTTTTCCTCAGCGATTTGGAAATTGTCAGTAGAAGAAAGTATAAAGGGCTGGTTCAAAAAATTCCTAGGGCATATGCTTAAAAATTGGGAAAGAATGATTAGGATTTAAAAACATCACTACAGATGTCAACAGTAACCCCAAATCTAAGAAGTAACACTCAGAGCAGTAACCCAAAGCCACAAAATGCCACTGAATCAGTTTTGACTCACAACGCCTCTAGGGGGCAGAGTAGAACTAACTTCTCTAACTGTTGTTATGTGCCTGTACAGGGTTTCTGAGGCTGTAAATCTTTACGGGAGCAGTAAGCCTCATCTTTCTCCCGCAGAACAGCTGGTAGTTTCGAACTGCTGACCTAACTAGAGACTATAAATCTTTATGGAAGCAGAAAGCCTCATCTTTCTCCCATGGAACAGCCAGTGGGTTTAAACTGCTAACCTTGTGGTTAGCAGTCCACTGCATAATCCACTGTACCATGAGGACGCCTTCTGGCAAAGTAGTATTTCTAATAAAGTAGCATTTTGCTTCAATTTTCTAATTGAATCCACATTATGAATTTAAAAAGTAGGTTCCATACTTCTATTTTGGTCGTGGTGATTATGTGCCGTGCATTCGGAACCGACTCATAGAGACCCTGTACAGGGTTTCTATTTTACGAATAGCAAAATAGGATTGTTGTTGTTAAGTGCCTTCAAGTTGGTTCCAACTCGTGGAAACCCCATATAGGGTTTTCTAGGAGCAGCTGGTGAGCTTGAACTGCCAACCTTCTGGTTTAAACCGACCTTGCAATCCAGTGCAGTAACTTGCAGTGTCACACCAGGACTCCAAAATAGGATTAAAGGTGGAGTCCTGGTGTGGCGCTGTGGGTTAATGTGCCAGATTGCAAAGCCGTTTGAACTGCAAGGTCGGCAGTTCAAGCTCACTAGCTTCTCCTCAGAAACCCTATACAGGGTCGCTATGGGTCGGAACCGACTCGACAGCACTTAGCAACAACAACAACAAATAACCATTTTGGAATGACCTCTATACTACGAATAAAATTGAATAAAATTGGCAATCTGTAGGCACACTTCTATCTGCTCCAACCAATGACCAGATTTTTATCAATTTGTGGTGCAACCTTTTTTTCTCTCACATTTTAACAGGTCAAAATTGTGATGCAACAAATAGCATCATACAAACAATGGTATCTTAAAACTGTACAAACCAGGTCTATAGAGGATTTGTGCTGGCTTTTATCTGTCACCTGGAAACACTACCAACCAGAACTTTTTTCAAACCCTCAAACTCACACAAGTGTGTGGTTCGTATTTCCACAGTTTTTCTTTCCTTTATTCATTGTCACTTAGTGTGGCACTATAAGATAAGCACTGGACTGCTGAACATAGATAGGCAGTTCAAACGCACAAGCCACTCCTCAGAAACCCTTTACTTGGTGGATATGAAGTCAGAATCGACTTGACAGCACTTAACAACAACATTCAGTGTTAAGGGTGAAACATACAACTGTCTCTTTCTGCATAGATGATTTGTTTCTCACTGAGCAAACACTGAGACGATATCCCTTTGGTGCCCCAGCTTTCTCTCACCTAACCAACTTTCTATTTTGAGTTTTTGTTTTGTTTTGTTTTTAATTTTCTTAGGAGTACATAAATTTAAGGAAATCCTGGTGTGACACCACATGATAATGCACTGGAACCACAAGGTGGGTTTGAATTGCAAGGTCGGCAGTTCAAACCCACCAACTGCTCCTTGGAAACTCTAGATTGATATAGGCTGATATCTTATATCTAGGGTTGATATAAATTGTAACCAACTGGATGGAACTTGACAACAACAACATAAAGTTAAGAATAAAATCTCAAAGTATACTGCTTATAAAATAAGAACTATTGAGCATAATGACATATACACACATCTTAAACAAGGTAAGCTGATGGAAGGATTTGCCTTATAACTTGGAGACTCAAAATTATGAAGTAAGAAAAAAGACTGGATTACTACTCAGAAAGAGACTGGAGGAATCTGAGACTACGGCCCTTGAGAACCCTTTAGGTCTGGAACAGAACTCACCTTCGGGGCTCAATTTTCAGCCAAGCAGTAGATAGGTTTATATGGGAGACAATAGCACTTATGAAGTTGGCTCACCATAGAAAGAGCAGTTACTCAAAATCAAAAGGGCAGCACTAACCTAAGGGCAGAGATGAGAAGGGATGGGAAGGAGGGTGGAAAGCAAATAGGAATCATAGGGAGGAAATGAGCTAACTTGTTCCATGGAGGGGATTGTAATCAAAGAGATAAAACAAAGCATATGGTCTGTTGAATGTAAAACTGATGATCTGCTCTGTAAACCTTCACTCAATTCACAATGAAAAGGTTTCTTGAAAAAAAGATAACAAAAATTTTTCATGAATTTTTTTGAAGGCTCCTTGCATATGAAATTTTATATTCAATTTCAAGGACCTAGTAAAAATGTGACTGTAAATTTCAGAGGTTTATACTACTGAAAACAAAGATCTCTCAGATTTTTTCTGAAAGGAGATAGGCAAGATACAAAATACACTTTCCACAGAGAAAGGACGAATATTGCCAGGTTGGAGTTAAATCTCACCAGTCTAGGTATTATTGTTGTTGTTAAGTGCCATGCATCCAGTGCCAAACACACAGGGCACCCTGGAATTCAGTAAATAACATCTGGGTGCCTTCTATTTCTTATGATTGCTACATGCGTAACTCAAAAAGTATTGTTTCTAGAGTTCCAGTTCATACATGCATGAATTTGTTCCAAACAAAATATGTTTAAACATGTCTCTGCAATCAGTGGATGGCTGAAGACAAGTTCTCTCAGTAATACAATGGTCTTAGTCCCACGCTGCTGTGGAGTCACTGAACTGCTCCCTAGGGTTTCCAAGACCATAAATCCTTATGTGAGCAAAAAAGCCTCATCTTTATACCACAGAGTGGCTGGTTGGCTTGAACTGCCGACCTTGCAGTTAAGAGCTCAACATGTAACTAGTTACAATACAATGGCTGCCTTCAAAAAAGCTGTTTTCTGGGATTTCAAAGGGGTTTGGGTAGTGGGTTACAAGTTGGGATGTAAACTGCAAAGTCAGCAGTTTGAATTTACCAGCCACTCCATGGGAGAAAGATGAGGATTTCTGCTCCTGTAAAAGATTCATAGCCTCAGAAACCCTATACGGGTCACCATGAATTGGATTAAACTTGATGGCACACACAGCTGCCACCAGCACCAACCACCACCAGCAGCACCACCAGACCACCAGTCTTGATAAATTTCCTCTGAGGTCTCAGGATGATCATGGGGCTTATTATAAAGACATCTGTAGAAAACAGAAAGCCGTATTCATGAGAAAAAGGTCAGGAAATTTGCACCAAGGAATTTTCTCAGTCATGGCCAGGCACCTGTTCATTCTCTGAGAATAACAAGGTTAGCCTATGAGAATTTCATTGGGAACCTTTCTTTATTCTATCCACCCTACAACCCTGACCTTGCCCTGCAGGTATCTTTTTATTTTTCAAACTTAAAGATCACTGAAAAGGAACATGATGTGAATCCCTTGATGATGCCCAAACTGCTGTTTGGATGAGGTGTAACTTAGAGAGTGCAGAATTCTTTGAGGTGGGGTTCAAGAGATGGAAACATTGCGTTCAGAAATGCATAGTCCTAGTTGAAGGCTACGTGCAAGATCAACAGTTTCACATTCTGAAATTTCTGTTTAACAAAGCAGTCCGTGATTTTGGAGCACTACTTTTTGACTTACCCTCACATTGTTTAGAAACCTTGGTGGAGTGGTGGTTGAAGTTAGCTTGGCTGCTAACTGAAAGGTCAGAGGTTTGAATCCACCAGCTACTCCATGAGAGAAAGCTGTGGCAGTCTGTTGCCATAAAGACCTATAGCCTGGGCAGCCCTGAGCCAGTTCTACTCTGTCCAAAAGGTCGCTGAGTCAGTATTGACTCGAGGACAGTAGGCTTTGGTTAGAATTTGCCTTTGTATTTGCACAATCTGAAGAGAGCACCCATCAGACATTGGCCTCATTTCCTCGGCCCCGTACCTGGAGGAGTCTCTGCTGTTGTCGAACTTGTGGCTGTCTGGGCCTCATTGGGTCCTGAGGCAGCTGCACCGAGGGAAGGTTTGTATGTGCAGAAGTCAGCACGGCTTCGATTCCCCCGCCCACCAGAGGGCTCTGTTGTAGGGTCTGATGATTCAGTCTGGCAAAACATAAAGCAGTTTGTTTTCATGCCCAAGAAGACCATCAAGTTTATGATTAGTGCAGTTAACATATAACAATCATTAACAAAGAAATAATGTATGTTCAATGATTACTTGTGCATTCAAATGCAAGAAAGGCCAGTGGTTAATGTAGAAGCTTGGAGCTAGATGTGACCACTTTGAAATGGAGAGAGAGAATGAATGTATTGGTAAACACAATTACCATTTAAATTCTAGTTGCAACCACGTATAAATTATTTTTCAAAATATATGTAACAATTTTACTAAGATGTAACATTCATTAAGCATATACTCTTAAACAGGCATTATACTAAAGGTCTGGAATATGTTATTCCATTTGTTCCCACAACAGTGCTTTGAGGTCAGCAGTTTTATCATCCCTAATTTAAAAATGGAGTCCTGATGTGGCGCTGTGGGTTAATGCGCCAGACTGCAAAGCCGTTTGAACTGCAAGTTCAGCAGTTCAAGCTCACCATCTGCTCCTCGGAAACCCTATACAGGGTCGCTATGGGTCGGAACCAACTCAATGGCATTTAACAACAACACCAATTTAAAAATGAAGAAACAGAGAACTAGAGAAGTAACTTATCTAAAGTTACTCATACAGAATATGGGACAGGTGGGATTTGACCCCAGTACTTTTAGATTCAGCAGATGAAGTACTTACGCAAAAAGCTATGCTGACATATATATATATATGAATAGAGAGTTCAGTATTTTTATAATGAATGTATGAAATTCATAATTCATGATAATCCATGTTTTCCAAATTACTTTATTTGCCCAAATGTGCTACCATCGACCTTTTAATTCCAGCAGTGATATCTCAAGAGTTGCAGACACTGATGGCATTACATGGGAGTTACGCTGCTGTGCACCATCAACAGAGCAGCTTGTCCAACTGAACTCTGCAATGACTGAAATGTTCAATATCTACACATTCCAGTAAGATAACCATTGATCATGAGGACTATAGGGCTCAGTATAAAATAAAACTGTAGGTTCACTGACCAAATATAAGTAAGAATTTCAAGACAGTAGGGCATAAAGCCAATTGTGTTCTTGGTGTGGTTATTATTGTTAACTACCATCTTGTCAGTTCTGACTCACAGCAACTCCTGTACAGGGTTTCCAAGGAGTGACTGGTGGGTTTTAATGGCTGACCTTGCCATAAGTATTTCAGTGCTATTAGGTGCCATCAAGTCAATTTAGACTCATAGTGACCCCATGTGGCAGAATTGTCTCCAAAGGGTTATCTAGACTGATTTTTATGGGAGCAGATTGCCCATGGAGCAGTTGGGAAGGTGTGAATTGTCAACCTTCCTGTTAGCGGCTGAGGGCTTAACCTTTGTGCCAGCAGGGTTCCTTAAGCAATCATGAGGACCTTCTAGGCACAGGGTCTTTGTATAACTTCACATGCCGCATGCCTATGAAACTGATCTAGTTGGTGGTATGTGACTACTGAATAGTTGAAACGTGGTTAGTGTGACTGAGGAATTAAAATTTCAGTTTAGTTTTAGTTAATTTGAACTTAATTTAAATAGCTTCATGGAACTGGTGGCCATTGTAATTGACAATGTGGTTAAGGGATCTGATTAAAGCAAGAACATAAAAGAGCAAAAAGCATCTATCATTATCCTGTTTTGTCAACCACTTCTGAGGTATTACAGATAGAAACTAAGGTACAACAAAATCACATGGGCACCATGAACAATTCATATTGTGATTTTATCAGCAATTGTAAACTTCCTGGTGCCAATCAACATGTTTTAGTAAGGGGCTGTTGACAATAATCAATGTCTTATTAGATATCCACCAAGAATTTGTGATCTTAGCAGTGTTAGCCAAGGAAATCTTTTATAGTAAAAGAAAGCAGAAAGAACACAGACATCAACAAAGTAATAATTTATAAATACAACCCTGCAAGTGTAAAGCAAAACAATTAAGGACTTAAAATGGAATAAAGAAGATAGATCATTGCTCATTAAGAGCCAAAACCTCGATGTTAACCCAAATGATATTACAGAATAGAAAGTATATGCAAATTAGAAAATTTTTAAAAAATAATCATAAAGCACTATGGTTTAGAAAAAAATATAAGAATGTGAGCATTTACTATAGTGACCATTATTTCTACACGTGTCACCTCTGAGAGCCAGTCAAGGGCTGTAGGTAGGGCGACGCCTGCTGCTGAACGTAGCCACTGGGCTGCTGCTGCATCTGTCGGAGTCTCTCCATGAGCGCAGGGTTGGAGTGTGCTGCGGCGGGGTAGGTTCTGGAGTTATAGCTGGGAGAGAGGACCACGCTGCCAGCCTGCTGCTGTGCAGTCTGCTGCAAAGGCATCTGCGTTCCATACATCGTATAACCCTGGGGTATAGTCTGCAGGCAGGAACAAGGGAAGAAGTCAATGTTTGGGTTCAATAGCCACGCTCACTTCTCGGAAATCCTATACAGGATTACTATGGGTAGGAACCGACTCGATGGCACATAACAACAGCAATACCACTGAGATACAGAGGACAGAAACAAACTTAGTAGAACCCACTGAAACTCACTGTTTCCAAATGATCTCATGACTCACTAATATGAAGAGGGCTATTCTAGAGTGTTCCTCAGAAACTCTATATAGGATCACTATGAGTTGGAATCAACTCAATGGCACTTAACAACAACAATTTATAGAGGACTTGTGTGGCTCAACAAACATGACAGCTTAAAAGCAACGAGGCTAGCCAGAAAGCTTTTTCAATGAAAGCAATGTGTAATAATCATTCACCTAGATAGTGCCGTAGAGTCAATTCCAACTCATATCGACCCTATGACCCACTGCCATTGAGTCGACTGATTTATAGCAACTCTGTACAGGGTTTCCAAGGCTATAAAACTTTATGGGAGCAGAAAGCTTCATCTTTCTCCCTCAGAGTGACTGGTGGGTTTGAATGGCCAAGCTTGTGGCTAGCAGCCTAGTAATTATCCTACAGCACCACCAGGATGCCTTAGCAACCCTATGTTGTTGTGATACAGCCTCTGACCCTGTACAGGGTTTCTGAGGCTGTAAATCTTTACGGGAGCAGAAAACCTCATCTTTCTCCCACAGAACAGCTGTAGTTTCGCACTGCTGACCTTGTGGTTTGCAGCCCAATTTATAACCACTATGCTACCAGAGCTCCCTATAGAGCAGAGTTAAAATGCTCCTTAGGGTTTCGAAGAACCATCAATCTTGTAGTTAGCAGCCCAAAGTTTAACCCACTATGCCAACAGAGAATGGTTCACCATAGAAATAATTTTAAGTAGGATTCTGTCACTGTTAAATTGGCTTTTAAAATCAGTTGCTTCCATTTAACAGAAGGAAGCACAGGTTTCTGTATAGAAATCAGAAAGCAAGCATCCTGCCTTTAATGAACAGATGACATCAATGTTCACTAGATGACAAGCATCGCACTTTACAGCATTAGTCAGAAAAACTACACATGTCCAATGTGAACTACAATAATGGAATGCATTCTCCAGAGATGTGACTGTTCTCTGAATCTGGTGATGATGTCTTTACTAATTAACCAGCTACAAAAACTATGACACCTTAACTAAGGCATAAGGCTGTTCAATACTCTCTAGTTCTGAACCACAGTATGTTTCAGCATCTCTCAGTAAGCTGAACACTTTACATTCAGTATTAATATACAAATGCCTACTTCCCTAAATCTTGACACTTAATGTAAATGAAAAACCTAAGACTTTGCTGATCACTGTCTGTCATATGTATAACAGATGATAACTCAAGAAGAATAATGTTCTTCAAATCTCAGAAACATCCCATTTTAAGGCAGGCTAATGACTCTGACTTGGAAGATCAGATTATAGCAATGTATCATGTATTTCCAGCACACAGATAGATGAACATGGGCTGAAGGGCTCAATGTTTAGATAGGTCATTTTAGCTGTGCACAAAATTTGTATTGCTAGCTCCAAGTGCAGTTAGCAGTCTTGTCAACAACCTTGGCATTCTGAGAGGGAGAGGGTAAGTAAATAAGGGGGACAAATGTAACAAAATTACTTTCAAAATTGTTACAGATTTATGGTACATTAAGGCAAGTCCATCATTTGTTAAGAATCTACTATGTATTTTGCATAGTGCTTAGTTTCTTACATCAGTTGTCTTAAGTCATTACAACCTTCAATTATATTTTACAGAGAAGAAAAGTAAAGCTCAGAGACTGAGTAATTTGAACAATGTCATACAGGTAAGTAAGTTGCCATGAATTGTGCCAAGATCTAAATCAAGTTTTATTACCTTGTTATTCTACTATCATTCCTCTTTATAACTATCTTTGAATACGACAATTTCAGTTATGAATATACACTTTATTATTATTAATGTAAGTACTCTGGGATTGTGAAATATTTCAATATCCACCAACACTTTTAATATAGAATTTAAGTTTTTTAATTCAGTCGCTTCCTAAAATGACTTATGCTATCTAAAATAATCTTCTTCAGCAACCCTTGGTAAGCTATTCTGAACTATCAAGTCTATAAACAAAAGAAATAACCAAGTTCTGGACCATATAAAGGAGTTTATATCCTATTGTTTGATTTCCCTCGATAGAGAAAGAACATAGGAATCCTGGCAGCATCTATGAAGCAACACAGGTACCTGTGCTTGTTGCAGCCCTGGATACTGAGGGAGCTGAGGGGAGGGCCGTGCTTGTGCAGCAAACAGTGCAGCCTGCTCCCCAGGCTGGCCCTGGAAAACAAAGCAACACAAACTCTTGATCATAACAGCAAGGACTTGGCTGGAGCTCCTCGACAACAATCCCAACAACCCACAAGGTCAAGTCTCTTACAGGAACACAGTACTGGCAGGTTTTCCAACTAATTTTCTCTATCTGTATAGACTGTCGAAGAAGGCTGTATGTGCCCTCAATGATAGCACAGACATAAATACAAGCCAAAGTAGTCAATGAATTGCCAAAATGGCTTCCTAGTAGATGCAGAGTTTCAAATAACCCTCTGCAGTGAAAAGCGTAAAACTCTAAGTGTGAACTCTAATGCCACAGGGCTCTACCCTTTGGAAAGTAAACATGTACTATCATAGACAAATTTTATGTCTTTTTAATGATATTTTTCAAGGTGACCAAGGGATGAATTTAGTACCTTCTATGACTATGCCTGGTGTGGCACTGTGGGCTAATGTGTCAGACTGCAAAGTCGTTTGAACTATAAAGTTGGTGGTTCAAGCTCACCAGCTGCTCCTTGGAAACCCTATACAGGGTCGCTATGGGTTAAAATTGATTCGACGGCACTTAGCAACAACAATGACTATGCCTAAGGAGTCTTGGTAGTACAGTGGTTCAGCATTCAGATGCTAACAGAAGAGTAGGAAGTTCAAAACCACTAGCTGCTCTGTGGAAGAAAGGCTTGGCAGCCTGCTACTATAAACAGTAACCCACACTCACTGTCGTTGAGTTGAATCTGACTTACAGAGATCCTATACGACAGACCAAAATTGCCTCGTAAGGTTTCTAAGATGGTAAATCTTTATGGAAGCAGACTGTCACATCTTTCTAGAGTGGCTGGTGGGTCTGAATTGCTGACCTATCAGTGAGCAGTCAAGCACTTAATTAGTATACTACCAGGTTTGACAGGTCTACTCTCTCCTCTAGGGTCCTGATGAGTCAGAACTGACTTAGCAGCAATGGGTTTGGGTTTTGATATGACTCTTGCTCATCAATTAGAAAATGCTGCTGCTGCAAAATGCTGTTGAATCAGTTCTGGCTCACAGAGACCCAGCATAGGGTTACCGACATGACCTTGCAGCTAGTAGTCCTACAGAAAACAGTCAATAAAATTTTATAAGTTAATAGCAAATATAATAATCAACTACAATATTAAAAAGAAACAATTAAAATCTGCTAATTAGGACATGTTTCGGCCTTGAGAAAATAGATATATTCACTAAAAGCAGCTGCATGTGTGTTTTGTTTTGATGGCAGAAAGAATTCCATGGAAGCTTGCAGTAATAATCATTGTGAGAGTCTCAGCTTCCAGGCACCCCGAGGTTTTTCACGATTTACTAACCAGAAAGAATGGGACTTATTGTGGAATTATTTTACTGTTATTTTACAATAGGCATACTCATTTTTAAAAGTACTAAGTTACAAGTATATCAAAAGATTTTAAATGTGTTTAAAAAGTAGTATTTCTAGCAGGGAGATAAGGATAAAACCAACTGAAAAGGGAGAGCATCACCAATTAATTATTAGCATCGATTATATGTGAGACACTCGGCATTTTGTTTTTACTCTCGTAAGAACTCTCTCAAGGAGGGAACATTGTTCCATTTTCTGTAGAAGAGAAAAGCCAGGCTCAAAGAACTTAAGACACTTACTGAGCTCACCTGGCTAGGTCTACCCGAGCCATGATCTGGACTGTGTCTGCTCGTTGTGAGAGTAAGGATGACAATACTTATTTGGTGATTATTCTTTAGAAAGAAAGAGCCCTCTTAAAATTGCCCAACAAGAAACTGAGAAGTTAAGTTCTATTAAGATTTGCTAATAAAATATTCACAAACATTGAAATCAAATACACAAATCAGATGGCGAGGTCCTTTCTTGATTCTTACATGAAATTACTTGGGGACATTTATGACACTTAAAGAGTCTCCTAAGGTGACTGATTCAACAACACTTAACAACAACAACAAAGGTTACTATCGGGAGTCCTGGTGTGGTGCTGTGGGATAAGCACTGGTCAGCAGTTCAAATCCATCACTTGTTCCTTGGAAACCCTACACAAGGTTGCTATGAGTCCGAACCAACTTGATGGTACTTTACAACCATAACAACTTCGAGGGGTGGGGAACATTTTTTCTACCAAAATTTAAACATCATTTGTGAGCCATACAGAATTATAAACATAAAAATTCACCTGCTATATTTGGTCAAATATTTAATTAATACTCACCCCTAATGTGATGGCTAGAACTGCCATTGCTTTGGCAGTGCCAAACAAATGATTTTATAATCTTTATACAACCATCCGGCAGGACTGTCCCCACCCCGATCTACTCGATACATAGACTGACCATGCATTTCTTGGCATACCTTACTATAAGACCTGTACATTAACAGTTTAAACAAGAAACTAACTTTCCAGAATAGGGTATAGTGAAGATACCCTCAGTCATTAGCTGATTACTGTGTTAAGCCCAACTGCATCTCCAACTCTTCATTTGGTAACTTATGAACCGTATGAAATAAACTATGACTGTGGGAAGAAAAACTAGACATCTGATAAGATAAACATCTGAGCTACTGGGAAACACTTGTCTATGGTCAAATACCAACTGAGATAACGAAGATTTAAGAAAGATGAATTTAAAACTGTTCGTCAACAGAGAAATCACAACATTACAAATCAAAGAAAAAACAATGTAACTTTAAAAGAAGCATGGGAAAATAAAAATTTTCCAAATACAGTTTTGCTCATCTCAAATTCATTTATTTATTTTTTTGACATTTAAAGGTATACATTAAGTTCCCTCCTACCCAATTTTTCCCAACTCAATACTTAACAGCAGTAAGTAATAATTTAGAAATGTAATAACCTCCCTGAGGAAATTATAAACTCCCCAAGTTGGTTTGTGCTGCCTGTGTTCTCTATTCATAGACTGCCCAGAATGAAACATATCCTCATCTCTTCTGCCAGACTGGAATGGCCTCCTTTCATTCCCCCCACACCTCCACACCAGAATTATGCCAGGAACAAATTATTTCAATTTGTATAAATAGCTCAATTTGCTGAGGAAAGAATAAGTGACTAAGTAAAGTGTTTCAATAACTTGAAAAAGTTTACAACTGCTAAAAGAGAACCATAATGTAGAGATTAAGCGCAGAATTCAAAGAATGAGAAGGATTAACATTTTTTAATGTTGATAGAGTGGCTTGCTTCATCAAGAAGGGATTATACAATATATCATCCAAGTTGGGATGCTCTTGAAAGAGAAAACACAATTAATAATGCAGCCAGAACAACAGGTGCAAACTGGGATCATGTCGAGCAAATGTGATATTATAGCCCCCTTGTTATGGATAATCCACTTATCTATTGTTTTCTGAAACCTAAGTTTTATATTATTTGTTTTTAATCAGTTCCGAGCAACAAAGTGAGAAGGGACCAGCCCCTGGAAGGGACTTGGTAAAGGGTCAGTAATAAAAAGGAAGATCCTCAACGAGATGGACTGATACAGTGGCTGCAACAATGGGTTCAAACATGGCAATGATTGTGTGGATGGTTCAGGACCAGACAGTGTTTAGTTCTGTGTACACAGGCTTGTAATGAGTTGGAACCAACTCAGCAGCACCTAGTGGCAACAGTACAGTATCTGAAAATATAGAAAGTGTTCAATAAATATCCACTGAGAAAACTAAGATCTAATATAGTTTATCTTTTAAACAAGAGATTCAGAGGTAAATTGGGATTTGTCTTTTCACATGTTCAGCATACTATTTCTTTATCAAGGGCTTTCCAATTGCCCCATACTCTTTAATACCATCTTTTTGTTTTGCAACTTAATTTTTAGTTTGCGATCTGTCTTTCTAATGATTTCTGCCTTCTGCCTACAATACAACCTGGAAAGTAGCATTATATCCTCTTCTGGGTTTATCCTGGAGCTGCTAACCGAAATGTTGATGGTTCAAACCACCAGCTGCTCTGTGGAAGAACGTAGTGGCAGTTGGCTTCCATAAAGATTACAACCTTGAAATCTTATGGAGCAGCTCTACTCCATCCTCCAGGGTTGCTATGGCTGATACTGATTCAACAGCAGTGGGTCTGCTTAATGGCTCTTGAGTTATTTTGCTTAACTGAAATAGTCAAAGGCAACATGAACTTCATATTTTTACTCATGGAAAGGATAGTCCAGGAGGATGGTTTTTAACAAAAATATTTGTTGAGTCATATCATATGACTTTAAAAACTTCCCCAGGAAGAAAAAATAAGACACCTTTGTGTCCTTGCTTGAACTTTTGTGACTCAGGTACCTAATCAGTATATTATAAGAACAAACCCTGGTTAACTGGGAAATTCTGTTAACTACATCAGCTTATCCCTACAGTGGGGTCCGAGCTAAATTCTTACATATATTTACTTCTGTTCATTTTTGTGAACCTTGTTTTTGGTTTGCTTCCATATATATCTATATAAACCCAACATTTGCTAAAGTTTCCACCTTCTAAAGAAGCTGTGCTGTTTAACATGTGCTCACCTTCCTAGCCTCAATAAGAATACTGCTTACCCTTATTGGTTTATTTTCCACTGGACAGGTCATGGAGATGTTGACTCTAATGTCTTTTGCATAATTTGAAATAATGCATCTGGTAAATTGACAAATTTTCATCCTCACAGATAATTTTCAATCTTCTGGGTCCTGTTCGCTCCTCCATTAGCAATCAATCCCTTCCCTCACTCGAGAAAATGTGAATTCTCTTTCTAAAAGAGACTATTATGCCTTTACAATAAGCAGATAGTAATAAAAATCAGTATTTCAAATCTGTAGTTTTCTGTACATCAAATTTACTAGTAATGAATTTATGACTGTGTCTGAAAATACAGATTTACAAAAAGTAATAAAAGTCACAGAAAGAAAACTGGTAGGCAATGCTTCATGAGTTACTATCAGAAAGGGCTTTATGTATGGCTTCCCACTTGGAAACTACTGAGTGATGGATGGTGCCCAAGGCTGCAGAGTGTAAGCCAGAAGTTATGGTCATCACACCTGAATGTGGTCCATTCCGATTGCAGATAATAGACACAGAAAAGCTCTGCAATTTAAGAGGTCCTTTTAACTAGCTATACTTGAAACTCTTAGAAAGCTTTCACTGCAAATACAATTTAGCTGGGAATCAATGAGCAGCAATACTAACTGCTGGAATACACTGACTTATACAATAACAAACCATATAAATGTAGTCTATTAACATGCCCATACATGATGACTATACTGACTGAATGCATGTATTCATTAAATCCCTAAAAGTTTTGGAAAACATTAAATAAAAGTAAATACATGCATTTCCAGTCTTCTAAAAGAAACAGGAACAAGAGAACCTTTTTTTTTGACTATAGATACTTGACAGACTAAGTATTTTGCTTATAATGATTTTTAAAAGTAAAATCATTGACTAAGGCAAACTATTTTATATCTGAATTACATCATCTCAACAATAAATACCCTATAGCAAACATAATCTGTCTCCAAACATTTTTTTTTAATTTGACAAAGTTTAAGCTTTAAAATAAATAAAAACCTCACCTGCTCACTGTATACCCTAAAACACCAAGAAAATTGATATAAAAATTGAGTGTTGTCAAAAGTTTTACACTTTCCTTCATTGAAATACTTGTTGAAAGAATTGCCCATATAACAGGTATTTAGTAGCCAATCTAAATACTTCCAAAGGTTGAATATACAATTATGAATATTTTTAACAATGTATAGAAAAATGTTACCCATTAAATTGGCAATGAAACAAGTTGACTTACATTCACATCTGAGATGTGTGCTCTTTTTTTATTCTAATGCTTCTTGGGTTTGTGTTGTGGGTTGGCTACCTGATACAGAAATCTATAAGTAATTTAATGCAAAACATGCATTTTTAGCTAGCCCAGGCAAAACAAAAGAGGTGAAGTCTTACGACATGCATGCACAAGACCTATGCTCCCCCCCACCCTCCCACCCCCCCAAAAAAATCTTTTCCATACCAGAAAGAAAATAGGGATGATGTGTTCCATTGAGAATTTGGGAATAGCCAGTGAGTGGGATGTGATGAGGGTGTTTCATAACCACAGCTTTCATTATTTGCATTTAGCCTATGAATTAGCATGCCATGCGTTCTTCTACTACTGATGTAAATTACCACAGGGAGAAGCAAGAGCTCAGGAATAGTCGGATTCAGAGTTAGTACATATATGAAGGTGCATGAATTGGTCTATGCTCCCGAGCCCAGGTCATGAGTGTCCATTGGCTTCTACACCATACACACATGTGATGAAAACCATGACATGATCAGAGAGAAAAACAATCAGAAAGAAATCCCATTAAATAGAATATGGTCAATGCATTCATGATTCTATGTTACAATCTCAAACAGAAACCAAGTCACTAACAGTGAAATGAAGAATATAATTATTACCAGCTATAGAAGAATAACCCGCTTCTCATTTTGATGCTCAAAGGGTAATGCTATACAAGTTTACTTTAAAAAACAAAAAAAGGAAAAGAAAAGAAAGAAAAAGGATGACAGCAGGGGTGTTACCATTATGTTGTCAAAGTCTTCCAGAAGGGAGACAGCAGAGTTACAGAAGTCCTACAGAAAGGGGACAGCAAGAAAACGGCAGACAATACAGATAAGATATTTAGCCTGATGGTGTGGGTAGCCAAAATATACATATTTCATTTTAAAATAAAGTTTCATGGAGTCAAGACTCGAAAACCCAGGCCCTACACAGAGGCTTTATTGATTCATATCCAGATAGCCTTACTAGAGTGTAAGACACTGATAATATGGTAATATTCATGTATAAAATACCACAAACAGAGGTTAAATGACAGCAAAAAAGAGATATGGGAGGTAATCACAGATCTCTCTTTGTAGCTTAGGGAGCTCTGGGTCCCAGCGTGAACAGCAGAGGACTAGAGCCTTATCTAGTTTAGAGTCAGTGGGAGCTTACAACATTAAGCAGACAAGACATTAAGCAAACAAGTCAACACATCATATATTGTTGAAGGATATAATTAAGTAGTTTCATTCCCAATTAAAGCATGTGAAAACAGAGCATCAGGCTAACCACATTCAATCAAACACAATATACAACAAATACCTATAGCGCCATCACTGTTTACATAAAGAACAGGGAACCTGTTCTTTTTCGTTTTCCCTTATTTTATCATCTTTTTATCAAAAGACTTAATCTTACACATCATTTATGATGTTGAAATTTTCCTGATTTCTGAGTTATGGAGATTGAGATAAGGCAAAAGATTCTCAACCTTAGCAGAGAAAGTATTTTACTATATTAAGGATTAGAAACTTCAGCAGGAATTATCCAAGCAAATATCATCTATTCTTATCATTTTAGGTATAGTGACATAATTCATTGCATGTATTTATTGGTCTTTAAATCAATAATCATTCTTACATTGATGGTCCATTTTCTTACCCCTCCACCACAATCTTTTTGCCCTCTCTCATTGAAATTAAAGCTATACACACTATCTTCTAATTCATTATGCTTCCTAATCATAATTTCAGTGAATTACTTCAGCACCTTTCTAATCACTGAAATAAACATGAAACTACTAGAAATTAACAATAAGTAATGCAAATACTCTCCTGAACATGTTTTCTATCCAAGAAGTATTTTATGACATATTTACTAGTTTTGTGGTTTTCTTCTTCTAAGTTCATCTTTGTTATTGAGGATATAAAAAGTAACACTCCAAGAATATGCACATAATTTACAATGAGTAAAGGCTTTTAAAAATAATAGTAAAATCTCAAGATTCATTTCAATAAGACAATTTTTCTGCCTTTAGCAAATAAGAATAGAATTATTTTGACATATACTCAAATTATATGATCAGAAAACTTACAGTAAGGAAATCTTGAATAGCTAGTAAAGTTACAAAAAGATGCCTAGACTAACAGGTAATCAGGGAAATGCAAATTAAAACATTATTGTATAATATCATTTCAGTTACTTTGGTTGAAAAAATAAGGACTGACAATATTAAAAGTTATTAAGGATGCAGGGAGAAGAAATGCTCATTTATTACCAATGGGAAGTATCACTACTTTGGAAACTAAATCAGCATTTTTGCTTTAGGTACATACCCTAGAAACTCTCCTACAGGTAGAGAAAACATGTACTAGAAGGTTTACTGTAACTTTGTTAACAGTAAGGAAAAATCAGAAACAATTTAAATGACCATCAACAGAATAATGGATAGATTTGTTGATGTTTTAAGTGCTGTCAAGTCGATTCTGACCCATAGCAGCTGGTGAGCTTGAACCACCAACCTTACAGTTCAAATGACTTTGCAGTCTGACGCATTAGCCCACAGCACCAATGGAATAATATCCAATAGGAAAAATGAATGAATAAAACTACCAAACTACATATATTACAATAAAGGCCACAATCCAAAATTAGCAACAATAACACCAAAATAAGCAGGTTGCAGAAGTATACATAAAGTATGCAGCCATTTATATATGTTAATGTTAAATGCCATTTAATCAGTTACTACTCAGTGACCCTGTATAGGGTTTCTGAGGAGCAGCTGGTGAATTTGAACCACCGACCTTATGTTTCAAACTGACATTGTGGTCCAGTGCTTCTTCTACAATGCCACACCAGGACCATTTATGTAAGACAGTATACAACATTTATATCAATGGATGCAAAAACATAAACATAAAATTGTAAGCACGTTTATAAAAATTAATAAATTCATGATAATGGTTACATCTTAAACAGGAAGGGAGGGAAATGAAAGAATACACAAAGAGTCTCATCCACATCTATAATGCTTCATTTTTCATATCCCTGGCTCATTTTCAGCCAAATAACAGGTAAGTCCATAAGGGTAACAAAAATACTAGTGAGGTTCATACAGTTAGAGTAAAAATATAATAATAATAGAAGTATTCAGGCATTTAGATAGCTAATGTGTAAGTCATTTCACATGCACTATGTGTGAAACCTAGGAGCCTTAGTAATGCAGTGGTTAAGCATAGGACTGCTTATCGAAAGGTCGGCAGTTCAAATCTACCAGCTGCTCCTTTGAAAAAAGATGAGGACTTTCTGCTCCCATAAAGATTTACTGCCTCAGAAACCCTGTATAGGCTGGCTATGAATCAGAACTGACTCCAGAGCACTTAACACCATCATCATGTGTGGGACCTGGCGGCACAGTGGTTAAGGGCTCAGTTGCTAACCAAAAGGTTGGCCGTTCGAACCAAACTCACGAGAGAAAGATGTGGCAGTTTGCTTCTGTCAAGATTACAGCCTTACAGGATAGACATGGGTTAACTTGAGTGAAGCAACAAACATTAAGAGGGAGAGTGACAAAAATAATAATAATAGCAGCAAGGGCAGAAACAGGAAAGAATGCAAAGGTTAAAGGCAGCAGAGGTAAATCTATTATATACGTGATTCTGCGGTATCAGTGATCTACACGTAGATGCATGGATAGACAAGCAGGTTGAATGAGTGCAGGAGGGAGGATGGAAAAGGCTGCAACAGCACACTGACAGGAACTTCCAGATGTTCATGCCAGATTCAGATGAGGATGGGGAATGAAAGGAATCATTGCTGATGTCAGCTAGATCTTGGCTGAAAGCCGAGAATACCAGCAAGATGTATACCTGTGCTTTCTTGACTTCGCAAAGGCTGTGAACTGTGTAAGCATGACAAACTATGGACAACACTGTGGAGTATGAGTATTCTGGAATACTTAAGTATGCTCCTGAGGAACCCGTACACAGACCAAGTGGCAGTCGTTCAAACAGAACAAGGGGACACTGAATGGTTTAAAATCAGGAAAGGTGTGTGCCAGGACTGTATTCTTTCACCATACTTATTCAATCTGTATGATTGAATAATCCCAGAATCTGGATTATATGAGAGAAAAAAAAAAAAAAAAAAGTCCCATCAGAATTGGAGGAAGGCTCATTAACAACCTGTGATATGCTGATCAAAGACTAGAGTCTTCAATATGGGTTGCACCTCAACATAAAGAAAACAAAAATCCTCATCAATGGACCAATAAATAGCATGAAGAAAACTGGAAAAATACTGAAGTTGTCGAAGACTTTATTTTGCTTGGATCCACCATCAATCCTCATGAAAGTGGCAGTCAAGATAGCAAACAATGCATTGCATAGGCAAATCTGCTGCACAAGACCTCTTTAAGGTTTCCAAGAGCAAAGGCATCAGTTTGAGAACTAAAGTGCATCTGATTCAAGCCATGATATTTTCAACAGGCTCATATACATGTGAGTGTTGGACAATAAATTAGGATGACATTAAAAGAACTGATGCATTTGAGTGATGGTGCTGGAGAAGATTATTAAAGGTACCATGGGCTGGCAGAACAACAAAAAGATCTGTATTGGAAGAAGTACAAACAGAACGTTCCTTAGAAGCCAAGACAGCCAAACTTCGTCTTGAGAGTCGGGACATGTTACCAGGATGGAACACTCCCTGGAGAAGGAAATCACACTTGGTAAAGTGGAGGTACAGCGAAAGAGAGGCAGACCTCCAATGAGATGGCAGCAATAATGGGCTCAAGCGCAGCAGCAATTGTGAAAATGATGCAGGACCGGGCAGTGTCTATTTGACAGAAGGTACTTGCACACGGGTGTTTACTTTTACTACAAATACATCCAAGAATGTGGTGAAGCATACAGGAGGCAAAGTTATGAAAACTTACTAGCCATAACCAAACACCTTGAGGGAATGAGTTGATGGGACTGAAGTTTTAGAATCATAAATTCAGGAGACATCAATGCCAACTGGCGTAACAGTTCACAAAGGCAGTATTCTACATCCTACTCAGTGAACAGTTAGTGGGGTCTTAAAAGCCCTTGAGCAGCCACCAAATGTGCAACTGTTGGTCTCTCTCTCTGTCTGGATGAAAGATGAGTGGTAAAAATCAAAGACCCATGGAAACAGTTCAATGGGCTAATGAACCATGATCCTCAAGACCAGAAGAACTAGATGGTGCCTGAGTACCCTATCAACTGCTCTATTAGGGATCATATTAGAAGGTCCAGGAGAGAATGGGAGAAAAATGAGGAACAAATTCAAAATCATAAAAAAGTTCAGGCTTACTGATTGGGTAGAGACTAGAAGAACCACCCTCAGGTCCGGACATAAACTCATCTCCATACCTCAATTTCCAGCCAAACAATAGACAGGAGTATAAGGGCCATAATAATACTAGGAAGCTACTCACAACTTAGACTAATCAACCATTTAAGATAGAAAGGGCAGCAATAAAGTTCAGAAGGTTGAGAAAGAAGGAGGAATACAATCAGGAAACAAAGGGATAAAATGGAATAAGTGATGTTACATTGTGGTGATTGCAATCAGTGAGGTTTTAAAAATGTGCATGAATTGTTGAATGTAAAACTGATGATTGCTCTGTAAACCAATTCACAATACAAAGTTTAAAATATATACCCAATTGGGGAAAAAAAAAAAAAATGACCTAACACAAATATATGGCAGAACATGATTATTTAATAAAGGTCGGGGATTAAGTATATTAATGTGTGTCCCATTATCTTCTATTCTTGTTTGTGTGTTTGCAATATACCACTAAAGAGTGAGTGGGAAGGACAATGAAAAGGAGGGAAACAGACATTCCAAAGTAATAACCACACTCCTACGGTAGAAGACCAATCATCAAACAAAAGCTGGTTGCTCAACTTAAATGAGCCTCATCAACCCCAAAAGACACGTTTCACGAAGTCACAGATGCACTTTTGCTATCAACTCTGGGAAGCTCTATTTCAGCCGTCATTCCTCATTAAGCTATTTTTTTTTTCATTTGGAACACAATGATGAGACCAGTCACATGGTTAATAACCTAAACTCCTTACATGTTACTATTAGCCAGAGTCACGCACATCATTTCTGTGCTTTGTCAGAAATCTTCCCTTTTATTGTCATGCCTCATTAACTGTGGCCTATAAACAGATCTTTTCCTGAATAAGTCTATCTCAATCAACTTAGGGAGTCCTGGTTTGGTGCTGTGTGTTGTTAATACAATGGACTACAAGGTCAGTTTGAACCACAAGGTTGGTGGTTCAAGTTCACCATATGCTCCTTGGAAGCCCTATACAGGGTCTCTGTGAGTCAAAACAGACTCAATAACACTTAACAACAACAATCAACTTAAGGTTAATGTTGTTGTTGTTAAGTGTCGCTGAGTCAGTTTTGACTTATAGCAACCCTATATAAAGATTTCCAAGGAGGGGCTGGCTGGTGAGTTTGAACCACCAACATTTTGATTTGTAGTCCAGGGATTATTCTATAGTGCCACAAAGGATTCCAAAGACTGTTGTTGTTGTTAAGTGCCACTGAGTCTGTTCTGACTCAAAGTGACTCTATACAGGGTTTCTGAGGCTACAAATCTTTGCAGGAACTGAAAACCTCATCTTTCTCCCATGGAGTGGCTGGTGGGCTTGAACTGATGATCCTGTGATTGCAGTTCAGTGCTTATCCTACAAAGCCACCATGCTCCCCACAACTTAAAGCAAATATATATTATCTATGTATTTCTTTGGACTACAATAAAACTGGCTGGTGCTGATTAGTACAACGAATGACAAGCTAGTTGAGTACAATGAAAAGGAGAAAAAGCAGGCAAGTAAAAACTGTAGTGTAAATTTATGCATAAAATAAAGCACTTTTCCTGGGCCAAAAATTTGGAAGTCCTGCCCAAAGTCCCTTCATTAGTTGACTATATGGTGGGGTGGGGACAGAAGCATCCTCTGTCAGATGAACAATATTGAGTATGTTGTTGTTGTTAAGTACTGTGGAGATGGTTCCGACTCATAGTGACCCTGCACAGGGTTTCCGAGGCTATAAATCTTTACGGGAGCAGAATGCTTCACCTTTCTCCCGTGGAACAGCTGGTAGTTTCGAACTGCTGACCCTGAGGTTGGCAGCCTGACTCGTAACCACTACGCTACCAGAGCTCCTTAATATTGAGTATACAAGAGAGTTAACTGAAAAGCAAGTCAAGCAGCATGTCATATTATTATAATCAACATTTTGCATTTTATGATTTTCATAATACAAAAATATACAGAAAATAAAATACAATGATATTTCTTAACACTGAAATTGAAATGCATCCCTCTGAAGTATGTATTGGAGTCCTGGTGTGGCACTGTAAGATAAGCACTGACCTGTTAACTGCAAGACTGGTGGTTCAAACCCACCAGCTGCTCCTCAGAAACCCTATACAGGGTCACTATGAGTTGGATCTGGCTCGATGGCACTTAACAACGACAACAAAGTGCGCATCAAGGAACTCTGGTAGTGTAGTGGGTTACAAGTTGGGCTGCTAGCTGCAAGGCTGACAGTTCGAATCTACCAGCCACTCCCTGGAAGAAAAGATGAGGCTTTCTGCTCCTGTAAAGCTTTACAGTCTCAGAAATCCTATAGAGGGTCACTATGAGTCAGAATTAATTCAGTGGCATATAACCACCACCACCGTAGTGTGCATCACAAGGTTTAGACAGTAAAAGACATATTGTTCTATAGACCAAAATGGCTTAAGAAAACTAAATTTTTTTTACTCCGTTTTATTAGTTTGCTCTATATGATATGGCTGCTGAGCAAATGATAATTAAAATAATCTTACATGTAATTAATGCAACTAAATAAAGCATTTGATATGATTTTATTCATTTTTTATCCTTTAACATATTTAGGAAAGTAAAAATCATTTTTATGGAACAGAGATTTTCTTTGAAATAAAAACCCATAAAAATAATAGAACAGCAGCAATAACTATAAGTGTTGTTGTTGTTGTTGTGTGCCATGGCATCTGTTCCGATTCATAGTGTCCCTGCACAGGGTTTCCAAGGCTGTAAATCTTATGGGAGCAGAAAACCTCATCTTTCTCCCCCAGAACAGCTGGTAGTTTCAAATTGCTGACCTTGAGGTTAGCAGCCCAATTCGTAACCACGACACTACCAGAGCTCCTTAATTATATGTATAGCAGTCAATAGTTATTGAGCACTTACTATGAACCTGCCTCTGTTCTAAGATTCTTAGTTGTATTAAATCATTAATTTCACAACAACCCTACAGAGTAAGTATCACTTGATATGGCATTGTGGGCTAATGCACAAGACGGCAAGGTCCGTTTGAGCCACAAGGTCAATGGTTCAAAGTCACCAGAAATCTTATACAAGGTCACTGAGTCAGAACTGACTTGACGGCACTTAACAACAACAACAACAACCTTCCCTTTACAGATGAGGAGCTAATGGAAAAAGTGGCAAGGTTACCACTGACTACATTGGATCTAAATGAAGAACTTGTGGGTGAGGAATAGAGATCAACCACCCTTTACTTTACTGGAAGACTCTAACTCAGAAGAATAAAACACATTTTCTTGCCAAAACATCTTTGTACATATCCATATGCACAAAAGCTGTAAGATAATAAGTTCAATTGCAACAATCATTACATCAAATAAGTTGATTAAAAATTGTTAACATTAACTAATGCTATTTAGCATCTGTTTTCTAGGTACTGAAACAGTGCTTTAACACATTCCAGAGGAAAGATAGGATGGTCCATAATAAAGTCCCATGGTCAACTGAGACTGATATTTGGTCTCTACAGAAGAACAAGAGGGTTATTTTATAATAACATTCTACAGTGCATTCTGTATCATCTAAGGCTAGATTATTTCTAACTATCTATCTATCTAACATTTTCTATAGGAAGTAAAAAACTGAAAAAAAAATTACAAGCTTTTAAGTAGTTAGAATCACATCATGTGCAGGCATTGCTAAAATTAGAATCAACATTTTTATATAATTTCTGATCACAAAGGATATAGATCAGTACTTATTAGGAAACAACTAATTGTACCCAGTATCATATATTAAAATAATTTAGCAATATCACTTACAGTCCATATAACTTATTTTATTATCATTTTTTCAGATTTATCATGAGAATCTTTTTGTTGCCCCAATACCAAATTTCGCTAGATCCCAGGTATACTGATAGCTCACATATGATTTATTAGGAGAGAGGAAAGGAGTACACATTTCTGCAGCACCAGCTAATTGCAGACACTGGACCAGATGCTTGACATACAAATCTCATTAACTCTATGTAGGGCAACTGTATTCAATGGCTGAATAATGTATGTACTTAGCTTCCCTACAAGGACATTATCTTTCTTAATCACCTAATATTTGACAGAAGATGAGAAACAAGAAAACATGTCTGCTTTTGAAAGCACTTCAGAAGACTCCAAGTTTTAAGTTTTCCAAAGAACATAATGGAGGAGGGGAAGTAAACAATGTGCATTCATTATGAAATTGGGCTTCACTATTTGAGGGAGGTATTTCTGAACTTAAAAAATAAACAAAAGGTTCAACATCAGTTAATTCCCATTAGTCCAAACAGCAAACAGGTGCTATAACTGAATAGAGTCAGCTGTTTGGAGTGGTTTCAAGGTATGTGACTAATGTACATTTTAAGTTATAATCCTTCAAAGTTATTTATAATATGCTTCAAATATGCAAGGATATCTTTGATTATAAGTAGATCATTCTATTAAGTTCCTCTTTTTAAAAGTTTGCTTTAGAGAAAATTGGCACGGATTGTATCAGAATGAGAACAGTTTGTGGATAGGCATGTTTACCTGTAAATGCCCAGTAGGCCTTTCCCCAATTCTGCTTAACTACTTACAGTAACTAAAAACTGAATTTAGCAAAACTTGCTTAAAAGGGGCTATTAGTAATGTATCTTGAGATAAAAACAGTAGACATGAAGAAAAAAAAAAGTTAACTTCGTGAAAGGCAAATATTCACTTAGGCTTAATTACTTTAAAATGTAGCTGATGCATTTTCAAGGGAAAGTTTCTCAACTCTTTGACACTTTAAAAAATGTATCTTAATAAGGATTTGATGCAATGGCATAACGCTTCATTTTTGGTCACTCCAATAAAATCTATAATCCCAAAAATGTATTAAATGATTTCAACCATACTATTTAGAAAATCAATGATCTTTTAAAATAATGTTAATCAAATTCTCATCATTTATGTGTATGTTGCAGCTCAAGCCCATCTTTTCTGACAACCAAGGTGTAACAACAATCAATGTAGGTCACAGAGAGACATCCAAATGTCTGATGACGGTCATTTGCATTCTCATTCAGGTCACTCGTTCCCTTTCTCCTGTCCTTCTTATAACTCAGTTTAAAAAGACCCACACTTTTGGATAATGCATGAGTAATCGCCCAACCCCGCCACCCCTCCCGCAAAAAAAACCTCTGTGTTAAATGCAGAGGCATAGTAAGTTATACAATGGAAGTTCACCTAGAAAGTAATCCAAAATACAAAGAATATTTTTAAAGGTCTCTGTCATTTGAAAAGATTTTTGTAGCTTTTCTTAGACAGGACATACTTCAATTGATTGGCTACATCCATTTGCCGATCATAAAAGTATTACCTCATATGTTAGACTTGAGGTTTAAGTACACTGATAGTGCTTAGAACTGTTTTAACATATAGTAAGTGCTCTATTAGTGTTAGCTACTATCGTTACTGGAGTCCTGGTGTGGCGTTGTGGGTTAATGCGCTGAACTGCAAGGTTGCTTTGAACCGTAAGGTCAGCGGTTCAAGTTTACCAGCCACTCCTCGGAAACCCTATAACCGGGTCACTATGAGTCAGTATAGACTCAACAGCACTTAACAATAATAACAACTATGATTAGTATTATCAAAATAATATATTCCTATTTCAGAATAATTGAAAAATATGAAAATGTATAAATAAACTAGAATAAGCAGGAACAAATCTCACCTCCCTTTTTATTATTTTAATGTGCTTGTACAGATTCATGAGTTTCATGAGTCTATATTAGTTTTTGTGAGACTTCCACAGCTGTTTTGTTAAACATAATCACTGACATCTAAAAAGTTAAAGATAATTAGGTTATAGAGGATAAAACTAGAAACAACATAAGCTAAGAATTAAATTGAATTTATTGATACACTGTTTGCTATTTGTAATTTGTTCATTATCTGCTACAGGCCTTATTAAGTATACACTAAAAATAAAATCTGTGCAGGACACCGTCAGAGAAAAACTAAGAAACACCAGGGGCAGCTTCAGTGACTCCTCAAAGCAATAAATTTAAAAACAATAAAATGAAAGTAGGGCGAAAGGGATTATGTGCTCAGAGATGGTTACCTTGAGGATGAAAAGCTTACTTTTAATGGATTAAAGTCATTATCTCTTCTGTTTGCATTAAGGCATGCTTTAATAAACATAAATCTAAGAGTTCTTATTTGACAATAATAAATTGCATTAATTAGTTTGCATGAGGGGTATACCTGCACTCCCATGTGCACATATGGGTATGCACACCAGGAATATGCCACATTGCCCAAACTTATTCCCCCACCCCACCCCTACAGTTCGTACCCCAACCTAGAGGCGGCAACAATAAAACACAGAGTGCTCCACTGTTGGATGTGGACAAACCTGTTGGAAAGGTGGAGTCTGGGCTTGCCTGAGAAGCCGCTGTTGTTGCTGTTGCTGCAGAAGCTTCATCTGTATCAGTTGCTGCTGTGACGTGATTGCGTGGAGGGAGGGTGGCTGCATTATGGCACCTGAGCGCCGCTGTAGCATGTTCGACAGCGCTTGTTTGGTATTTGTGGGGACAAAAGAACCTGCAGGGTCCAGTCTGGAGCCACCTACAATAGCAACCAAGAAGAAGGGTTTTCTAAATAATGATAATGCAGCTTGTCTTCCTTTATTTTATCAAAATGCAGAAACCTCACCTTCTAAGTCTGTTGTTTTTTTTTTAAACAAAACGAAACAAAACACCTAAAAACAACGCATTTGTTCACCCCAGCACCACTATAGACCTATTAAAAGCTGCAGAATTGCAAAGGGTGGGGAGGTTGGTACAGGGGGGACTGACAGTATCTCTGATTATCTCATGGGGTTACCTCTCACATTCAGTTGACAAACAGAAACACAAAGTTGTTGGCCAAATCCTAGAATTATACGGGGTTTTAAATTATGCAAAACTCTTAGAAACAAACTACTTGCTTGAATGTATTGCCCTCATAGTGTATATTTCAAAATGGCCTAAGTTAGGCATAGAAACTTTTGTATTTGAAGAAGAGTTATTTAGGTGTTTCATTCATCATGGTTAACTGAAATAGCCTATTTATAACACAGAGGGATGAAAACACTACAATTAAAATTTAATTACGCTTTGAAACTTTCACTATCCTGATTCTAAAGACAAAATACATTTGAAGGCTAAAAATCAGATAAACAATAAACACCGACTACATTTTTGTTAAAGAAACCAAAAAAAAAGTCTTAACTATGAAGGAGCTTTAAAAAGTTCATGGAAAAAATCTGTTTTAATTCCATGAGCTCTTTGAAACTCCCTCATATACTTAGGCAAATGCCTCTAAGAGGGCAGGAAAAAACAAACAAACAAACAAAAAAAAACATCTAATGACAGTAGATAATAGTACATGCATTCTCCAGATGACCAAACAGAGAAAGTAAGATTTGGCCAAGATTATATGGCAAGAGTAGAAGAGCTGAATCAAAATACTCTAAATCCTAAACTCTTAGCCACCAATCTACAGGCCAAATTGTGGATTCTCCTTTGCTAGAATTCATCAATCAAATTTTTCATCACTATATCCTTAAGTCTCCAAATGACACACCAAAGTTACACTTAAAAAAATAAAATAAAATAAAGAAAGCTTACCATAGGACATAATAAGAAAAAGTATTTGTTAAGATGATACATCCTTAAACAATGTAGATTAAAATTGTAAAATAATCTATTTTTCTATTCCAAGCAAATTTCCATCTAAAAAGAAAATCAAATTCATTTCCAATTAAGGGATTGGAAATGAATGTTTTCTTTACAAACATCCTTACTTAGGAAGTAAAATCTACTTTGGCTTGAATCAAAGCAATACTAAAATAAATGTTTACTCTGCATATGGTGGTTTTCACTGTTGATAGCTAAATCTATTTTCTGAACCAAATTACTGAGATGTTTCATAATACGATTAAAAAACTATAACATAAAAATTAATATTTTAAAGTATGAATAAGAATGTTGTTGTTAGATGCCATCAAGTCAGTATTGACTCATATCAACCCTGTGCACAACAGAACTAAACACTGCCTGTTCCTATACCAATCTCACAATCTTTGCTGCATTCGAGCTCATAGCTGCTGCTACTGTGTCAATTCATCTTGTTGGAGGCTTCCTCTTTATCAATGACTCTCTACTTTACCAAGCAGGATGTCCTTCTCCAGGGACTGGTCCCTCTGACAATATGTCTGTAGCATGAGAAACAAAATCTGGACATCCTGGCTTCCAAGGTGCACTCTGGCTGTACTTCTGACACAGACTGGTTTGTGGTTTTGGCAGTCCATGAGCTCTTTTTAATATTCTGCTCCAACACCACAACTCAAATGCATCAATTCACCTACGGTCTTCCTGATTTACAGTCCAACTTTCACATGCATGAGGTTATTGAAAATACCATGGCTTGGGTCAAGCGCACCGTAATCCTCAAACTGCCATCTTTGCTCTTCAACATTTTAAAGAGGTCTTGTGCAGATTTGTCTAATGCAATACGTCATTTAATGCATGACTGCTGCTGCGATCAGTGCTGATGTTTGATCTGAGAAAAATGAAGTCTCTGACAATTTCAATCTTTTCTCCATTTACCTTAATGTTATTTACTGGTCCAGTTGTGGATACGAATTAGATCTGATAAAAATGTATACAAATTTAACAATACAAAACCTTGATCAAAGTTACAGCTCCTAAATTAGAATTTTGATCAATGACTAATTTCTTCCCCAAATTGAAAATTCAAAATTAGTATATTTACTCATTTACTTAGGAGAAAGAAATCCAAAAAACAAAAAGAAAAAATGGAGTGGAGGAAATTACAGAAATGTCAATTATTCATTAAGTTCTTGAAAGACCCAAGCTTTTTGGAGGTTTCATTTCCAAAACAACGATTTGGTGCTATTTTCTCTAAACGTACCTGGAGTAAGAGACTGGTTCTGAAGGAAAAACCCAGGCTGCTGGGGCTGGCCCATGAGGTTGTATCCCCACAAGGTGGACTGTGGATGATGCATCATTTGGGAAGAAATGGGTGAGTAATTAGGAGGCACTCGGTAAATGCTGCTCTGTGGATACTCCTTCAATATAAAGGTTTTTGTAAAAGTTAGTTATTTCTACCTAGTACAACAGAAATGATTAATACAAATCATCCTTATTTAAAAAGGGGAGATTTAGAAGTCAAGAAAGTCAATACATTCTCTGCAAAATCAATGAAAACTTTTGGTTGATTGAAAATACATTTGGATTGCGATGGAATTGTTGTTGTTAGGTGCCACTGAGTCAGTTCCATCCCATAATGACCCTCCATAGGGCTTCTAAGGAGCGGCTGGTGAGCTTGAACTGCTGACCCTGTGGCTCAAACTGACTTTGCAGTCCAGCATATCAATCCACAGCACCACACCAAGACTCCTGGGTGGAATAGAGTGATGGAAAAGGAGTTCTTCTGAACTCTTACTAAAATGCATTTAGAATATTAGTAGTGAACTCCACCCAGAACTGAATCTGTATCTTCAGTTGCTATGTAACATGATCATTTAGTCTTAGAAAGCCTTCCTGGTTACCTTGGGTTTGGAGAAGAATTATGCTAGAAATGCCTCAGGATACTTCCAAACTAGGTCCTAGCCATGGGGGTACCTTATAGACACCATCCCCAAGCCTGATCCCCATGCTTCTTCTTCTTTATAGCAGCTAAAAAGTATCTGAGCAGCAATCCTGGATGTCTCATTCCTATCTTCTCTACTCTAGCCATAGACATTGTTGTTATAAATAAGAGATCACTGCCATTCAAGTGGTATGTAACAGTAATGGTATTCACTTCTAGATAACACTGGTCATCAAATCAAGCAACAGCTATGAAAACCTATAATGTGGCTTTGACAGAGGTTAACAATAATAACAATTCGTTTAAAATGTCCTAACACCTTGGATTTTATAGAAAAAGTAAAAACAAAAAACAAAAAAAAAATCTCAAAAGCAAAATGAACTTCAATGGAATGGTATTTTAAATGTCAATTCTCAAGTTATACATAATTATGTCTAAATCTCCATCCCACGGATTCTGGTGTTTTGAAGAGAATGTTGCTGTTATGTAGTGAGTACTAATAATGAAGCAAGACTAAATAAAACTAAACATAGTGAAGATGGAATGGTTAACTACTAAAGTTTGTTGTTGTTAAGTGCCTTGGAGTTGGTTCTCACTCACAGCAATCCTATAAGGAGTGGATGGTAGATTTGAATTGCCAACCTTGCAGTTCAAACCGACCTTACGGTCAAGTGCTTATCCTACAGCACCACATCGGTTAGATGGAGCTTTATCTAGGGAGGTACAAATAAAGTTTTTTATGCTAACTTATTGCAGAAACCAATAATGCAATAAATATGTCAGGTATGCCTAATAAAAAAATGTATGTAAAAGAATGGGATTTGATAGTTTTAAAATACTCAAGTTTCAAACCTGAAAATTTCAGAAAAATTGAGGCACTGAGCTTATTATTCACAGTAAAAACCCTGAATTAAGCATAATTATTAAAAATGGAGGAAGGAAAATAATAGAAGCTATAATCCTTTCTTCTGTGACTAATGGTATGCCCTTCAGTTAATAATCGTAGAGCCTCGTTAGGATTACTATTTTAACAAAGCCGGTGAGGATCGGTAGGATAAGCACTCGACTGCAAGGTCGGTTTGAACTACAAGTCGGCATTTCAAACTCACTAACCACACCTTAGGAACCCTTTAAAAGTAGCTCTGAGTAAGAACTGACTCGACGGCACTTAACAACAACAACACATGGCTCTTTATTATGTTTCTAGGAGGTACAATTTTGGCATTAGCAAATCTCAAACTAGATGCTCATAAGACAAAATTCTCTATACTTCAGTACTTACATCAACTCTGGAGTTGGATTTCGTCTTGCGCTTTCTTCCTTTTGTTTTCTTCTCTTCATCTATTGCAGTTTTTCCCTGATCTGATAGTTCGACTGATTTCCTTTCTGGTTCCTGAGAGATGGGAGATGTGGGTTCTTCCTCTTCCTCCTCTGGAGGCAGGGGCAGTGGTTCGAGGTAGTAACTTCGGGGCTTGGGCATAGGGTGTGTGTGATACAAAAGGAGGTGATGCTGCTCCTCATACTTGATCACCTTTCGGTCCACTCGTACAGTCCCAAACCAGGCCCAAGAGAGAGGAGCTGGGTTCTTCTGACCTTCAAACAAATCCCATGGGGACACCTTCTGCTTCGTTGATACCTGGAGACCCTGAGGTAAAAACAAAGAACAACAAAAACACTGTATGACAACATGCTCAGGTCTTCTCCTGACTCGTAGATCAGGCTTACTTAGGACACAAATTCAGAGAACATTTTGGCTGATGTGGGTCTTAGCATAGAGCAGAGAGATGAAGTAATCCAAGGGTTATACACCTAGATAGACTGCTGTAGAGCAGTGAGTGGCTAGCATTAAGAACTTTAAATTCAATTCTATATTCTTTACTTTACACCCAAACTGTCTTCAATCGGTGATACCAAACTTCAGGTGTTCTGAAGTACAACTGCAACCTACAGGATTTTCAATGGCTGAGATCCTCCAAAGCAGACTGTCAAGGACTACCTTTCAAGGCATATCTGGATGAAATCAAATGACCAATCTTTTGGTTAGTAGCTGAGTGTTTTATCATTTGTGCCAAACAGGGACTCCTATAACACTGTTGTTGTTAAGTGCTGTTGAGTAGATTCCAACTCACAGTATAGGGTTTCCAAGGAGCAGCAGGTGGATTTGAACTGCTACCCTTTTTGATACCAGTCCAGTGCTACAGCATGACACCAGAACTCCTGTATAATACTAGTCTGGTAATTTTCACTATAAAATGGCATTTTTCATTTAGCTATTAAAGTATGTATGATTTGATATATACAGTTGACCCTTGAACAATGGGATGGTGAGGATGTTAGGGGGTGCCAACTTCCAACACAGCTGAAAATCTGCATATAATTTATAGTTAACCCTTGAACAAAATGGTTTGAAATTTACAGGCCCACTATCATGCAAATTTTTCCCCCTGTTGCTACTACAGAGAGCTCAAATGTTGCAAAAATCCAGTTAAAATGTCAAGAGATGCTGGCTTATCACCCCTAGGTAAGCTGTTCTGGAAAGCAGATAGTCCCAACACATGAGCTCAACTAAATAGCAACAGAAAGAAAAATCTGCTGATAAATTGGCCTGCATAGTTCAGACATGTGTTCTTCAAGGGTCAACTGTATATCAAATTGTTCCTAAAAACACTGCAAAGGTGATATTATAATCATTTATAAATCTTTGGAATCTATCATGCTTAAGACAACACAAAAATGTTTGAGTCAAAGTACAGTCAGCCTCTAATTGAACTCACGATAATTTCAATCTAAACCTATACAGATTTGATTTAATACAGGAACCTTCTATGCACTTGGTAAGCAAGTCTCTGAAAGCTTGTTAAGTAATATTATTATAGAATTAACTTGTAGTAGAGCAAGCACATAATGGAGCTCTGGTAGCGTAGTGGTTACGAATCGGGCTGTGAACCTTAAGGTCAGCAGTTTGAAACTACCAGCTGTTCCGGGGGGGAAAGATGAGGCTTTCTGCTCCCGTAAAGATTTACAGCCTCAGAAACTCTGTAAAGGGTCAACTATGAGTCGGAACCGACTCCACGGCACATAAGCACCTTAACCAACAGGTACACAAATAATCTTTCAAACCAACCTAGTCTAGGGCTACAATCTAGAAGAGGAAATGTTATTCTTCTTTTGAAAATGAAAATTTATTTTTAATGTCAATTAGTATGCCTCTTTGTACTTTCCTTAGCATACTGATTCTAAAACTATTTTTCCTCAAAATGGTGTAGAAAATAACTACTTAGGCATTCCATAGGATGTATTCATTCATTCCTGTTTGCTTCCTATACTTTTCAATGGGTGACTTCATTCAAAGAAAGGCTCAAATAAACCAAAAAACCAAAAACCACTGTCATAAGGTTTATTCTTGACTCATAACAACCCTGTGTACTTAAAATCTTTATGGAAGCAGAACACTTCATCTTTTTCCTGTGGAGTGGCTGGTGGATTTGAATTGTTAGCCTTATGGTTGTTGTTGTTGTTGTTGTTTAGTGCTGTCTAGTTGATTCCGACCCATAGTGACCCTGTGCAGGGTTTCCAAGGCTGTAAATCTTTACAGGAGCAGAAAGTCTCATCTTTATCCCACGGAACAGCTGATAGTTTCAAACTGCTGACCTTAAGGTTCATAGCCCAATTCGTAGCCACTATGCTACCAGAGCAGTCCGGAATTGATCCTATATGGCCACTGGGGCTCCTTAAAGCTCAACAACCACATGAAAATGCCAGTTTCTTACTATCTGTCTTAGTAGAAAGTGCACCACTTCCCCTAGGATTCGAGGTCACATATCCACATGTCTTGGGAGTCCTGGTGTGGCACTGAAGGTTAATTTGGTGGACTATAAGGTGGGTTTGAACCTCAAGGTCTGTGGTTCAAGCTCACTTGCCACTCCTCGGAAATCCTATACAGGGCTGCTATCCGTCGGAACCAACTCAACAGCACTTAACAACAACAACCTGAAAATTGACACTTTCCTTCTATCTTATCTGTCTTGAAAGTAGACCTTTTTCCTGGATTCAAGATCACATACCCATATGCCTTCTTGATATATCCTCACTAGAAGGTCCAGTGGTACTGCAAACTCCACTTTTTCAAGACTTAATTATTTCCTGTACAACCCCCTTGATATAAGGTACTCAGGTTACTAGGGGGCTTCAAAATGTTCATGGAAAAATGAAATTGAAAGAGAATTTTAAATGATCTTTTGAAGCCCCCTCATAATTTTTCTCCTTTAAGCCACAATTCTCTCATGTCTTTGCATAAACTTTTTTTTATGCCTGTACCACACTTTTCCCTACTTCCCAGTTACTCTTGGCCTTCAAAATGGCTCAAGTGTCAATTCTTCTGGGAAGTCTTCTGTGACCACCTCCTCTTCATCTGTTCCCATAACACTCTCTGCCATGACACACACACCTTTCTACCCTGTAAATGTCTACCACTTCCCCTTGAGGTTGGTGCTCGCCTGTCCTTTCATCTCTGTGATTGTACAACATCTGTGGTTATCCGCAATCTGAACATACTCTGTTTGAATTTGCTTTCATTAAAACAAAACAAAACAAAACAAAAAACATTATATTTTTACTTAGTATTATCAATGGGTTTCAGAAATGTATGTAAATTCAGGTAAAATTTTAAAATAAAGAGTTAAAAACACACACTTGGCCTATTTACATGATAATGTCAATTGCCACTGCCTATAAATGGCAAGAGTCCTGGTGTGGCACTGTAAGTTAATGCGCCAGACTGCAAAGCCCTTTGAACTGCAAGGTTGCTGGTTCAAGCTCACCAGCTGCTCCTCGGAAACCCTATACAGGGTCGCTATGGGTATGAACCAACTCAACGGCACTTAATAAATAGCAAGAGTAAGATTTTTAATCACAAGTGAAAGGTTTTATATCATGTTGCTGCTGTTCAGTGCCTTCACATTCCTTCCTACTCACAGCAATCTGACTAGCAACAGGAGGGTTTCAACAATGCGGTTAGCAGTCCAGTGCTTATTTTACAGTGGCACACCAGGACTCTTTGTCATTTTTTGGAAGACAAAAAGTATTTGATTTTCATACGTTGATATAATTTCATATGAGAAAAAACAAAACAAAACATTTACTCTTGCCTGTTTTTTATCTATAGAGTCAAATCCAGCAATTTTGTTTCCTTTTGTATCAATCAAGGAACCCATAGGCTCACAGGTAATGACGTCGCAAGTCTGTTTCGGCAAAGGTAGCAACTGTTGAACTTTGTCAATGCTTTCTGATCGCTTGTCTCCTAGCTCTTTCTAAAAGGGGAAAAAATAAAAAAATAAAACACATACACACAAAAAAACAGAGAAGTAAGCCAGAAACTACCATGGAGACAAAAGTTACTAAGAAGGAAGTTGGCCTATGAGATATTTCCTTTTTGGCAGCTGCATGTTTTTAACCTTCAACATGGTCTATAGGAAGCAGCTCCAAATTACAGGGAAGACAATGTTTCAATTCTTCTATTTAAGTAGAAAATAGAACATATTTCAAGGCATATCAGTTACACAACAAAATCATAGTGCTGAAATGGCAAAAATCCAGGGTAGTGTTCACAATCAGAAGGCAGGAGCTGCAACGTGGAAGGGACATTTTCCGCATCCAGAGTCAGACTATAAGGTAATTGATGGTTGTTTTATTGATAAGGTAGTCAGATATATTAATTTTCTTTTCCTGATGTATGTTTACTATTCATTTCAAAGGTTGTATTAGTGCATATTCAAATGAATCTGATTTACAAGTACCTATAGGAATGGCTTTGAATTACATATGGCAGTCCAAGCAGTTTGGGCCAAAAACTTTAAAAATATTTATCTTTTTAATTAAAAAAACTTTTATTGAACATTTTGTTTATATAATGGGACTTCAAAAAGTTTACGGAAAAATTCCATTACCTTTTTATTCCATTTTTCCATAAACTTTTGAAGTCCACTCATGTATCTGATAGTGGATTTACAAAGTTCCTTAAAAAATTAAACGTTTTGTGACTATACTTATTTTAAAAATATTGAAGATTATATGCTTGTAATTTGGGGGTACTGGTAAACTGAGATTAACAAACATTAATCATATTAAATGAAGTTGGATGCAAGAAATAACATTAAATTTAGTGAATTAAGATAAAAATGCTATAGCAAATCCATGAACAGTTGAAATTCATAAGATAAACAAAACTTACTTTCAGTTTCTTTACTAAATTCATATATGCACGTTTGTTCTCTTCAGATCCCCCGGGGGATGCATTTGACAGGTCAGAGGCTAATGTTCCATTGATTAAAACACCCAGCATGTCAAGAACTGTTGTGAATAATTCACTAAAGTGAGAGAAAATAAGTATTTTTATTCTTAAAGTAAAACCAAGATACACTGAGTGTACTGAGCATTTTCATACAAGGTACAGAATTCATAGTGCTGCTTAAGAAAATAAGATGTGTCAGAATTGGTAGCCAGTAGATTGAAGTTTAAGGAGCCTGGTGATGTAGTAGGCTCAGCATATGACTGCTAAAGAAAAGGCAGGAGGTTCCAACCCCCCAAGCAGCATCACATGATCTACTCCCATACAGATTACAGCCTAGAATGTCCTATGGGGCAGTTTGACTCTGCCACATTGTTGTTGTCAGGTGCCATCGAGTCAGAACCGACTCATAGCGACCCAATGCACAGCAGAACGAAACAGTGTCCGATCCTAGGCCAACCTCACTACTGCTGCCACACTTGATGCCATCAATGATACCACCTGGCCAATCCATCTCGTTGGTGGTCTTCCTCTTTTTCTCTGACCCTCCATCTTACCAAGCATGATATCATTCTCCAGCAACTGTTCCCTCCTGACAATATATCCAAAGGATGAGAGACAAAGTTTAGCCATCTTGGCCTCAAAGGAGCACTCTGGCTGCACTTCTTCCAAAATGGATCTATTGGTTCTTTTGGCAGCCCATGACACTTTTAATATTCTCCTCCAACACCTTAATTCAAAGGGATCAATTCTTCTATGATCTTCCTTATTCACTGATGGCTTGGGTCAGGCGCACCTTAGTCCTCAAACTGACATCTTTGCTCTTCAACACTGCAAAAAGTTCCTGTGCAGCAGATTTGCCTAATGCAATACATCGTCTGATCTCTTGACTGCTGCTTCCGTGAGTGTTGATAGTTGATCCAAGAAGAATGAAATCCTTGACAACTTCAATCTTTTCTCTGTTGATAAGAATGTTGTTTATTGGTCCAGTGGTGAGGATTTTTGCTTTCTTGACATTGAGATGTAACCCATACCGAAGGCTGTGCTATTTGATCTTCATCAGTAAATGTTTTAAGTCCTCTTCACTTTCAGCAAGCAAGGTTGTATCATCTCATCTGCATATCACAGGTTGTTAATGAGTCTTCCTCTAATCCTGATGCCACATTTTTCTTCATAGAACCCAACTTCTCGTATTATTTGCTCAGCATACAGGATGAATAAGTATGGTGAAAGAACACAACCTTGTCACACACCTTTCCCAATTTTAAAACATTCAGTGTTCCCATGCTCTGTTCGAACAACTGCTTTTTGGTCCAGGTACAGATTCCTCATAAGTACACATAGGGTCTCTATATCATAAGTACTACATAGGGTCTGTATATCAACTCGACATCACCTAAGAACAACAACATATCCGTTTTTATACCACACCTACATGCAGCAAAAGAAATATGAAATGATGAAGACCTACTTATTAGTGTGCATGTCAACAGTTCCTGAAGTAATGATCTGAAGAAGCAGGAGGGCCCAGTCTGTTGTCCACTGGGTACTCCTCTGCACCGTGTCAAACATTCCTCCTACCTAGCAATAAAATACAATTTTTTAAAAAAAATCACATTCTGTTAAAGAGAGAATTACAACCCCATTACTTTATGCAGCTAAATTTTGATTAGTTTAAAAATTAAAAAAACAGACTAATTTACAGACTTTCCCATTTTCCTTTTTTCCTACTTCACATTTTTTAGTTCATTTACCACAGGAAGTTGGTCATTTAATAAGTAAATAAAAGGACAAACACTGCTTCCTATAGGTCAGGCTATAGAATGGTTTTGTTTTGCATCCATTAGAGCAACACTTGACCAGAAGTACCAAAATATAAGGCAAACTCACCTCCAGAGCAGCTTTCATTTGGGCTTGGCTTATGGTAAAGGAAGAATTCAAAGGTATATACAATGGATGAGAAATGTTAAATTTCTGTGAAGCCAGCCTCATGATGAAATGTGTTTTTATATGACCAATTTGATGGGAAGTCTGGCAAAATATTGACTCAAAGGACATAAAAAAAATATATATTGTATAATTCAAACTAATACATCTCAAAACAGTGGTTCTGTCTCTGAGATGTATTCCTAGATCAAACTAAAGAGGAGAGACTAACTGGCATAGGCCAGGTGGAGAGAGCAGATCAATGCCTGAAATATCTACTACTAGAAGCTAGACCAGACAGGAAGGAAAAGAGAGCATTTGAGACAGGGAAGTAGTTAAAAAGCGCAAACAATGGAAGGCCTCACCTTGTAGTATAGCCTTTATACACAGTGGAAATAGAAAGAGTTTATTTTCATGTTTGCATTAATTTTAATGGAGGAAAAATACTGGGAATGTCTCTTACCAAATTTAGACGAAGTTGCAAGGCTTCATGCATCATTTGCCGTGCTTTAATATCATCTTGGTAGCGTTCTTCTCTCCAGTTACTTAAAATCTAAGGGGGGAAAAAAAAGGAGGGTGGAATACATTTTGGCTTTCCTTATTAAAATTGGATTTTACTCTGATTCAATGTTAAATTGAGTTTTATATGAGCAGCCAAAAGCAAATTCTTCACTTGAACAAATTAACAAATGAAGCTAAAATGAAATATTTAAACACTACTCAATGTTTTTCTTTCCTCCATACAAACAGAAATCTACAAATGCTAACTTATATTTCTACATGGGAAGAGAAATTCATATATAGGTGGTTTTCCTGTTACCAAGTCTGAAAAATGCATTAGAAAGAGATCAAGTTAAACACTAACCAAAACATAGATATTAAAAATATATTTCCTGTCTCCACCCCACTCCCCACCCCCGCTGCCCCCCGCCCCCAACTGGCTTTATGAAGGAAAGTGCTGAAAAGATATTCACTGTATATCAGTCCTGTATTCTATTTCTAGGAACATACTCTGAACCCTACCCTACTGCCACTGAGTAGATTCCAACTCATAGAGATCCGAAAGGACAGAGTAGAACTACCTCTTTGGGTTTCTGAGAATGGAAGACTTTGCAGGAAACAGATCAACCTCATCTTTCTCCTGCAGAGCAGATGATTGGTTCAAACTATGGACCTTTTGGTTAGCAATCTAATGCGTAACTCACTACATCATCAGTGCTCTTTGCTCTGAAACCTAAAAGGTATATATTATTATTTTGATGTTTTATTGAAGATAGGTTTTGTTATCTTTTAAATTTGCCTTCCTTGATAAAGACGACATATACTATCTTGAAAAAACTTGGTATCTTGGATATCAGCCAAGTGGCGTATCAACTTATAGAGTTTGATGCTTCCTGACTGACTCAAACTAATGCTGGGCCACTCAGGAAAGACAAACCACAAATGGGTAACACCCTAGAATCTGATGACATGGGCAAAATAAAGAAAACATCATCAGTTTTCTGAAGTGGTAGCAAATGAGAATCAGTTTTAAAGGAATGAAAATGAGTCATATGCAGAACTATGCAGCCCAACAAATGGCCTGTACGTATACTGTCCAGTGAGGGGAGCATTTCCCAAATCTCAGCAAGAGATCCAGGTCTCTGCCAATTCTGAATTCAGGGTGGAAGGTAGTTACCCAAAACACTAGTTGTCATGTAGCTGGGAAAAGAGCTGAAGTGTGAAAAGTGGTCAGAAGCAGGGCAAGGGAACAGAGAATGACAGTGGGCTTAGTTTTGAGAATGTCCAGGGAAGGAAGACCTCCTGAACAAAGACCTTAATGAATTGACAGAGTAGACCTTCCAGGTGAAGAGAAGAAAAGATTCAAAAGTGCTGAAATGGGAACTTGCTTGGTAAATTCAACAGCAATCTGGCCAATGAAAAAGAGTAGCCTGCGTAAGGGCAAGGCTTGTAGGAAATGAGTTAGAAGCGGGAGCCAGAGCTAGAATGCACAAGGGTCTGAGAAGTCCCAGCTGTGAATTTTTATTCTAGGTATATGTCTTAGTTATCTAGCATTGTTATAACAGAGCTAGCACAAGTGGATGCCTGTAACAAACAGAAATGTATTCTAGGTGGCTATATAAGCCCAAATTCAGAATGCTGACTCTAGGGGAAGGCTTCCGCTCTTGTAGGCTGGCTCTTGGGAAAAGTCCTTGTTTACTTTCAGCATCGGTAGGTCCAACATTCCTTGGAGACCTCCACGTCTCTTGGCCTTGGCAATCTCCATGTGTCTTGGCATCAATCTTTCCCTGGATCTTGGAACTTCACAATGCCAGGACCCACCAAGGATGCGTTCTACTCTTGGCTCTTCTCTCATGGTGACAGTAGGTCCTTCCTTCTCTGCTTGCTTCTCACTCCTTTTATCTCTTGTAAGACAAAAGGCGTTGCAGGCCACACTCCTGGGAAACTCTCTGACATTAAATCAGGGATGTTAGGTCCCCACTCATAGTGACCCTGAGCACAACAGAAAAACACTGCCCAGTCCTGCTCATTCTCACAACTGTTGTGACATTTGAGACCATTGTTGTTTTTCATTTACATTGAATGAAACTGTTATATTACATCATCACATATCTGTCAAACCACTGAGAATCATGGTCCAGCCAAGCTGACACATCTTTTGGAGGGACATGATTCAATATATAACAGTACATAAGAGCATTTTAGACACTAGAATGACATGATGTGATTTAAATGTTAAAAGGATCACCAAACTACTGCTGAAGGGAAAGACATGATGTTAACTCAACAGACAGACAGTGCCACAAGGAGAGGTACATTAGGCTCTGTGTCATGATGTAAAAATCCCAGGTGATTCCTCTATCCACTCTGCTCAAATTCCACGTCCTCTAATTTCTTATCTGGTCAGTCCATTGTCTTTCAGCACACACACTGCAAGTGTTCCAAATACTGACCAGGAGAATTCTGACTGGTGAAAAGGCAATCCAAATTCTTTGAAAGTTAACCAATATGCCTTTTGATTAATTAATGAGTGCATTAAGAAGTTTCTGGAGCCCTGGTGTGGCTCTGCAGGTTAATGCGGTAGACCTCAAAGTTAATCTGAACTGCAAGGTTGACAGTTCTAGCTCAGCAGCTGCTCCTCCAAAACCTTATACAGGGTTGATATGATTCGGGACCAACTTGACGGCACTTAACAACAATAACAAGGAGTTGCTGGGTGGCATAAATGATTAAGTGCTTCTGAAAGATTGTTGTTGCTGTTGTAAATGCCATCGAGTTGATTCCGACCCATAGCGACCCTGTATAGGGTTTCCAAGGAGCAGCTGGTGAGCTTGAACCACCGACCTTGCAGTTCAAACGACTTTGCAGTCTGGCGCATTAGCCCACAGCGCCACAGCAGGACTGATTATAGCCATTGAAAACTCTATGGAGCAGTTGGACTCTACATCTGGTTGATTGTCATTAGTCTGAACTGACTCAAAGGCTTGGTTTGGTTTCCTGGTATATGTGCACATGTATGGCATCAATGTGCCTGTGGCAGGCAAAGAACATTGAGTTTCTGAGTGTAAAGAGAACAAGTCCAGAACTTGTCTGGTGCATGGAGCTGGACACAGGCTCTTCTGTTTTGTTGCCATCCACACTGAAACACAGGCAGAGACAGAGATGAGAGGATATTTCAAAGCTACATGTAAAAGTATATTTTTACAGCCTACAGGTACTAGAGGCATAATCAACAGTATACAACTGTTTATCATGTGCCTACACGGTCAGGTGGGAGAATAGGGCATGGATTGTGTCTCTTAGCATCTAATCAAAAGATGTAGTACCCTTATTCGTTTAATCTCAGAACTTGAAAGGAAAACAAATTAGTGCCATAGAAAGAAATTTTCCTGGCCTAATATTATACTATACTTTACCTGATTAACTTGATTCTGGAGAGATGTTAGGAGGCCTTCCCGTTGTTCATCTTGTCCCTTAAGACAGGTAAGTACCAGTGAGAGGAAAGGCTGTTGACTCAAAAGAGACATACTACAAAGGAAGTAATAACATGAGATTTAGTTAGAAAGGATAGATTACAGCCTGTTGCCACACTGACTTCTTTCCCTCGGGTTATTTGCTCTTATTTATTTTACTATTAAAAAAGAAAGAGGGAGGAATAAATAGGCAAGGACAACTTGAAAAGTTAAATTGTATCTCTACTAATAAGATTAAAAGCCACTGTAATACTTCCAAATAACTTAATATGCTCTACTGTCCCTTGAAGGTATTCCCAACCTCCATTTTACATGTGAGGCTGTGAGGGATTTGAGGAAACTGGTTTGCATCAGTAAGAAAAACTTTTAAAAGAAAAAAAATGTAAGCCTGAAATTTCTTATTTGAGAGTCACTAAACTGGCCTGGATGTATGTTGTGCTTTTGTCTGTTTGTCTTCTGTATTACAGCAGATTTCTCAAAACCAAACATGGGATTCTGGTAAAGTTAAGATTAGAAATTCAGCTAGAAGATTCCATGGTGTGCTACTTGGTGACCTCTAGTGTGCAACCCCATATCCACACCCCACAGCCTTGGTTTATAGACCACTTTCCTTAAGGCATGTGGAAGAAATAGTATTTATTTTTAAATTTGCATTTCATTAATATTTCTTCAATCCTCAGAGAACAGGTGTCAAATAATAAAGAGTAACAAAATGCTAAAGTGGAAAGAAAATCTTCTTAAAATGCTAAAATACTTTCATAGGCTTCATCCTAAACCAGCAGTACGGATAGGCACTAATTTAGGAAGAAATACCTTTCAAGTCTCTGTTAACAAGACCTGTCCTAGGATGTAAGGCAATGTAGTAAGTACCATCACCCATTAGCAAATAAACTTTGAAAATTAAGATTCTTCTGGCAAAGACGGTAAAACAACCACTTGGCAAACAAGATACATATGAGAAATTTACTGTAGTTAACAGCTCAGGTTCAGAAGCTGGGAAGCCTGGGTTCAAACCCCAGCTTTATCACTTCTTAGCTATGTAAACTTGAACACCTTAATTTATAACCTTTCAGTACCTCGGTCTCCTCAGGTATAAAATGGAGACAATGAAAGAAGTTAGCACATATAATTTCTGTGAGAAATTTAAGAGCTCACATATGTAATGCATTGTATACAAGAAATTGGCATTTTTAAAAATATCAATAAATGGCAGTGTGGCATTGTGGATTAATGAGCTGGACTGCAAGGTTGGTTTGAACTGCAAGGTCAGCGGTTCAAGCTCACCAGCTGCTCCTCAGAAAGCCTATACAGAATCACTGTGAATTGGAACCGACTCGACGGCACTTAACCCACGACAACAAAATATTATTAATTGGTGGTGGTGGTGTGCTCTGGAGTCGGTTCCACAGCAACCCTGTGTAGGGTTTCCGAGGCTGTAAATCTTTACAGAAACAGAAAGCTTCATCTTTCTCCCATGGAATGACTGGTAGTTTTGAACTGCTGACCTTTAGGTTAGCAGACTGACTTGTAACCACTATGCTACACTAGATGACAAGAAACCTGTATATTTAAGAGTTTTTAAAATATGCGAGAAATGATAGTCATATTTTTCCTTTACTTCTGGACTGAAGTTTGGGCTTCAGTGTGACGTTCTCTTTTTTCTCAGTGACATTGTTACTTTTCAAATATAATTATGTGGACCTTTTTCTTGGCCACAAAATAAATTAAGAAAACATTAAACTTGATGTCTTTTAAAAAGTTTCAGTATCTCATACAGAATAAGAGCACTAGATGTTAAAAACAGCAGTAATTATATCACGTTCAACGTGACAGAATTATAAGCAAGTCTATGCATTTTAAACATAAATAGCTAAATAAATAAAAATAGCTAAATAAATAAAAATAGGTCTGTTGTTGCTGTTTTTAAGCACCATTGAGTCAGTTCTGACTCACAGTGAGCCTGTATAAGCTCTGTTGTTGTTGTTGGTATGTGCCGTGGAGTCAGTTCCGACTCATAGCGACCCTGTACAGGGTTTCCGAGGCTGTACATCTTTACGGGAGCAGAAAGGCTCATCTTTCTCCCACAGAACAGCTGGTAGTTTCTAACTGCTGATCTTGCAGTTCGCAGCCCGATTTGTAACAACTACGCTACCAGAGCTCCTTGTATAAGCTATAGATAATTGAAAAACAGTATAGATCATTAAAAATACGATACAGGAAGCAGGTTTGATTCAGTAGGTGTGAAGAGGAGCTCCAAAGTTCTGGCTGAGAAACCCTGTAGTCACTATTGGAATGTTTTTAGGACAGAGGCTTGCCTAACAGAGATTATTACCAATTCTTTAAAAACCAAATTTCAGTGAACACTGAGTACAATAACCATTCATGTTTGCAGTGTGCTACATACAGAGATCCACTTTAAGACATTCATACCTTTTCTGTTTTTGTCTGTCTCGCTCCTTTTTGGAAGAGGAACCCAAGTGCTGTCCCTTCTCCAGCTCTTCCCCAGCAGCTTTCAGCACTCTTCCTTGCACAGAAGTTGGCAGCCTGGCAATTAAGGGGGCCACCAGCCACACACCCCTGCGTTCAGAGGAGCTAAAATAAGAAATAGGTGTTAAACCCCCATAAGTAATCTTTTTCTCTACTGTCACAGTTACAGCAAAAACTCCCAGCTAAAGCTGTTAAGCACAAGCCACACAGTTTACTCTAAAATCCTCTTTTATTTCTCTACGACCTTCTTGAAAATAACGCATTTGCAATACTTTCCAACCACACTTATGGAAAATACTAAGAAGTGGGGTTCTGGTAGGATAACCATACTATGTTTTCTTTCATCCAAAAAAAAAAAGTGTTTCTCCACTATTTGGCCTCTCTGATCAATAACAATCCATTTTACCAGAGGAGAATATACACTGGCTACAAAATGGAATATTCTGATTATATCTAAGCATGTTGCTATTGTTGCTAAGTGTCTTCAAGTTGGTTTCCAAGGAGTGGCTGGTGGGTTTGAATTGACAACCTTGTGGTTGGCAACCCAGTGCTTATCCTACAGCGCCACCCCAGGACTCCATATTTAAGCATGTTGTTGTTACATGCCATCGAGTTGGTTCCAACTCATAGCGACTCTGTATACAATTTCTGAATAGTGGCTGGTGAGTTTGAACTGCAGACCTTCTGGTTCAAATCAACCTTGAGGTCCAGCACAGCAACCCATAGCGCCATATCAGGACTCTGTATTTAAGTACAGTAGTGACCAATTTAAAAATTTAAAATAGACCAGTTATACTTCTAACTCAAATGATGACATAAACCAATCTGCCTTCCATAACGAAAGTAGCATTTGAAGATTTTCATACGTGTCCTACTTCTAAATTAAATTACATTTCCATAATATTGTTATACAGATTTGCTTGTGAATAAGGATAATAGAGAGAGTGTTTCCTAGACAATAGCAGAGAAGACAAAAGATAATAAATGAACCTTTAGTGCCATCTATGATTCCAAGGAATCTGGCTCTAATTTAATCTAAAATTAAGAACACTAAGGTATCAGTCAGTTTACTTTACACTTATTATTTAATAGCAACAATTGTCACTTACAAGCAATTATTTTATCTACATTCTTGTGGCTTTAAGGGGGAAAAAAAACAACTATTAATAAATAAAATTTGCCATTGTCAAAAATTAATGACAACCCAAGAAAACCACAGGGGGAACAAATACCTCAGGAATGGCTTTATTCCATTCTGTCTCGTGCCACCTGTATCGGTACTTCCAATACTGTTTGGGTTGAAGAGGCCCATGCCAGAATTAGAAGAATTACTGTTCATGTCAGCTGACTGCTGGAATACCTCGATTGTTGCCTTTGCAATATTGTCTAGTAGGTTGTTCATTTCAGCCACAGATCCAGAACCCTAGAGTTAAACACAAGAACATTTTACTTTATATTCAAACATCAAAATGCTTTTGTTTAATCACAGACATGCTTTCCATGTATACTCACTGGGTCCTTCAGACACTGTTTGATCATTAACTGAAGTTCTAGCCAGGACTGCCTCAGTGTCCACTGCTCAAGATTCTGAGGAGAATACAATGAGTTACAACATGAGGAATGCTGAAGATGTCTTCAAATATAGTCATTTCTGATAGTATTCCCTCTCTCAAGGACAGGTAAAATGATCAAACATGGTAAAGTGATTTATATGGATCAAACCACTTCCAATCCTATAGATATATTCCATGTAGACACAAATAAATAAATATCAACATTAAAATAATATGCCTGACTCTCCTAGGCCCTGGAAGAAAATAAGGCAATTATTTATGTCTCTCTTAAAATTATTTATCTGTAACAAACCCCATGCCAAATTTTGTTTTAGATCTCAAATCATATTTAATAGAATCTGCCCCACCAAAGAAATTTCTTATGTACTTACAATACTGACTAATGAATATTTATCTGATGATTGTATACAATTTGCAGAAATTGTGTATTCCATGTATATACAGTCCTGGTGTGGTGCTGTATTATAAACCACAAGGTTGGCAGTTCAAAACTCACCAGCTGCTCTGCGGAAATACTATATAGTGTCGCTATGAGTCAGAACCGACTAGACGACACTTAACAACAAAAACATATACCCAGCAAGAAAGTATGGCAACTATACTGTTGTTGTTAAATGCCATTGAGTCAGTTCTGACCCATAGTGACCCTGTATAGGGTTTCCAAGGAGTGATAGTAAGCTTGCACTTCCAACTTTGTGGTTCACACCAGCCTTGCAGTCCAGCGCATTAACCCACAGTGCCACACCAGGACTCCATGGCAATTATATATAAAATTAAAAGCAAGACATAACAATCATAGGTAATTAAAATAGAAAATTAGCTAGCAATGACAAAAAATAAAAGTGAGAGAGAAACTCTTATTAAACAGTATGTCTCTGAATTATGAACGTCAGAGTGATGAAGAATTCCTAGTTGCTTTTTAATATTATGTAAGTTTGCTCTAATTTTGAAATGATTGACCCAACCCCCACTCACCACAAACTCATCACAATTTCCTTCACTTGCTGCACATGCAGATATTAAATCAATCAAAGGCTACTTCTAGCCTTTTCTTGCTCTGAAGTAGGACTAAATAACTGTTGTTGCAACTTGTATACCTATTTTATTTATTTTTATTGTAGTTTAGGTGAAAGATTACAGAGCAAATTAGTTTTCCATTCAACAATTTATACACATTTTGTTTCATGACACTGTTTCGAATCCCCTCATTATAACAGCATGCTCTCCCCTTCTTCTCTGTGTGTCCCATTTCCCTTTGCCCGCCCTTCTTGCCTCTTCCTGCAGTCTGAGCTTTGGTTTTAGACAAGTGCTGCTCTTTTGGTCTCTCATGGTTGACAATACTTATTATGGGGAGGATAGTACTCATCAATACAATGTATTCACTTCATAGGCCTGTCTGTTATTTGGCTGAAGGTTTATCCCTAGGGGTGAATTCAATTCAATGCTCGAAGGGTATCTGAGGGCCACAGTCTTGAGAGTTTGACCAGTCTCTACCAGACTAGTAAGCCTGAATTGTGTTCTACACTGTGTTTTATTTATTTATTTGGGGGAGGGAGGTTGTTTCTTCTCTGCCCAGAACCTTCAACTGATCATAGTGTTTAAAACAGTGGCAGTTAGGCACTATTGAGTTCTTCTGGTCTCTCAGGGTACTGGAGGCCGTTCCCATGCTCCATTAGTCCTTTGGCAGAGTTATTTCATGAAGTCTTTGGTTTTCTTCACTATTCTTCACTCGGATGAGGAGAGATCAACAGTTGCATCTTAGATGGCTGCTAGTATACTGTTAAGACCCCAGTCAGTACTCCCCAAAGCAGGATGTACAACATTTCCTTGTGGATCACGCTATGCCAACGGATCTAGATGTCTAGATGTCTAATAACACTGTGCTCCTAAATCCGCAAACCCATTCTCTTCTCAAGGTGTTTGGTTATAGCAAAGAAGTTCTTATAACTGTGTCCCCTGTATGTTCTATGGTGGTGGCTGTATGCCGTGGAGTTGGTTCTGACTCATAGCGACCCTGTGCAGGGTTCCCAAGGCTGTAAATCTTTACGGGAGCAGAGTGCCTCATCTTTCTCCCGCTCCTTTCTAACATTTACAGCACAAATACATGTAGAAACAGCCTCCGCCAAACCTCTATATACTTGTGGACATACCCCCATTCACCTTCCCATATCTGTTCAGCTTGAGTATCTACCTGTGTCTACTCACAAGTGTCATTTGTTACTACTATTATTGCAGTATTACATTTATAACAGTATCTACTTTTTGTCATTGACTCCGTGCACCTATAACATTACCAGAAAATTCTTAAAGATACGCTTAGGAATGGCTATTGTTCATGAGCCAGAGACTGCCTATAATTACAAAGAATGTTTCAAGAGACAGTAACATAATTTAAAAAAATAGTTCACTTACCTGAAGAATGCGCTTAATGTGCTGTCTTTGCAGGTTGTCCCCCTCGGTACATTCTTTAATGCCATGAGGATAACAGATAAGCTGCAGTAACTTCTGTGCTTGTACATTTGAAAGCACAGGGTCCAATATAAGTTCTTTGTCTGTACACAGTCTTTCAGGTTCTTTTAAGCAATGTTCTCCTACCCATTCCTAAAAAATAACATGGCAGTTAGATTGATAAGCACTGATTCTTTATATATGTATGCAGTTTAAGTTCTAAATTGTTGTTGTTACTGTGATGTGCCATGGAGTCAGTTATAACTCATAGGTGTAGCTGGTGAGCTTAAACCACTGACCTTTCAGTTCAAACTGACCTTAAAGTCCAGTGCATTAACCCCAGTGCCACACCAGGACTTGTGCACAATAGAAAAAAAAAAAAAAACACAAATAGGAATATTTTAATGGTTTTTAAAAAAGTGAAAATGCTGGGAAAAGCCTAAAGTGGGTATTTAATAATGACATTTATCATGATCTGCTCATTACTTTTAGAGACCACATTGTACATGTTTACATAGAAGTCACCTAGGGATCTTATTAAAATGTAGATTCTGATTCATTATTTCTGGGGTGGAAAAGCAAATTCCCAGCAGGGGGTAGGCTCCCAATGAGCAGGTTGGAAGTCCCTGTTTGTAAACCAGTACACTACTGGTTCACTTGTGGTTGTTCATTAGAATCACTAGGGGAAGATTTTAAAAATTCCAATGCCCAGGTTCCACCTTAGACCAATCAAATCAATATTAGTTGGTGGGATATGCTGCTGCTGCTGAATACTGTCAAGTCTGTTCTGACTCAGAGCAACTCTGTATAGGGTTTTGTTGTTATTGTTGTTAAATGTCATTGATTCAGTTCCAACTCATAGCAACCCTGTATAGGGTTTCCAAGAAGCAGCTGGTGAGTTTGGACCACCGACCTTGAGGTTCAAACCAATTTCATGGTCCCGTGCTTATCCTATACAACACCACACTTGGACTCCTGTATACAGTTTATGAGGCTGTAATTCTTTATCGGAGCAGAATGCCTCATCTTTGTCCTGCAGATGGCTGGTGAATTCAAATTCCTGACCTTGCATTTAGCAGCTCTACACATAACCCACTATGCTACCAGGGCTCCTTGGTGAGACCTAGACAGCAGGAATTTTTAAAGAACATACATAACTGCCCTGATAACTCTAGTTATACAACTATAGTTGTGGACCAATGCACAATACCTATCTGACTATTTGCTATCCATTACCATGGTTATAAGCACACCTTACTAAAAATGTGATCCCATCAACATTATCACTATTACATAGTTCTGAGCTCACGATGTTAGTAAAATATTAGCATAGCAAGCAATGGGTATTTTTTAGATGTCAACATTACACAGACGTGTACAAAGTTTCATGAGGAGCAACATATTACATTGTCTCAAAGTATCTTCCAAAGATTGCTTAGTAGCTGCAAGGGAAAGAATAGTTAACTATATAGTAGAGCCATCTTGATCAAAATGAACATCACTAATGAGGGAGTGAAGGGACATCCTGTTCCTTGAGATATGGTCCCTGGAGAAGGATACAACAAGACTTTTGTACTATTCTATCTAGGTACACATAATCTGAAGCTAATCTACAGAACACCACAGATAGATCTATCAAGTGAAGACCATTCTATAAAACAGCAGATCAATGTTCTGTAAAAATGTCAATGTTATCCAAGAAGAAGAAAGGCAGTAAATCTGTTCCTGATTAAAGGAAACAAGATGCATGGCTACAAAATGCAATACATGATCCTCAGTTTACCCTACGGGAGGAAAAAAGTGGTGCCATATGGGCACTACTGGGATAACCGGCAAAATCGGGAAATGGCTATAAGTTAGAAACAAGTACTGTATCAATGTTAATTTATTTTGATTTTAATAATTGTACTATGGTATGTTAAGGAATTCATAGTGTAGGAAGTATTAAAAAATAAAGGAGTAAGATGTATGCCATCTACTTACAACAGGAAATAAATCATATAAATATGAACATACATTTACACACAAAATTATAAAGCAAATGTGGCAATATATATATATATATGTATGTGTGTGTGTGTATGTATGTATATATATGTATATATGTAAATCAGTGACAAGGGTATTCTAGAATTCTCTTTATTATTCTTCCACTTTTCAGCAAATTCTAAACCACTTCAAAATAAAGAAACCACCTGCATAAAACTTTACTACAAAATTGAGCAGCTTCCTCAGAAAGAAGAATTGCATATTCAAAGTTAAAGGTAAATTATGCTTGAAGATTACCTGTTGACAGATAGTCCTCAGTACGTATCTAGCATATTCTCTTAAATTGGCAGTTTCTATGGAAATGCTTTTCCCACAGGATTTTGAATTTTGTGAGGCAGTCCAGATATCATCAGCATTCCCATCACGCCGTAAACCTCGAATGGTAAAGTCTTCATTCTTCAAAGAGCTGACACTGTTATTGCCAATTTTGGCATCTCCTAAATAACAGAATCACAAAAGCAAAATATTGCCAGTAGTTCAAGATACTGCCAAATACTTGCAAAGTAAATGAAGCTAGCTTTCAGGGATTTAAATTATGTAAATGGCATCATTACTGCACAACCACTTGTTCCTCAATGAAACGAATGGATCAAGAGAATAAATGCAAGAACCCAGAGAAATGGGGGGAAAAAACCACAGCAAAGCAAATTCAAGACACATTCCTAATTTTGTTTACAGAATTAAGTATGTTTTCACTAAACTTGGAAAAGCCACTTAACATCACACTCAGTAATCACAGAACAAATAATTTCAGAATTCAATATCAAGCATAAATGTATTCAAACTTATTTGACTTACAAACAAGGAAAAAAAAAAAAAAAAAAAAAGGGTTACTCACCCTTCTAGATGTCCCTTTTCCACTTCTTCTCTTACATTGACTTATTTTCTATCCATAGGTCAAGAGAAAAGTTTTGCCTTAGCCCACCTTACTATCAACTTCTTGACAAGAGAGATTTATTTCCCTGGGAATGGAAAAGGGCAATGCATACTAAGGAAGCCCTCAAAAGTAGGGCATTCAATGAATAACCTATGTCTTTCACTTGCAGCTCTGTAAACATCTAAACTAGAAAACCTTATCTGAACAACCCATAAGAATAGCATGGAGGCAGTATTAGCCAACCTCCTGTAACTTCACAATGGGAAGGAGAATCAACACCAACATCAGCCCAAAGCTGATTCCTAAGACACAGAGGTCATACATACCTCCTTTCTCCAACCTTCTTCACCAATTCGGACATCAGTCATCCCTCCCTACTACTCTCTACTTCTTTACTGGGCTCGATAACTTGTTGCAATAACCACACAAAACTCACAGACATTATTCATAGGGTTTATTAGTGAAGGAACTGGTTAAAATTCAGGATTAGGAATGACTTAAGATACACTTGTTTGGTCAGGATAGCTTCTGAGCCATGCCTATAGGCCTCTTCAAGGCCCTCTACCCTTCAGATTTCTTGGCTAGTCCAGCCTCTGCCCTGCTCAGGACAAATGTTATAAAGTTCTTTAACTCCACAGAAGTGTCCAGAAGATCCACACTCTGCCAGTAAGGTTGGCCTGAAACCACCACTCAACTCTCTAGCTCTATAGGTCAGAGAGCCTAACTCCACCAAGTGCCTGGAGGCACCATATTCCACCAGTAAGCCTGCTGCCCAAAGGTGCTCAGCCTTTTTGCTCCCTGGGCTGACACCCACCATGTAAGTCTTCTGCTGTCTCCTAGTTCTACTGCTGCCAGTTCTCTGCTGCATTTCCTACAGCTTCTTGCTGTCTCTATCTCCTGGGTCCAGGAGGTCCCCAGAGCAAGTGTGCCATTCCAGGTTCTTCTTGGTGGTTATAATGTCCCCTTTTCCACCTCTGGGAATGCTCACTTAAAGTCTAGAGAGATGGCAGCACTGGCCAATCCCTTAATAGGGTGCCACATACCTTATTTGCATTGTAAGCAAGCTGTCCAATCCCCTTAGTGAGCCCAAATCACCTTATTTGCATAGTCCCAACCAATTATTTGGTGTCAGTTATAAAACCATGATGGAGTGCAGAGGCTCTGTAGGATAAGCACTGGACTGTTAACCACAAGGTCAGTGATTCGAGCTCATCAGCTGCTCCACAGGAAAAAGATGAGGCTTTCTGCTTGCAGGAAGGATTTACAGCCTCAGAAACCTAACACAGGGTCTATCAGTTGGAACCTACATGACAGCACTTAACAACAACTAAGGCAAGGCATGAAAGGCCATATAAAAGCAATCCATTGCACTGCACAACCTCTAATATATTTAGTAAAATAAATCTAAGAAAAATATTTTCCACATAACAAACTTGGTGTTTGAGGTGAGGTGAGGGGTAAGGAAACTGACCGGAATGTAGCTGGAAATAAGAAATTTTCTCTTGCCATGAAAAAGAACTGGCACATTTTAAAAAGTAGGACAGTAATATAATTGGTAATAAGGATTACCAAATGACAACAGAGCCTTCAACTTCTATGCTTTTCCCACAGGATTTTAAGTCTTAAACCAAAAAATGTCCAGGAATTAACAGTTTAGATGAGGTCTTCACTGCTGACCATAACTAAGCAAAACCAAGTTCAGGTTAGTGCAAAAAGCCTTTTAAAGCCAACAGGTAAACCAAGAAAACAATCTGACTCCACTGAAAGAATTTGGAATTTCAGAGTAGCTACATGAATATTCACTTATAACAAGGCAAAAGGAAAGAAGGAGAAAACAATATATTTCTATTCATCAATATATTATCATGCATGTATCATTAAAATACCAATATTCACTTCACCCACATTAGTTTAATTCAACAAAGCTCTCCTGTACTTGAAGGCGAGACCACTTTTTATAAATATCAATTTAGCATACTTTCTCCAACTTTAGGTGATATAAACAACTGTCTCTAAACCTCAAGTTAAACTACTACAGAAATCAAAACCCAAATTCTGTAACATTTTAATTCTGTGGTGCTGCAGGAAAAGCACTGGACTTCTAACCACTAGGTTAGTGGTTCAAACTCACCAGCCGCTCTTCTACTAAACAGAATCCTTATGAGTTGGAACCAACTTGACAGCAGTAACAACAACAAACAACTCAAAATAGAACGTAATAGAGGGATTTGAGAGAACAGTGGTTAGGACATGGTAAGGGATAAAAGTAATATGACAGCAAAACTCTAACAAATAAATAAGCACCTCTGCCAGTCATAGACCAGGGATTCCCTATTGAGTTTAGATGTTAGGGTAATAAAAAAGGTCTGGGAGGCTATGCCAAAAATGTCTGCCATTTTATAGACAACAGAACAAAAAGATGTTCAGAGGTCCCTGCTCCAAGTCTTATCAAGTTCTGAGTCTGAGGCCAATTAAAAATGGCAAGGGAAAGCAATAAAATAAAAAATTTAAAAATGAACTTGAGATTATGCATGGATACTCAACTTAGATATTTAAGGAAACTAAACAATTCTACAAATCATGGAGCCAAAGTCTAGGTTGCACTAATTTTTGTTTTAAGATATTTGTTACTCATGCAGTCACACTTAGAACACTGCTTTATTGAAAGCCTAGTATTTGTGAGTCTCTCTTGTGAGCACAGAGTTAACAAAGTAAAAACTTTCCATCTTTGATTTCATGGTCCCTACATTTAGTTATTAGGTAGACCTGACCAACCATCTTTTCCTTTAAACAACATCAAGGCAAGAAAATTGTATTTACTGGATGGAATGAGCATTAAATGTTGGTTGTATAATACTACAGGCTCCTGAACCCAGAGAAGATGCCACAGCCCCTCAAGTGACTCTTGTTGCTGTTGCTGTTGTTAAGTGCCATCGAGTTGCTTCCAACTCATGTGACTCTATATGCACAGTAGACTGAAACACTGCTGGGTCCTACACCATCCTTACAATCATTCCTTCCAATCTGAGGGGTTCATTTTACAGCATGGTACCAGACGATGTTCAGCAGCTAGGCATAAGATTTTCAGTGGTCATTTTATTTCAGAAGTGGATGACTGTGTCCTCCTTCTTAGTCCATTATAGTCTTTCAATGTCACTGAAACCTGTCCACCATGGGTGACCCTGCTTGGATAGCATAGCCTCCAGTATCACAGAACACACAAGTCACCATAGTACAACAGACTGACAGGCAAGAGGTGGCATGTGGCTCTACCCTTCTCTTTTCAATAAGAAAATGCACAAAATTTCCAAAAAAATATAAATGTATGTACAAATAATTTTAAAGGCAAACTTTTAATAATTTATTTTTATAGAAAGCCTACTATCATTATTTGAAAGTCACCAGAAATGTTTCTCAAGTAGAAGTACTAAAGGAAGCTATTAAGTTATATCCTTTTTAAGACTCATTGATAACGATTCCTAACTACTCAGAAATTTCCATACTAATCAAAGAGAACTTTTTTAGAACATAAGATGTAATTTTCTTTAGCCCAAACCAAAGTAGGTACCCACAAATGGAATTACCAGTTGCTGTCAATTCCAACTCATGGCAACCTCATGTGTTTTGGAGGACAGCTGTGCTTCAGAGGGTTTTCAAGGGCTCTGATCTTTCAGAAGGAGGTCATCAGATCTTTTGTCTCAGATGCCTCTAGGTGGATGTGAACCTCTAATCTTTCTATTAATAGCCAAGTGTACACTTTGGGCCATACAGGGACTCCAATGTTGGAATTTGTTGTTAAGTGCCGTGGAGTCAGTTCTGACTCATACTGACCCTGCACCGGGTTTCCAAGCCTGCAAATCTTTACAGGAGCAGAAAACCTCATCTGTCTCCCACGGAACAGCTGGCAGTTTTACCACTATGCTACCAGTGCATCTTAGACATTGTGAATTAAACAAACTGTTGTGTGTGTGTGTGTGTTGGGGGGGGGGGTATTGGAACTATTTAATATTGGTTTATTAATATCATTTAAATTATGATGTGATTCATAAAAACCCAAGGCAGAATAACAGAGTTGCTCAGGGTCATAGGTGAAGCAAAAACACTAGGATTTTCTAGTATTCTAGTACTAGTTTAAATTTAAACTTTTGGTGTCGAGTTTATGAATCTCAAAATTGCTGATTAGACCACAAAATCATCCTTGACCACTCCAAAAGGTGATTTTTGCTAGACATAACAAATCTTTGGGTCTGAAGATCTATTTTACATCAGAACAAGACATCCTGCAATAAAAAAACCACAAGAAAGTATTTATGCTTAGATCTCCCCAAGGTCACTGTAGGTCATACTTCTCTGAGAATCTGCTTGTATTTGGACTTGAGGAAACCCAACTGACTTATGTACAAGAAAACTAAAAATGTAATAAAACTATTTCCAATAATATTGTTGTTGTTAAGTGCCGTCGAATCGGTTCTGACCCATAGTGACCCTGAACAGGGTTTCCGAGGCTATAAATCTTTACGGGCGCAGAAAGCCTCATCTTTCTCCCGCAGAGTGGCTGGTAGTTTCAAACTGCTGACCTTAAGGTTCGCAGCCCGATTCGTAACCACTACGCTACCAGAGCTCCTTGTTGTTGTTAAATGCTGTTAAATAAATTCCAACTCCTTATGACCCCATATAGGGTTTCTAGGACTGTAAATCTTTGCAGGAGCAGAAAACTTCATTCTTCTCAGGCTGAGTGGCTGGTGGGCTCAAACCACCAACCTTTTGGTTTGCAGTCCAATGCTTATCTTACAGAGCTAATAATATTAACTGGATTTAATTCTGAATACAAGTTACTTGGCCTCAGTTTCTGGTGATTAACCAAGAAGCGTCTATCAGAATAGTCTTACCAAGCATCATAATTGCTTTTAGGACAGCAAACACAGCTCCCACTTCAATGCTGTTGTGAGCAGCGGCTAAGAGGTGTCGATCACAAGATGATCTTATTCCAGGGAAAGGCTTGCCTATGAGAACAACAACAAATCTTTAATAGTCTCATTAGCATCAAAACCAATCTTTTATAGCCATTTACAGTCTGCAGGGCCTTTGGTTCCTTGGAAGACTGTGGGCGCTTAATTGCCATTAGATAACTCTAATTGATGCTTCATGTATTCACTAAGAAATACTGCCAGTATTGCTAACTAAACCTTTTCTTTTTCATTACTAAAACGATGTCTTTGCTCCTTAGAGAGATGCATCAAAAAGATTAGTATGACTTGCACTGATTCTTACACACACACATATCTATACGGAAATATCTGTAAGACTGGTTTTTATTAACACCTCAAGAATTCTTACCTTGTTCCTATTACTATATGAATCACCATTGCCCTAAGCTGCTATGATAATGTTCATAATCAACATACATAGTAGGTTAGAGGATTATGCTGCCCACCAGCATGGGTTTGCCTAATAGCACAGGTATTTTTATTGTTTATTAACTCTTCATTTGCATTTCTCTCAATATCCTGATATTACATAATCAGGGAAAGGTACTGGCAGCACTTTTCCAAGCCATTATCTCATGCCTTACCCCCAAAATCAGGGTAGATCAGCATATTTGGTCATTTTAGAACCTGTAACTCCAAATAAAAGGCAGCAGAGATTTTTCAGCTGTCAGCTCACCGGTTGCTTGAGGTAATAAACAGGCCTGGGGAGCACGGAAGAGATGAAGCAGGAGTCGACATGTCATTCTTGCTCCAGGCTCAGCGTCCGCATCTCCACAGGCTAGGTCAAAAGGATTTTAAAACCAAATTTTCTAACAAATACAAAGCTTTAGAATTTTAAATTAAGAATATTTTTCTAGAATAATTTCAATAAATGCACCTCATAGGAAAAACCTTAGACACTAATCATACTTTCCTGAGAAACTGATTTCTTTCTAAAAATATAATAAAATAGCAGTTCTCAGACATTTTCCATTGGGGTCGATATAACTCTGTAGGTATAAATGTTAAGATAATTCTACCATCGCCACCTTGATGCCATATCACTTCTGAATGGATGTACTCTGAAACACTACTTTCACTCTCTTTTGTAGTTGGGAAAGGTCGGTAGTTTAAAACCACCATCTGCTCTGTGGAAGAAAGATGAGGCTATTTGCTCCCATAAAGATTTATAATTTCTGAAATTCTGAATATGGTTGCTACGAGTCTGAATTGACTCCATGGCAGTGTGTTGGGTTGGGTTTGGACCACTACACAAAGGGAGCAATCAAATAGCAAGTGGTGCCATAAGATACTGTCTTACCTGCTGCAAGGAGAGAGGGAAGAGCAACGTGCTGCACGACGTCCTCCAGGGAGAAACACTGTCGTGCTATCAGAATAGCAATGAAAGTAGCTAATGAATCATGGAATGAAAGGTCACTCACCTTCAAGAAAAACATTGACATGTTTTAATACCTAACACCCTCTTAAATCATATCTACCATTAATAACTAAAAGAATATAGCCAAAATCATTAAGATCTCAAATTCCAAAATGAACCAATAGAGTGAAATGGTAACTGTTTATGATTATATTCCTTTAAGTCTATTTCTACAGAGCCCCGTGGAGCTGTGTGTTAAGCGTTAGGATGCTAGCCAAAAGGTCGGCAATTTGAATCCATTAGCTATTCCACGGGAGAAATATACGGCTCTCTTGAAAACCCTATGTAGACTTGCTATGAGTTGGAATCAACTCAAGGACAGTGGGTAGGTCTATTTCTGATAGGAGTCCCTGAGTGGTCTAGATGGCTAAGTGACTGACTACAAGTCAAACCCAACAAATTCAGTTCAAACCCACCCAAGGTGCCTCAGAATACAGGTCTGGTGAACTGCTTCTCAAAGGTCAAATAACCTAATGGACAGTTCAACTCTGCACACATTGGATGGTCATGAGTTGGAATTGCCTCAAGGTCACCGGGCCTATTTCTACTGAGTAAGACAAAGAATGAAGGTTAACCTGTGTTCCAATGCTGTAAGAAGAGACTGAGTTCTGTTGTGTAAACATTCAAGTGAGAGACAAATTAACAGAAAAGGTAAGAATCTAAAAATCCCTGAAAGATTTAGCAAAATTAATACTTTTCAGCAGAATGCAATGACAAAGTAAGAACATTAGGAGCAAAGGAAAGCAAAGGGGTTCCCCTCTAGTTGAAACACAAGTCTCATTAATGTTTTCTAATTCCTATTCATGATAATAATGATTATAGTATTACGTTATGGAGTCCTGATGTGGCGCTGTGGGTTAATGTGGTGGACTGCTAAGTTGGCATGAACCACAAGGTCAGCAGTTAAAGCTCACCAGCTGCTCCTTGGAAACCTTATACAGGGTTGCTATGAGTCATACCCAACTCAATGACACTTAACAACAACAACAACAGCAACAGTATTGTTAGTTCTAATGACAACTCTGAAAGTTTCCAAATGACTACTAAAATAGGATAATAATAATAAAATAAAGGCAAGAAAAGAAAGAGGAGGAAACTCGGTGTAGTCCACAATGAAGTCTCTACCTTAACAAAACTCACAGGATTCTGGCAGAAAATAGTAAGAACAATTATAACAGAGACATCCATACTGAGACATGCCTGACACTGTGGGAGCAATGTACAAACATCACCTCTTTTAATAATGCACTACAATGAAGTTCATTATTTTTCAGATGAGAAAATAAAGCAGAAGGCGAGTGTAACTAAAAAGTGATTAAGAGCTTAAGAAACTGTCGAAATAAAAATTTGGGTCTTTAAAATCTAGAAAAGTATGTCACAGTTATGGGATATATGGATGGGTGAGTGGGTGGATGGATAGATGATGGATGGCTGGATGGACAGATACAACATTAACAGGTACCCACAAAACGGATATAGGACTGTCCACCTAGTCTTAGGTTAGAATTAAGGAGCAAACATTCAACTGGGAGGTGGTTACAAATGCGTAAAGATCTTCCATACTTAAGATGCATTATTAACCATATGACATGGTTTACTCCACTATATGATAGCAGAAGGAAAATAAGAAATCAAGTCAGACTTTTAAGAAAGTCTCACAATGCAAAGTGATATTGGAAGAAATAAGTGATATACACAGATATCTATTCACTGCCTTTCAAACTAAAAAAGTTTGGACTGCAAAGTCTGTTTGAACTGCAGGGTCAGTGGATCAAGCTCACCAGCCATTCCTTGGAAACCTTTTACAGGTTTGCTATGGGTTGGAACTGACTCGAAGACACTTAACAATAGCAACAATAGTTAAAATATATCCCCATGCCATGAAGAACACAAAGCACTAATAAAAACCCAGACCAAACAGGTATTAGTGATTCAGCTAAACTAGGATTTCAGAAACAAAGGCAAGAAAAGTATTAGCATTTCTGCAACAATTTAAGCTACTTATTAAAAAATATGTATTTTTTCATTTGTTATATATCCTTGGCAACTATACTGTCATGCATTGCTTTTGGACAAAAAAAGAAAATTATTTTACAACATTTTAGCGGAGGGCTGAGTCAATTCAAATCAAATAAGAAACAATAAATTACCCACTAACTAATTAATGAAATGCACATATGATTTTTAAAATGAAGTAGAAAACTTACATCTACAGTACAGAGAACATCATTAAATCCCCACACGTGATTTGAAGAACAACACAGAGCCTTCAGAACCCCCAGCCATTCTGAACTAAGAACAGTGCAGCAAGCTGTCAACTCTGAGGAAAAATTGGCTATGTCGTTAATCCTAGAAAATAAAAGGAAAACAGTAGGAAGTAACCTCAAACAAAAGAGAAATACTAACAAGCAATATACTTAATGAGTATGCATTTTACCTTTTTCTTAGATGTAAGTATACAATAAATACCTACTTATAAAATAAACTTGTAGAACTTGGGGTATAAGGTCGAATTAAGGAACTTCAAATGGCCTCTAATATTTCATGGTATCAAGCAGCAATTATTAGTATAGTTGTGAATTAGCATAATTTTACTTCCTTGAATATACCTGATCTACACATTCACACCTAGCCAACATTTTCAGTGTACTCAATCCAAAATTAAAGACCTGTAATTTGTTTGTTGTTGTTGTTAAGTGCCATCGCATCGGTTCCGACTCATAGCAACCCCGTATAGAGTTTCTGAGGAGTGAATGGTGAGTTTGAACCACCGATACTGCAGTTCAATCTGACATGGAGGTCGAGTGCATAGTATTATTAAATATATATATTCTTAGTTATACTTTTGTTATACATGTTTTTGCAAACAGCTCACATATGTCCTAGTGTGGTGCTTTAGGGTAAGCACGGGAAGCGACTTAACAACAACAATGTCCAAAGCATTTCAAGACAGAACAATGGGCCAGAGAATGTAGTCTCACGGGTTAAGGCAATTATAGGGTTGAACAGAGGTAAATTCAGAAATAAAGGAAGATGAAAAGCAGCAAATGGCAGCCAATTGTCAGCCCATATAATTACTAAAGACCTTAATTTCAAAGCAGACATCAAAACAACAGCTCTTTGATTAATCATGAATTCCAAGATGACTCATCTTACCTTCCAGCATCCTGATGGCCCATACATACATTCATGAGTGTATTGCAGACAAAACTGTAGCGATTAGCTGCATTATCACTAAGGATCTTGCCAAGCATTGAATAGTTGATGCTACGGGTCGAAGGATTCTCAATGAAGTCCATCATGAAGTCAGGATCCCATCGCAAGTTAGAATTTGCAGGCATCACATTATTATATATGGTTTGCTTTACTTTTGAACAGGCACTACTGAGGTTATAAGAAGAAGAGTTAAAAGATAAAACAACACAGTGGAACAACCAGAAACTTACTTCATGTAAGCACATATTAAATGGAAGCAACTGCCATGTGTTATCACAAAAGAATTGCATTATGAGTTCTAAAATGCAACTGAATAATCGGCACTGAGAACAGAACCCAAAACATAGTCATTTCTATGGCATGGAGCTGTAGGATAAGCACTGGACCATAAAGTCAGTTTGAACCACAAGGTTGGCGGTTCAAACTCACCAGTCACTCCTTGGAAACCCTATACAGGGTCGCTGAGTCAGAACCGAATTCAAGACAGCACTTAACAAGAAGTTGGTGACTACACAGAAGAACAAAACAGAAATATGATATCTAGTTACCAATCTTATTTTATAAATCTTTTCTACAGAATTTACTAAAGAGTAACTGTCTCTTAACAAGGGTCAGGAAGTGTTATTGCTTAAATGGATTCAATTAAACACCAGGAATAATTTGGTATTTAGTCTAAATTATACATCCTGCAAAATTCTTTCTCTACATGGCTTATATCACTGAAGCCTGTGTGCCAAGGAATTGTGACATAGCAGTGAAAAAGAGAGGTATGTTCCCTAACTTCCAAGTAGGGAGAAAATGAAAAAGACACAAATTTCATGGGAGTGTAAATAACTATCATATCATTCCTAAAAAGGAGCCTTGGTGGCATAGTAGATTAAGCATTGATGTTGTGCTGTAGTTTAAGCACTGGACTGCTAACCACAAGGTCAGCAGTTCAAACCCACCAACTGCTCCTCAGAAACCCTATACAGCGTCACTATGAGTCAGAATCAACTCAATGGCACTTAACAACAACAACAAATGCTAATATGAAAGGCAAGCGGTTTGAATCCACCAACTGCTCTGTGGGAGAAAGATGAAGTAGTCTGCTTCCATAAAGATTTACAGCCTCGGAAACATTTCGGGAAGAGTTCTATTCTGCCTGGTTGTAAGTGGGGTGAGATAGTCCTAAAAATTTATCATGTGTTTCTTAATAGTTTTAAAGAGATTTTTAAGAGCCTGGTCTAGTAAAATTAAAACTGTACACATGTCAGTGAGTTATATCTCAATAACATCAAGACTTACAGAACTATAAGAGAATTAAGAGTATCTATTTTAATCCTGTTCTATCCTGGGTGGCACAAATGATTAAATATTCAGCTACTGACTGAAAGACTGGTAGTTCAAACCCACTCAGAGGTCCCTTAGAAGACATAGTAGAGGCAAGTTCACAAAAGGTCACGGACCCTATAGAGCAGTTCTATTCTTCACACATAGGTTAGCCATGCATAGTAATCAGCTTACTAATTAAACAGCAATAACAGCAGGAGATTTAGGGAGTATCTCCTTAAATCCTGCTCTGGCGATGTGGTAACGTTCCAATGAATTCTATCAAATTTATCCAAGCCAGTCTTTGGGAAACTAAATAATTTTGCTTGCTCTTCCTAATTTTTACTTGGCCCCCACTTTTCTTTCAATAAAGAGACTACTCTCAAGTACACGTTCTCCTATCCCCTGCATGGATTATGTGATATCTCTGAACAAAGTGGCTCACAGGAAATCTCCACTCTTTACTTCTAGGCCTCCTGTCTAATTTATTTTACTTTTTTGCAATGACCTTTTGTGTTTTCATAAAAACTCAGCTACCATCCAAAGCACTCTCAAATTCTCTCCCACTCTCTACTATAGTCATGAAATTCATCAATCAACCCTTGAACTGTTTCCTTATGAAATTGCATGTATCAGAAAAATTTTACAATGTAGGAAAGCAACACTCACCTTGGAGTCAAAATGACTCACATTCAATTCTAGTCTGTGACTGTTGTTAGGTGCCATCGAGTTGGTTCCAAGTCAGTGACTTGGAATAGTGAAGTGACTGTCCAGTTCCATGCCATTTCTCAGAATCGTTACTATATTTAAACCCATTGTGGCAGCCACCATGTAAATCCATCTCTTTGGAGGTCTTCTTATTTTTCACTGATTCTCTATTTTATCAAGTATGATGTTCTTCTCCAGGGACTGATCCCTCATGGGACATAACCAAAGTAAGTGAGACAAAGTCTCACCATCCTGCCTTCTAAAGAACATTCTGTCTGTACTTCTCCCTAGACAGATTTGCTCTTCTACTGAACAGTTTATGGTATATTTAGTATTCTTTATCATCACCATAACTGAAAGACAACAATCCTTCTTTAGTATTTTTTATTCGTTATTCAGTTTTCACATGCATCATTAAGCAAATTTATCATGACTTGAGTCAGGCACACCTTAGTCCTCAAGGTGGCATCTTTGCTGTTAAAATACATTTAAGAGGTCCTGGTGTGGCACTGTAGGATCAGCACTAGACTGCAAACCACAATATTAAAAGTTCAAACCCACCAGTTGCTCCTTGGAAACCCTACACAGGGTCACTAAGAGTTGGAACCGACTCAGCAGCACTTAAAAACAACAACAAAGAGGTCTTTTACAGCAGATTTGCCCAGTGCAATATGCTGTTTGGTTTTTTGACTGCTGCTCCCAGGGACATTGATTGTGGATGCAACTAAATATAAATTACTTGACAACTTCAAAATCTCTGCATGTATCATGATGTTGCTTATTGTTCCCGTTGTGAAAATTTTTGATTTCTTTATATGGAGGTAGAATCCACACTGAAAGCTGTAATCTTTGAGCCTCGTCAGTAAGTGCTTCAACAAACAAGGTTGTGTTATCTGCACATACTGTTGTTGTTTTTAGGTGCTGTCAAGTCAATTTCTGCTCATCACAACCTTATGGCTTCTGAGCCTTCCTCACAACTGTTGTTAAGCTTGAGCCTATTGCTGTTGCTGCTGTGCCAGCCCATCTCGTTGGGGGTCTTCCTCTTTTTCGCTGACCATTCACTTTAGCTAGTATGATACCTTCTCCAGGGATTCATCCTTCCTGACAGTATGTCCAAAATATGAGAGATGAAGTCTGGCCATCCTGGCTTCCAAGGAGCATTCTTGTTGTATGTCTTCCAACTTAGATTTGCTTGTTCTTCTAGCAGTCGATGGTACTTTTAATATTCTTCTCCAACACCCTAACTCAATAGCATCAATTCTGCTACAGTCTTCATTATTTACTGTACAGCTTTCACATGCATATGAGGATACTGAAAATACCATGGCTTGGGTTTAGTCCTCAAACTGACATTTTTGTTCTTGAACACTTTAAAGAGGCCTTGTGCAGAAGATTTGCCTAATGCAATACGTCGCTTATTTCTTGACTGCTGCTTCCATGAGTGTAGACAGTGGACCAAACAAAATGAAGTCATTGACAATTTCCATCTTCTCTCCACTTATCACATTACTTATTGCTCCAGTGGTGAGGATTTTTGTTTTCTTTACAATGAGGTGCAACCCATACCAAAGGCTGTGGTCTTTGATCTTCATCAGTAATTATTTTTAAATGATACAAAGCAAGGTTGTATCATCTGCACATTGCAGGTTGTTAATGAATCTCTTCCAATCCTGATGTCACATTCTCCTTCACAGAATTCAGTCTCTCAGATTATTTGCTTAGCACACAAATTGAGTAAATATGGTGAAAGAATAACCCAAGCACACATCTTTCCTGATTTGAAACTGAATGGTTTCAAAACATTGAATGATGTTCCCTTGTTCTGTTCAAACAACTACCTCTTGGTCTAGGTACAAGTTCCTCATGAGCATAAGTAAGTGTTCCAGAATACTCATACTCCTCAAGGTGGTCCATAGTATGTCATGGTTCAGATAGCCGTAAGACTTTGCATAGTCAGGTAAACATCTTTCAGGTATTCTCTGCTTTCTAACAAGATCCATCTGACATGAGCAATGATATCCCTTGTTCCACACCCCCATCAGAATTCTTCTTGAACCTCTGGCAGTTTGCTGTCAAAGTAATGTTGCAGCCGTTTTTTAATTATCTTGCATATGACATTTATGATATTGTCTGATGACGAGTTCTGCATTCTGCAAGGCCACCTCTCTTTGGAATGGGCACAAATATGACCAGTTAGTTGGCTGGGTAGCTGTCTTCCAAATTTCTTGGAGTGCCTCCAGTGTTGCATTGGTTTGTTGAAATATTTCAATTTGTATTCCATCAATTCTCAGAGCCTTGTTCTTTGCCAATGCCTTCAGTGCAGCTTGGAATTCTTGCTTCAGTACCACTGGCTCTTATTCATATGCTGTCTCTTGAAATGGCTGACCATAGACCATCTCTTTTTTGTACAGTGACTCTGCGTGTGTATTCCTTCTATCTTCTTTTGATGTTTTCTGCATCATTCCATATTTTGCCCAAAGAATTCTTCAGTATTTCAAGTTGAAGCTTGACTTTTGTTCTTAGCTCTTTTAGCTTGAGAAATGCTGGGTGTGTTCTTCACTTTTGGTTCGCTAACTCCAGATGTTTGCACATTTCATTATCATACTTGACTTTATCTTCTCAAGCTGCCCTATGAAATTTTTTGTTAAGCTCTTTTACCACCTTATTTCTTCAGTTTATTTAAGCTTCTGTATGCTAGGGAGCAAGTTTCAGAGTCTCTTCTGACATCTAGTTAGCTTTTTTCTTTATTTCTTGTCTTCTTAGTGACTTTTTGCTTACTTCCTGTATGATATTCTTAATGTCATCCCACAACTGTTCTGGTCATCATTCATTAATGTCTAATGCATCAAATCTGTTCTTCAGATGATCTCGATATTTAGGTGGGATATGTCCAAGGTCATATTTTGGCTCTCATGAACATGTTTTAATTTTCTTCAGCTTCAGCCTGAATTTGTTATGAGCAATTGATGGTCTGTTCCACAGTCAGCTCCTGGTCTTGTTTTGGGGGATGACACCGAGCTTTTCCACCATCTCTTTCATTGTTGTTGTTGTTGTTAAGTGCCATCGAGTCAGTTCCGACCCATAGCAACCCTGTATAGGGTTTCCAGGGAGCAGCTGCTGAGCTCGAACCACCAACCTTGCAGTTCAAATGACTGCAGTCTGGCACATTAACCCACAGTGCCACACCAGGGCTTTGATTTCTGTGTGTTCTAGCTGAAGTACATGTGTATAATCATCTTTTATGTTATTTAAAGCAGGTATTTGAAATGGAGAAGTAATTGGTCTTGCAAAATTCTATCATGCAATCTCCAGCATCATTTCTGTCACCAAAGCCGTATTTTCCAACTACCGATCCTTCTTGTTTCCAACCTTTGCATTCCAATAACCAATAATTATCAACACATCTTGATTGCATGTCTGATCAATCTTGTACCAAGAAAATCAGCAGAATGCTTCAGTTTCATCATCCCTGGCATTAGTGGTTGTATAAATTTGAATAAAAATGGTGTTAACGGGTTTTTCTTGCAGACATATGGATATTATCCTATCATAGGCAGCATTTTACTTCAAGATAGATCTTGAAATGTTCTTTTTTATGATGAATGTTATGTCATTGCTCTTCTTTTTGTCATCCCTGGCATAGTAAACCATGTGACTTACTGGCCAATACCTTTTCATTTCAGGTCACTAATGCCAAGGATTATCCATGTTAATGCATTCCATTTCATTTTTTACAACTTCCAATTTTCCTAGCTTCATACTTTGTACAATCCATGTTCCAATTATTAATGTATGTTTACAGCTGTTTCTTTTCATTCTAAGTTGTGCCCCATCAGTAAATCAGGGTTCCTGAAAGCTTGACTCCATTCATGTAATCACCGTCAATGCTACTTTGAGGTAGCTCTTCCCCAGATGTATTCTGAGTGCCTTGCAACCTGAGTGGCTCATTTTCTGGCACTATATCTGATAATATTCTGGTTCTCTTCATCATGTTTCAGTATTCAATATTCTGGAGTTGACAGTATTCCACTGCTTTTCATAAGATTTTCATTGGTAGTCAGATTCTTCTGCTGACTTGACGGCACTTAACAACACAGCAACAAGGAAGTCTGTGCAGCTAGAATGGAGTGATCAAGGTGAAAAGAAATCAAAAGGAAAGCCTGATCCTGTAGTTCCTGAAGGCTGGGTACATGAAGAATATGGAAGGTTTTTAATCATCCTTGTTTTTCTTTTTAATTTTTATTATTGCCAAACATATAGCAATTCAACAATTTCTACATGCTCAGTTCAGTGACAATCATTCTCATATAATTTCAAACTGTTTCCCCAACAGTGACATAAACTCACCAGCCTCCAGGCTTCCTATCTAACCTTCTGTGTTGTTGTTGCCAATTTGATACGATATACCTGAATGCTCAAGGCAGACAACTTTGTTTTAAAAGGTTGAATTCAGTGGCTAGGTTGAGACTATGCTTAAGAGAGTCAAGGATAGACGTAGAGAAAGCAGGTCGAAGGAGTCCGCAGTGGTCCAAACATGAGATGACTGTGAGGCGGTGGAAAGTGGTCAGGTCCTAGGTAGTCTTGGAAGATTTATAATTCAAGTGAAATTTCCAATGTGAAATTATTTTCAAACAAACCGGATGCAAGGCATGAGAATCCAGGAAATCATCATTGATCAATTGATCATTCCCTTCTTAATTCCTTCTAGATTCCAAAGTTCTTTTGTCAGCTATTATATTCTTCCCTCTCCCTCTCTACCTAATATCATTTTACATTCTTCAAAATAACAAGAAATAAGTACTTATAGTCCAGCATCTATATCAAAGCAGGTGTGAGTACTAGGTGCTAAGATGTGGAGACTAACAAGAAAAGGAGAGTATTTTACATCAACTGCAGGGAAACAGAGACAAATGAAGTGAGGGAATGAGCATGCAAATACTTGGATAGAAATGTTCCAAGAGAGGTGATAGCAAGCACAGAAGATTGGATATTTCCTCTCAGACTTATCTCAAAATTGCAACTGAAGGTACCCAGGCACCGACAATTATAAAAGGAGGTTGTAGTTATAGCAAGAGGCAATTCAATGTGAATTCTAGGCAAAGGAGAAAGAAGGTAGATACACCGATAAAAAATAAAATTAATAAAAATAAAAGTTTAAGACTTAAATATTGCAATGTACTTTGAACAATAAGACTGTCAGTAATTAAATTTCATGATTTTATAATGACAACATTTAAAATCCTAGGCAGTAAACCAGCTAGCTGTACAATTTGCAATATCTTGTTATAATATAATGAATTTGGCTATGCTTTCTTCATATAAAGAAACATTAGAGAGTATTTGGGAAGTTGAACTTGAACCAAAATCTGGAATACAAAACAGGGTAACCTTCTGCTTTCAATAAACATAGGATTAACATTGCAGAGTGAAGAAGCCAGCCATTTATAAACAAACAAACAAAAATGAAGACAGAAAAAAGTAGATTACTAAGAAATACACTTTATTTTATTAAAAGGGAAAGTGAATAGTTTATAAAAATTGCAGAAAAGTTACTGAAACTATGGAGTGTTCTATGAGTCAATTATAAATTATACATTTTCAACTTTACACAAAAAATATTAAGGCTACCCAAATTACGCAAAAAGTGTTAACCCCAAAACTGCCAAGTAAAACTAAAAAGAGCTGCCTCAGTAAAACTAATACTAAGCTTTATAATTCAAAGTGAATTTTAAATATAAAATATGAAATCTATAGAATATTCATTATCAAGTCAGTATAACATTCAGTTCCTATAAACATGACTTTATACAGGAGTGCTAGTGGTGGCACACTGCTTTAAGCGGTGGTGGCACACTGCTTTAACCAGAGGTCGATAATTCCATGCTCTGCTCCGCAAGAGAATGATGTGGCAATTGGTATTTGTAAAGATTGACAACCTTCAAAACACAAAGGGCCACCTCTTCTCTTTCCTATAAGGTCACTGTGGAATGGCATCTACTCAGTGACAACTGATTCAGTTTGGTATGTTTGTAACAAAATCACAATTATAGAAAATAATCCTTTACTTCTGAAAAATAAACACATTTAATCAGGGTTAAGTATTTTATGACCCCAAGTTATTTTAATTAAGGGGAAAATTATGATAAAAAATTATATAACACATTGTCCATTAAAATATTCTCTCTACATTTTAGTATTTATTATTTTAACAAATTTTGAGCATAACAAATCATTGCCTGACAGACATAAATAATAAAATATTTTCATTATTTAAAAAGATGATACTATTGGCTTTGTCACTAACAAAAAAGCGTAATTCATATTTCTAGGCCATTGATTTTCTTTTACCAACCTGAAGAGGTCTCCAAATTTACTTCTGAGGTGGCTACACGACACGTAGAGATCATAGAGGTAGGCTAAGATGCATCTTTCAGGAGAAGAACATTCTGAGGGGTTGACAACATGCTTGACCACACCACACAACCTGAGAAAGAAAATGTATGAAGATATTAGACAAGCATTCTCTAATACACACACACACACACACACACACAGACATATTCATTTGAATCTTTCAGAATGAGAATATGCCCATGTTTTACTTGGATAAGAGAAAAATATATCAGATAACTGAAATGAACCATTAGAACAAATAGTGAATAACTGAATATAGTACCAGTTTTCTATTATAATATTGAATTGATAGCTATAACAAGAAATGAAAGAGTTAAAAAGTCATGCATGGGGGACTTCAGCAGTTAAGTAGTTGTGACTAGGGCACAATCAGTAGAAAAATTCACAAATTCAGTGACTTTGCCAAGATTCTTACATTCACCCTCCATTTATTGGTCTTCAAACCAATAAATCCAAGGCATCCCATTTTCAAGAGCATAAACTGATTCAGGGATTAATTTAATAAATTCAGGTTTTGGGGTCAGCTCCTCCTTGTTTATATAAACTAGGCACAGATTTGTTTTACTAATTACTTTATATAAAAAAAACTTTAAAATCCTTAATTTTAGTGACCTTCTCTGTAACTCCTTCAATTTTGAAGTACCATGACTACTTCAGTTCTGTGCCTTGTGTCCCCTACCAGAACTATGACTGATATGGTATGAATACAGAAGTAAACACTAGTGGTCCATCCACTTATATGTGAGTCTGATTCCGTTGTCATCTGTTTACCCACATAAATATCATAAATGATCCAGATATTCTATTTAATAAAGAGGGCTCTGAGGCTCAGAAAGGTGAAGTGACTTGTCCAAAGGCAAAGAATTCACTTAGAATCAAGGCAAGAGGTCAGGCCTCCAGATTCCTAGTTAAGAACTCTCCACTATTCTGGGGGAGGATGGAGGATGAGAGAACATATAGGATGTCACATGCAAGAAAGACACTGGAATTATAAATATGAGGGGGCTTCAAAAATTTTGTGGGAGAATTTCCTTATTTTTTTATTTAATTTTTCCAAAAACTTTTCAAAGCCTCATGATCCAGGTTTCCCCACTATTCAAAAGTTGAGTGTGTCTATGAAAAATTTCTCAAGCCAAAATGGTGGAAAGCAAAGAAGCAGTTACCACTAATTTCAATGGGAAAATATTCTGAGCATCCCCAGATTCAAGAAACAACCTACCAAAATAAAACCTAAAATAACACTAACATATAGTGATGACACAGTTGAAAGCTATAGTGGTTTGATGCTAAGATACTGAGTGCAGTTCCTGGGGAAGACATTGGAGATCCTACTCTTGCTGCTCAGAGCACATGCTGCCTTTTTAACGGCTTGCTGCAAAACAAAGGGTGAATACTAGTTGTATCCTTTGCCTTTTTTTGTATTTATAACGCTTTCAGTTAGCAAAAACAGGTAGGTCTATAGCCAAAGTTTTTGATGGTTTAAAACAAACCATCAAAAAGCAGGGGTTACCTATACCATAGGTGGAACCCAAGGGACAAAGTCAAGTACCCTAACCCCTGTAACCGTCATCAACACATGGGGCCTCCTTGAGACCAATAAAGACGGTCAGAGCAAAAGCATCACACAATTAAAAGAAAAATAGATTATTCAATCTGTTGTTAGCTAAGCAAAAGAATTCCTTATGTAACAATGGAAATCAAAGAATCTTTCTGTAATTAAAATATTTATGGAGAACTTACTAGGTATCTGTGGTATTGAAGTCAGTGTTTTCTCAACTTCTTTGATTGCCAGAAGTAAGGAAACACTTGACAATGTGATCCCAAATACTGATTCATATAAGTACAGAGAAACAAAAACAAAGTGATGGTTTGGGGTAAAGTATTTATCTTTGATTAAAGGCAAGAGTAAAAATATAACAAAGCTGCTATCAATTATGATTTTATAAATATGTATTGGAACATAATCTTTAATGCCAAAATCAATGGTTCTGAAATCATGAAACTGATTTTGAAATAAACGAACATAAAAATAAAACAAACAAAAATCACTTGTGATAGCCCATAAAATTCATTTCATGACTAACTAATGGGTAGTAATACACAATTAAAATATATATGTTGGTAGATAGATAGATAGATACAGATAGATAGATAGATAGATCAGAAAGTGTGAATAAGCTCACATACAGACTTTATTCCAATCTGTGAGATTTATTAGTTACATGCCCTTGGCATTTCACTTCACCAAATACTTCACTTAACAAACTTGAGTCTCAGTTTCTTTATTTGTAAAATTGAACTATATTCAAATCTTCCATGGTAGTTGAAGGCTAGTAGATAATTCTGTATTTCCTAGATTCTAGGATTTATTTTTTCCCTTACATTAAAACTTCTGAAATGTTGCAGAATTCACTTTATAACCTATGTGTTCAATTAGTGTAAATACAGTTCTGTTTTCCCCAGAAAAGCTACTGCTAAACAGATGAATAAATTGATTACATGTCTAAATTACTAAAAAATGGTACTATGGAATCCAAAAGTCTCATGGTTCTCTTGGTCAGAGGAAGGTATTAGAGATGAAAGAAAAAAAGTTACGTCTTTATAAAAGTTCTATTAAAAGACGAGAACTTGGGAAAAATGGCTCATAGTGTAGGTTCTTCAGAGCACATGGTATTTCTTTGATTCCTTTAAGCTCAATCGCTAACAAGAATGATATTAGGTAATAACTTAGCCCAAACATACTAATAGTAATTGGTGGTGTTGTTGTTAAGTGCCATCAAGTTGGTTCTGACCCACAACGACCCTGTATAGGGTTTCCGAGGAGTGGCTGGTGAGTTTGAACCACTAACCTTATGGTTCAAACCAACCTTGTAGTCTAGAGCATTATCCTGCAGTGCCATTAAGAGTAAACCTTAACCTACAATATACACAAACCAAAAAGACTTGGAATTTGAGAATCAAGAAAGTCATTTGTTTTAGATTAATTCTCATCAAAAGCTATCTATCATTAATCCAAGAAATGAAATTGAAGCATCAAATTTCTAAAATTACAACACATGCAATGTTTACTTGTTTTAAGACTCCAAAGTGTTGATACTGACAGCTGAAATTACTTGAACAAAGAAATCATCAACTATTCACTATTCATAAGAAGGCATGATGCTGGTTAACATAAAGAACAGAACGCGGTAATTGACTAGGCTCGTTCCCTTAAATCTCAGGGGAGGGAGTAAAGAAGGCAGGAAGGCAGAATAGCAGAGAAGGCAGTGGAAAGAGAAGGGAGGCAAAAAACATACTTTATCTAAAAGCACTGCTTTCAGTTCTTCCTCTTTTATTTCCTTGTCTGGTATGTGTTTTCTGAGAAAACCTTCTTTAACTATGTTATATCCTTAAACTACAACAAGCCTAGGACTATGCTTCTTTTAAAACTACTATAATATTTAACCACAAATGAATACTCTAAGATTTGAAAATTATAATGGCATACTATATACCAACCCTTCAAACACCTGGGCTGTTTGATCGGGATTCAAGATGAGACAACTATGGTACTGCCTCAAAACCGCCACGATGCAGACACACAGTCCTGTTGTGTAATTTCCTGCCAGGCTCGAAGATTTCAGGAGCAGTTCAGCTTCAACAACACTCAGTTCATTTAGTAGCTACAACAGGAGACAAGACTGAATAAATATGTAGGTTCCAAAACAAGTTAAGAAAAATGCTTATACAAACCACGAAAAAAGAAAGTCATTCTAAAATGACTTGATCTTCCTTATACTGGCCAAGTGCATATAGGTACATAATTGTAGTCTTAGACACACAACCCAACAAATCAAACTGTTTGTTTTCAATCCTTTACCAGTTCTGGTAGCATAGTGGTTACAAATCGGACTGCGAACCGTAAGGTCGGCAGTTCGAAACTACCAGCTGTTCTGCACGAGGCTTTCTACTCCCGTAAAGATTTACAGCCTTGGTCACTATGAGTCAGAACCGACTCCACGGCACATCACCACCACCACTGGTTTATAGAGCTCTTAACTGTTGTTTGGGGTTTTTTTGCTTTTGTTTTTTGTCCATAGGTCATGGTGAAATCAGGAAGTACCTAACAGTGAAAAACTTACTAAAAACCTTATAGTGGCTTAAAATGTTGGGCTGGATATTTTCAGAATATCAATTTCTCCCATTCTTTTAAATAAAATGAACATTATTTTCATATAAAAGCTGCCTCCTCCAGGAGAATAAGCAATGTAAAGTTGAGTCTTATGTTCAATCACTAATAACTGCAAACGATAGATGAACTCAAATTATGTGCACGACAAACATACTAACAAATCAAATCAGAAGGATTTTTCTTTTGCTTATAATCTAAAATATAGAGAGCATATAAACTCTCATTTTCCCTTAAAGAAAATACATGCACAGAAATTCAAATCTCCCACATTTTAAGTGTCTATTAAATATTTCAGAGTCCTGGTGTGGCACTGTGGGTTAATGTGCTGAACTGCAAAGTTATTTGAAACACAAGGTTAGTGGTTCAAGTTCACCAGTCACTCCTCGGAAACCCTATACAGGGTCGCCATGGGTCCGTACCGACTCAATGACACTTATCAACAACATTATTCATTTCAGAGTCCTGGTGTGCTGCTGGGCCTTAATGTGCTAGACTGCAAAGTCGGCTTGAACTGCAAGGTTGGTGGTTCAGGCTCGCCAGCCGCCCTATAGAAACTCTACACCGGGACAGTATGAGTTGGAACCAACTCAGTGGCACTTAACAACAACAAAACGAGTGACTGTTGGGCTTGAACTGTCAACCTAGTGTCTAGAAGTCCAGTGTTTATCCTATAGCACAACACCAAGACTATGAAGGGGTTTCAAAAAGTTCAGGGGGGAAATGGAAAGAAAAGATATGGAATTTTCCCACAAACTTTTTTTTGAAGTTCCCTCAAATACACACACAAAACCCAGTGCCACTGACTCACAGAACTCCTGTAGGGCAGAGAGAACTACTGCATCCCGTTTCTAAGGTTATAGAAGTAGATTGCCTTGTCGTTTTCCTGTGAAGCAGCTGGTGGGTCCAGAGGGTCAACTCTTCAGTAAGCAGCCCACAATTTAACCCACTGTATCACCAGGGATCCTTTAGTAGCTACAACCTATTATACAAATAGGTTATCAAGTGACATCTGAAAGTATAGCTGCTCACATGTCCTGAGTATGTTTAAGTACCTTAATCGTTTACAATGTACTGGGATCCTTAAAAGAGTGAGCCCTGGTGGTATTGTAGGATAAGCACTGGCTCTAACCAGCAACTCCATGGGGAAAACTGATGTCCTATGCTCCCATAAAGACCTCCAGCCTCAGAAACCCCAGATACGCATACTAGGTCGCTGTAAGTCAAAATTGATTTGATGGCTGGCAATGGGTCTGGTTGGGTTGGGTTTGGATCCTTAAGAATAGGGTTAATGAATAAAGTTTGGTTCTCTTAGTATTTTAAATTCTACAGTGCCCAGTCATGTTGCTTTCCCCAGAAGAAGAGGAACCTGGTCTCTTTGGCACCTGTATTGCAAAGTCAATTAGTCCATTGATGTTTAGAGCTGGTTCCATGAGATCAAAGATAAGCTGAATATGGTGAGCAAGAGGGAGATGGTAGGATGTTCCTGATGCAAAGCTCGTGATTTGTTCCAGCACATTGTTAGAGATCTGTGCAAAAGAGAAGATTAGTATGAGAACAAACTAGGTATTTAGACAGATCATTTTCATTTTTAAAGTAAGACTTTGAAGTTTATATGTGATTCTGATCAAAAGAAAGTTCAAATATTTCTACAGAATGCAAAGTCATGTAAAATTCTACAACTGTCTTACAACAACTGCAATTTCAAGAAACATTCTAGGGTGTCATTAAGATCTAGACTTTGTCTATCTTAAAGGTAGAACAACAATAATGATCAATTAATTTCCCCAAACACAAAATCAATGGATTTGCAATGCAAAACTGTTCTGTATTCTTCTCAGAGTGTCTTATTTCAATTACCAGCAGATTTTGCCCTCATCAATCCCAATCACAGGATCAAAATATAATGACAAAAGTATTAGAGATTATTTTATGTAGCTTATTAATATCATGGACTCCTGGTGTGGTGTTGTAGGAGAAACACTGGACTGTGCACCATAAGGTCGGAGGTTCAAACACATCAGCTGCTTCTCAGAAACCCTATACAGGGTCAATATGAGTTGGAGTCAATTCATTGGCACTTGACATTATAATCATAAGGTAAAAATACATGTCAGATGTCAACAAGTCTATTTCTACTCTTAGCGACGTCATGTGACAGAACAGAAATGCCACATTGGGTTTTCTTGGCTATACTCTTTATGAAACGTTTAGATAGGCAAGTCTATTTACTGTAAAGCTTCTGGGTGGGTTCAAATTGCTAAACTTTCAGCTAGTGGACTAGCACTTAACTGTTTAGTCTACCAGAGCTGCATGATAAAAATAAATTCTTTTGAGGTCGGCTACTTGACACTTAAATCAGACTACTGAAAAGTTTGGAATGCTTCCAAATTTGTTTACAAAACAGTTTTATAAAGCCAACTAAGGCAGAAAACATGTATTACATGAAAAAGATATTTTTGAGAGTATGACTATTCCAAAAGAACAATAAAGCTGCTTCAAATGGATACCTGAGATGTCACTTGGTGCTGGTCAAAATATGAAAGGAGTTGAAGTTTTGTGAACACAGTCTCCAGGGTTGGAAATGCTTCTTGTTTGTTCTTCCTGACTTTTTGTCCTTCGTCCCCACCTACACAGACCAAAATTTAATACGCTATTTTTCATTTATGAGAAGAAGCTCTTGACTTTTTTAATGGATGTGTAACATACATACCCAAATGTAAACAACCACTAAGAGTTTCTACAAAGTTAACACAGTAAGATAATGAGACTCAATTGGGAAAACAACATACCAGATATCTCCAGAAACCACTTCAAGCTCTCTCGAGTCATTTCCTTTCCCACGGGGGCCAAGATACGACTTGCAACAGCTTGAATTCACAGTGGTCATTTTGAAACTTCATATAAATGAAATCATACAGTATATGATTTTCTAGTGTGACTTCTTTTACTCAACATTATGATTGTGAGATCAATCTATATTGTTGTGTGTGATTCTAATTTGTTCACACTCGTTTATATACAATATTCCAGTATGTGGAGATATCACTCTTTTCTTATCTGTTCTAGTGAGTAGCTTCTAGATTTAAGCTATTATGAAAAATGCATCTACGAACATTTCTAACAGACTGTTAAAATACTTTTATCAACAATGAAGTAGGAAAAAACAACCCAGCCTCACTTAGAATTAAAAAACTTCACTAGCATATCTTAGATTCTCAACTTTGGCATTTTTCTCAAAGAGTTTATTACGTAAAGAGAAAAAAGAAAGAAATGAAAAAAACACGCCACAATTCCTAATTTTTTGAAGAGTAGCAAAGAATTAAATTATTTCCATTGATGGGGAATCTAGATTTAATCAATTTAGCATAAAGAAGTTTGGAGAAATTTTTTCACTTAAAAATATATTAAACATTGCTTACTGTAGAAAGACTATCTTATTCTAAACAGTTCTTAGAATCATATCCAAAAATGTTATTTATACTTGCTACTATAAATTCCTTAGTCAAGGCTAGGGTAGCTCTGTGGGATCAGCACTAGACTGTGAACCAAAAGTTCAGCAGTTCAAACCCACCAGCTGCACCTCAGAAAACCTATACAAGATCACTATGAGCCAGAACTGACTTGACGGTACTTAGCAACAATAACAAGTAAACGCCTGGCTGATCTGAGAACACTTCTAATATGTTCCCCAAAATTAGAATTTTATGTGATCCCAGAAATGAAATACATACCAATTTTCATTCTTATTGAAAAAAGTGAATACATTTCTATTAATTTCTATTAATCTGAGGCACAGTTATCTAATTTTTGGTGACTATACCTTCTTTAGACAGCATAAGAGACGACTATACACATGGACCTCACCAGATGGAATACATAGAAATCAAATTAACTACATCTGCGGAAATACATATCATCAGTGAAAACAAGGCCAGGGGCAGACTGTGGAACACACCATCACTCATATGCAAATTCAATCTGAATCTGAAGAAAATGAAAACCAGTCCATGAGAGCCAAAATATGACCTT
>NW_006408631.1:9775767-9858061 GCF_000296735.1 Chrysochloris asiatica
TCAAGCGTGGCAACAGTAGTGAGGTTGGACCAGGATCGAGCAAGTGTTTCGTTCTGCTGTGCATAAGGTCGCTATGGGTCAGTACAGACTCGATGGCACCTAACAACAACAACATACTGGATTTTAAACAGTGATTTAAACTTAGACTCCCACTTGAAAGCTGTTTACTGTTCCCACATTAACATCTTTGTAAGGATGCCTTGGTGCTCCTAACTACTAGTATCTCAGAAAGCAGCAGAGAGTAACAGTGGTGTTCTCTCCCTGAGTTCACAAGGAGAATTGCCTAGCTAAGGGACTGGTACAAAGATAGGAGAGGCTCCAGTCTGGCCTTGAAAAGCTCTCTGTGAAGGAAGGAAGCAGACTCGACAGAAAAGGATGTCACATTGCCTTCTTCTCCCCTTCAACCTTCAGCTTCTCCAACCAAGAAATCCACAGTATCTGGAAAGACTCTCTAAAATAATAATAAAAAGAACATGAATTACTGTGTGACTTAAAGTAGACAGTGTTCACCCCCTTTCTAAGAGCACAAACAACAGTTTCAAATATTCTCTGCTAATAAGTTACAGGGCTAAATTCAACACATTTCCTCTTTTCTCTGAGAAAGAAAACAGCTAAATACTAGATCAACAGATTTCTTATACAGAAGCAAATTCTTTTTCAAGCTCAATGACAGGCCAACAAGAGGGTTTTCACTTCCCATGAGACAACTCTTTGTTGTTCTCTAACAGAGCCAGAATATTGCAAAGTCTTTAACTGACATGGAAGGGAGGTACCAAATGTGACTTAAGTCAAAAGAAGATAACTATTCTATTTTGTACTAAGGCCCTATGTCTCAGGAAATCAGAAAACTATATTCATACTGAAAACCATGCTGCCCTTGCACCATGTTTCTGCATGCTCTCCTCTCTTACTTGAACTGGAAAGATAAGCTATTTGCAATATATATAAAGTGTACTTTTCTCTAGGAAAGATCTAGTGCAGATAAGTTTGAATAATTAATCCTGCTAGAGACTCAACAACCAGCTAACCTGTGGAGAGGCTTATAAAAAATTATTTATTTTGTACTGAACAATGCAGTAGTTTTCCTATAGGAAGAATACTTCATGCATAGGGTAAATTCAAATTTTTATTTCATTATATTATTTAATTACTAGAGAAATAAACACCAGCAGTGGCAGTGGAGCATATACAATGTCACATTTTAAGTCCCATGACTGCCTAGTAAACTAAATATCAAAAAGAGTAATTAGGCAAATATGAAGTGGATAATTACAGAATTCCAATTATGCAATGAGGTGACATAATATAAAGGCTTATCTTCACTGTAAAAACTATGTAAGCATGGGGAAAGACTCTACCAAGTAAAGAAGGCATGTGAGAGTAATAGATAAAATAGATCATTTGTTTTCATTGAAATAAAGTTGGCAATATAGCAGCCACCACAACCTGTTACAATTATTTTACTAAGAATAATGTAAGAAAAAAGCAGCCAACTATATTGTCCTAGTCCTCAATTATCATTGAAATGTGAGTGCCCTAAGGCAAGCTTCAAAACTGATTACAAAAAAGAAACACAGAAAAATGGGCCTCTTCTAGACCAAGAGTTTCCCAGCTCATTCTTTAGTATTATTACAGTAAAAATTTGAGAAGCATTAAAAAAGAGAAAGAAATATAAATTACCTATTTGTTGTTGCTAAGTGCCATCGAGTTGATTTTGACTCACACCAATCCTGTATAGGGTTTCCAAGGAGTGGCTGGTGAATTTGACCCACCAACCTTGTGGTTCAAACTGACCTTACAGTCCAGTGCTTATCCTACAGCTCCATGCCAGGACTCCATAATTTGCCTATTTTGTTGTTAAGTGCTGTTAAGCTGGTTCTGACTCATAGCGACCCTGTATAAGATTTCTGAGTAGTGGCTGGTGAGTTTGAAACACTGACCTTGCATATCACACCTACCTTGTAGTCTAATAGTTATCCTATAGACCCACACCAGAACACCAATTTACCTATAATTACCTATATAAAAAAGGAGCTCTGGTAGCGTAGTGGTTACGAATCGGGCTGCAAACCTTAAGGTCAGCAGTTCGAAACTACCAGCCATTCCGCGGGAGAAAGATGAGGCTTTCTGCTCCCGTAAAGATTTACACCCTTGGAAACTCTGTACAGGGTCGCTATGGGTCGGAACCGACTAGATGGCACTTAACAAAAACAACAACCTATATATATATATAAAATAATAACAACAACAACAAAAACCCTCAGTGCTGCTGAGTTGATTCTGAGACCTACCAGTCTGTCATCGTTGTTGTTAGGTACCATTAGCATCGAGTTGATTACAACTCATAATGACTCAATGCACAAGAGAATGAAACACTGCCTGGTCTTGTGCCAATTTATAGAGTGTGCTATTTTAATCCTGACATTACTATAAATGGAAACGAGGTCTTAGCATTTAAACAGTCACATAAGTGCTTATTCATATGGCAATGTCATTGTCACTCAGAAGAGAGGAAATGCTCTGGTGACAGGGACATGTTCCACTTTGATAGAGACTCTGCTAAGGGGGACAGCGAGTGACAACAAATGGAAGCAAATGCATGGCAGCTCTTTACCCGCTGTCTCGGTGGTGCTCTTCTTATTTAGAATTTTCAGGATATCTTTGGTAATCTTCTTCAGTTGATGCCTTGCTTCGTCACGCTCTTTGCCGACACCGTAGAGAAGGATTGTGCGCTGGTTACATTCATGACTTGAAGATTCATCCTGAAAAACAGAAAATGCATTTTGAAGCTCTTGTTTGCTGGGGTGGGGTTGCATTTCCCAGCCACAAAATGCACTAACCACGGCATCTCCATGCTGGTTTGCGGTGGTGGCATTCTGCCTACCTTTCAATCCACCTCAACCTCCACTGGCAACACCCTTGTTTTTCCAGTTTGGAACTTGCTAAAGTTAAAAAAAAAAAAAAGTGTCAACTGACCTGAAGTCTTAATAGAAGCATTTGATGTGGGCGTACCCTACATAGTAAGTTTTGGCTATTGAAAAACTTTTCATTTGAAAAAAAGCAAATTTCTTGTGCTATTATTTCACATCAAGTAATATATCTAAGTCATGTTTTTCCCATAAAGTAAATGTTCTTTTCTTTTCAGAAGCTTGGTTTCATATATATATACAGCAGTATTTTATATTTTGAAAAAATATTTTGTGAAGATCCTCAAGTTCAGAAAAAGTGTTCCATTTATTTCCAACGAGTGTGCATGAGATGCACTTATACTTATTTCAAAATGACAACATAATAAAGAGTGTAGATATCATTAGGTGTGAGATAAATTGTTGGATATCCAAACATGTTCCAACACCACCACCTTCTTCCCTTCTGCATACACATGCCCTCCCCGTAGACGGTGAATCCAAGCGCTGCTTTTTTTTCCCACACTAGAAAGGAAATTATTTAGTCACAGCGTTAACAAAAACATGTACACACTGCTAAATACATTCCTTAGTCAAAGTTTAGTAGTTCAAGAATTGTTCGCTCTCTTAAGCCTGGCTTTAATTTTTTACCTATAAATTTCCCTCGGATGTTACAGTCTCTAATTTTGTTAGTAAAATTTCCTAGTCTACTCTCTGATACAATTCCCTTTCATGCCTTTTTTACATCTTTTCCCATACTAGACATTTATACTTCCTAGGAGCATTTTACCCTAAAGAACTTATATAAAGAAAGAACTATTTCCAGGCAAAACTATATTGTGTTCACAAGTTAGGAGCAGCAATAAGAAAAAGCAAAAAAACTTCACGCTCGGAGAATTTTAGTGTTCAATTTGGAGCAATCCACTCTTGAAAGCAGCATTTTGCTTCTGCCTGCTTGAAGTAAGAGCCTGTTATCTTTCTCAGATCCCGCCATTTTCCAGTCCATCGTTTATCTTTTTGTTGGTTTGTCTTTCACACACACACATAACATTCAGGACACCACTTTCCATTGTACTGGTTCCTTTTTCATTATACACTACCTGAAATATACATGTGGATATCCAGTCTCTACACCATGCTAATGTCTTAGAGGTAGTCAAATTTCATCTTAAACAAACAAACAAAAAAACCTAGGAGATTTTTTCCTCAAAAGTTTCTACCAGGGGCTGTTCTTATTTAACATCCTAAGTATACCAGAACAAGAAATCAGAACCTGCCGCCACGGGCTGACTCTAACTCATGTTGACTTCATGTGTGTCAGAGAAGCTGTGTTCCATAAGGTTTACAAAGGCTAAGTTTTTCAGAATGAGACTGCCAGACTTTTCCTCAGAGATGCCTCTGGGTTAGCAGCCAAGCATATTAACTGTTAGCACTACCCAGGGATTCCTGCCTATTCCAACCTTCCTCAAATTCTCAAAAAAGACAATACTAACCACAAGATAAAGTTTATAAGAGGCCAGTGATTTCTATCCCTGGCTGCACATCTAAATGACAGAAGTTGACTGTTAATCTCCAATTTTTGTTGTTGTTATAGAGCATTGATAAAGTATTTTTCTTTTAGCCTGGAAGGATGTGTTCATACCAAGCCTATGAAGGGAAAAGAGGGGGACTGAGAAAACTGTACAAAACTCAGACAGTGCCAGTCATATGTGTACTATTCTCAGTCAAAGCACATATAAAATGGTACTAAGGTAAACTTCTGTGTGAGGGGTGATGTTTGTAGAGTATATACTCAAGACAAGATAATGTGCTAGGCAATAGAGAAAACACAAGTATGCGTATCCCCTGTGCTCATGGAACACAATTGCAGTATCTTGGTAGTATCGGCAGAGTTTTGTTACTATTGTTAGCTGCTTTTGCGTCTGTACATGACAGATGGTCAGCCCAATTGCAATGGACCCCAACAGTTGTGATCCATGTGGTTTTATTAGCTAATTTGCCAAAACAAGTGGCCAGGCTTTTCTTCCTAGTCTGTTATATCTGGAAGCCCCCCTGACACCTGTTCAGCAATACCACTGACAGTCCGGTGGCAGCTGCATATGAATCAAAGTGATCAGGAATTTAATCCAGGTCTCCAACATAAAAAAAAGCAAGCTAAACAAAACAATATTATCGATAATTTGATTCCAACTTGTATCAACCTGATAGGGAAGAACAGAACTGTCCCATCAGGTTTTGGATGCTGTAAATCTTTACAGCAGTTGATTGCCTCAATCCAGCAGCTGATGGGTTTAAACCATGAACATTTCAGTTAGCAGACCAATGCTTAACCTAATGCACTACCAAGGCTCCTTAGATCTCTCGTATCATTACTGCTTTCATTTGCATGGCTAAAAGAAATGAGAACTAGAACAGTGAGGGATGTTGTTGTTGTTAGATGCCACCAAGTCGGTTCCAACTCACACAGCAACTTTATGCACAACAGAATGAAACAGTGCTCAGGCTGACACCATCCTCATTATCCTGGGATGGTAAGTGATGATGTACCAGGGACACCGTATCAATAATAGCGTAAACATGGCAGTAAGAGCCTTATAAAAGGATCCCACCCCAGCTGCTTTCTGACTCCATGATCCTATATAATGACCCTCTCTGAGTTTCAGATTCTTTCTCTTTGGAAAAATAGGAGACCAGATTCCTTGTAAGATTTTTGTTAAGAATCACTGAGCTGAAGCATGTACAATGCTTTCGAGTGTACTGGGAACAGCCTTGTTGTTGTTGTTGTTGTTGTTGTGCCATCGATTCCGACCCATAGCGACCCTGTACAGGGTTTCCGAGGCAGCAAATCTTTACGGGAGCATAACGCCTCATCTTTCTCCCGCGGAGCAGCTGGTAGTTTCGAACTGCTGACCTTGCGGTTCATAGCCCGATTCGTAACCACTATGCTACCAGAGCTCCTTGGCTGCTAATTTCTGTTTATAGACTTCCACTCCCCTCTTTGTAGTGCATGGCAACTCTGTAACTCTATCACTAAAAAATTCCCAAAGACTCTGCCATGCCCTTCCTTTGGCTCCTTGTTGCGCCTTCTGCCACCTAAAATAGTTTCAACAATTTCACTTGTTGAAATGCTATGCACAATTTCACAGTACAGGTCTCTCACTCTGTTACTCCAGTTTGGTGAGAGTCCCCACCACAGGGAAGTAGAGCTGGGAAGAGTCTGGGGAGTATTTATCACAGTGATTTATTTCTCTCCCAGGTATTTGGTTATTGTCTGCCTTTCCCCATTCAACTGCACGTTTCACAAGGTTCATGTCTGTTTAGTTCATGTCTATTATCTCCTCAATCAGCACCGAAGTCATTTCATGTTTACTTAATCCCCTAACTACTGACTGACTAGACAAGTGGACTCATGAACAAATACATGGCTAAAGGAACAGGGTAGGGATGAAAATAAGAATACACTCTAGATTTGGAGGAAACTTAACCTGATGATTAAATGCTGAGCTGAAGAGGAGAAATGTGAAGCAGAAAATGTTCATAGGATCTGCACTAATTTTGAGAGGTAGGGAACTTCTTTTAAAAAACACAAAATTAAAGAGGTATCTGAAGGAAGATTGGAAAGGAAAAAGCAGTTGACTTGAATGTGCACCTCATTGGATTTTAAAATGGACTCCCTAGAGAAAATTTGTTGGGAAACAAAACACCAAAAAAAAACGAGTAGTTGTGATGGCTAATGAATTCACTGTTACATGCAAGAAACCTTAAATGGGTAAATAGACATATGTATGACAAATTCTAGTAGATGGATTGAAGTAGGGATAATATGTCATGTTATGGGAGAGGTACAAATCTTCCCAATGTGCTCTTTAGGGGAGAACATGGAGAACTGAGACGGTGGAGAGGGTAAATAAATCATAAAATGATCACACATGGTGTCTATAATTAATAAGATGACCTGTGCCACAGTGTCACACAAGCCACAGAGGGAACATTTTAAAAATGGGGCCATTAATGCTGTTAATGTGTTTAGGAAGTAACTGCAGATGAACCTCTCTTCGACTTATTAAAAATCCATATGTGAATCTCAGAAAGGAAGTTTCACTAGAGTAGAAGGGACAGAAAGCAGATAAAAAGGGGTTGAAGTTAAGAACAGATGATGAAATGGTTAAAGTTAGTAACCCATATGTAGGAGTGGTGGAAAATAGAAATTGATGCATAGCTTCGAAGGACATTTTATTTGGATAACCAATGCCAAACTTTTTATTTCAAGGGTGAAACAAAAGACTTCCCATAAAGGAAATCAAGATTGAGAAGATATAAGTGATAAGGAATGAAGTGTGACGAACAGGTAACACAAATGATCCATGTAATAAAAAGATAAATGACAAATCAGACAGGAGATGATGATGCTTTTGTCAGGATTAATGTGCAAAGAGAGAGCGGGACAACTTTCCATTTAACCATAGGGAAAAAGAAAATCAGTGAAAAAATAAAGTTGGAGGTAAAAGAGTGAAGAATTTGAAGAAGTTTATATCTATTCATTGGTCCTGGTTATGTTCAGGAAAGTACGCAAAGTCATGAGCTAAGACTGAGGAGACAGAATTTAAAAAGGAAGATCAGTATGCAGTTAGCTCTGAAAGAATCAGTGATCAACCTGTATATGGGTGTGCAAACAGCGTTTGGTGCTTGAAGGGGAGTGGCCCATAAAATAAAGCACTGGATGGTAAGCCACAATGCCTATGATTTGAGCCCACCAGCTGTTCCATGTTAGACGATGACACTTTCTGCTCCTGCACAGATTTTTTTTTTTTTAAAAGCCTTGGAAACTCTAGACAGGATCCTATGAGTTGGAACCGACTCAAAGGCACTTAACAACAACAAAAACAATATTCAAACAAAAGAGAAAAAGCAGAGGCATTGTAAAAGTTACTGTTTTTCAGTAATTCAATTTTTTGGACAAGTCTTCAAATAGCAAGGTCTACTAAATCAGAATAAAGTCAGCCTAAGAAAATGCACCAAGTATTTCCAAATGGATCTATGATTCCCACTGTTTCGACTATGTAATGAAAATACCCTCCAGTTGCATACTTGTAAATAATAGTAATGATCTAGAATCAGCACCAAAGAATTGCTCTGTTTATTCCCTGAAGGATATTTTTTTTGTTGGGCAGGAATGTGAGTTGACTTAAGAGTCACTAGGACAAATACTGCTGTAGCTTTGATACTAGTCCTCTGTTCCCCTTGGGTAGGCCATTTCCCCTGTAAACTGAACTCTGAAAATCTTCTCCTCCAAATCAATTCCTTTCTTTTTCCAGGTATCTTCTCACCCTTTACAAAGATTTGGCTGATCAAGAAAATAAGAGGATACATGTCCAAATCACCCAGGCAGGCTTGTCATGTGAGAGGAATTAAAATGTGCCTGGAGACAAATATTCTTAGGAGCAAGGTAAACGAAATTAAGGTCTGCTTTAAATCATCTTTATTGCTTTAAAATAAAGTGATGAGAAGTACTGTTAAAACAGCTGTGTGCATTCATAAAGATGTGCTGAATGTGGTGAGATTATATGATTGTGTTCTCCTTTCACCTTATTTGTATTTTCTAGTATTTCTACATTCATCCAATAACTATAGAATTTTTAAATGAATAAATTAATATTGTTTCTAAGGGGGAAAAAAGAATTGCACTCCAAATGTGCTTCATTTTCTTCCAAAAACTCATGAAAAATAGATGAAGTAGGTTTGATGGTCCTTCTGATAAAATGATAGTATTCATACTTCCCCACACTCTTTAATTTGGTCTGTTTAATAATTCAAATGAAAATCCAGTATATATATCATGAAGCAAATTACACAGTGTCCTACTTCATCTCCCGATAAAGTATGAAAAAATTGTTTTTAAAAGCAATAAACTAGCTATGATTTTTATTTTAATATACTAAAACGAGATGACTTAAAAGATGCCTCCAAACATTACTTCTTTCAGTTCAATTTTCCAATAAAACAGGCTCCATAATAAAATAACTTCAAATAAATGTCACATTACACTGTTAGCTGCTGTAGAACAATGTGTATGAATATAAATGAGTATGTTGTTGCAAAGTGCTGTTAAGTGCCATCAAGTAGCATCCGACTCATAGTGACCTGTGTAGGGTTTCCAAGGAGCGGCTGGTGAGTTGGAACCACTGACCTTGTGGTTCAAACTGACCTTGCAGTCCAGTGCTTTATAACAGAGTGCCAACACTAGGACCCCTTATGATGTTGTTGTTGTTGTTAAGTGTCTTTGAGTTAGTTCTGACTCATAGCAAACCTGTATAGGGTTTCCGAGGAACGGCTGGTGACCCTTATGGTAGTGGTGGTTATGTGCCGCGGAATCAGTTCCAACTCAGTGACCCTGTACAGGGTTTCCAGGGCTGTAAATCTTTGTAAAGCCTCATCTTTCTCCTGTGAAATGGCTGGTAGTTTTGTGCTGCCAACCTTGAAGTTAGCAGCCCAACTCGTAACCACTATGCTACCAGAGCTCCTTGTTGTTGTTGTTATGTGCCATGGAGTCGGTTCCTACCCATAGCGACCCTGAACAGGGTTTCCAAGGCTGTAAATCTTTATGGGAACAGAAAGCCTCATCTTTCTCCCACGGAGCAGCTGGTAGTTTCGAACCGCTGACCTTGAGGTTCACAGTCCGATTCATAACCACTACACTACCAGAGCTCCTTATAGAGAGGGGAGGGTAAAAAGAGGCTGTGTTAAAGGGTCACAGAAATTAGCAGCTTCTTCTCATTACAGACTGCTACTGAATTGGAGTAATTTTTCTTTAAGTAAAGGAAATAGGAGAATCATTTAATTAGATTTTATAGGAAATCTTCTACAGTGTAAACTACAGTATAATGAGAAATGAAACCTATATCAAACAAAATTGGTGCATCCTTAGAGTGGAATTGATGTCTAGGAGATTAACCAAATATACTAGTCTTCTACTTTCAAGCAACACACTCAAGGCAGGAATGATACCAAGTTGAATCACCAAATACAACATTCTTTTTTTGCTAAGATTTACAGCATCAGAAACTCTAGACAGGTTCGCTCTGAGTCAGAATCAGCTAGGTGGCAGTGGGTTTGGTTTTTGGTTAGAATACATAAAGCTCAATTTACACATGCACCGATGTCACAAAGACCACATTTAGAACCATAAAACTTAAGAACTAAAATAGCTTAAAAGGTAACCATTTGAAGGAAATATTCTCAGATGAGCAGACTACCTTCAATATGCTCAATAAAATACATAAGTAATTTAAACTACTTGGAGTATATGTTAGTTGTAAGCCATCTCAGTCATCGAAAAATAACCAAAGTAATCCAACTCAGTTCTATTCACAGTAGTGCTATATACAACTATACACCACATGTGCTATTGCTGTTTAGCAATTATTTATAACTGTGGCATTGTTGACTGCTAGCCACAAAGTCAGCAGAGTTCAAACCCATAGGCCGTTCCTCAGAAACCCTATGTATGGTTGCTATGAGTCAGAAATGACTCCATGGCACTTAACAACAACGAGAGGTTAAAGGATACAATACATTCTATTTATATAGTATAATCATATAGAAGATAATGTATTTTTGTAATGAAAAAATATTGTCAGAAAATATCTTCAAATAGGCATCACTGTGAGTGAAAATTAGAAGACAAAGCAAGAGCTTTTCTTTTTCCTCCCAAAATAGCACTTACATTGTTGTTGTTAAGTGCCATTGAGTCAGTTCTGATAGCAATCCTGTATGGGGTTTCTAAGGAGCAGCTGGGATATGACACATCAAGTATTGAAAATAGTCATGATTTTCTTTCACAAATTTTCTTTCATTTGAAGGTCCAAGAAACACTGCAACTTTCATATAAAGACAAGTGTCACTCATTTATTGACAGAATTCACCTCTGACTCCTGAATGAACACGGTCAGGTTCACCCATGGAAAGCCAGTCCTGTTCATTCTGCATGGCCGCAGGGTAAGGTGAGGATAGGGCAAGGATAGTGTGCATGGAAGAGAGCTGAAAGTACGTAGTGGTCACAATGCATGTGCTGGGACCACAGAACATGGGTTGGGATTCATGTTTCCAATTAACAGTATATCCTTGGGAAAGTTACTTCATTGATCTGCTTCTCAGTTTCTGTCATCCAAAGAATGAGGATAGTATGAGAATCTATTTTAGGAAGTAGTTTAGATATTATAGTGAATCAATACAAGACAGTATAGCCATCCCACCATATTATAAGCCCTGGTGTGATGCTATAGGATAAGCACTGGACTGCCTTGTGCTTAACCTACAGCACTTATCCTACATATATGTGTATATGGAATCCTGGTGTGGATCAGTGGTTCAAACCCACCGGCTGCTCCTAGGAAACCCAATACATGAATCAGGACCAGCTCAACGGCACATAACAACAATATATGTAAAACAGCAAAAAGTTTTAGCCTTCAACGAAATCCCAACTAATCTCCTTTCCCATTTTACATTAGAGGTTAAAGAGATGTAAAGAATACTGATACAAGTATGCATTAGCTTAATGAAGTATTACTCCCTCAAAACTCCAAGCTGGGGGTGGGGGGCAAGAAAAGAAGAAACAAAAACTAATCATTTGTTGATATTTAAATTACACTCAAGAAAAGCATTAAGCACACTTCACATACTAACCCTGTTGTTGTTTTTAATGCCGTCGAATCAATTCTGACCCATAGCGACCCTGTAATAGGGTTTCCAAGGAGCAGCTGGTGAGCTTGAACCAATGACCTTGAAGTTCAAACGGCTTTGCAGTCTAGCATATTAACCCACAGCGCCACACCAGGACTAACCCTGGCAATGGATAAAACTGTTTTTCTGTCCTAATGTAATTTTGTAATCAGATAATTTATAATGGTAGGATACTGTTTTACCTACAAAGGAATTGATTAAACACAGATTTATAATAATGGCATTATTAACCAAGGAGGAGGTGGAGGGAGGCAAGCAATAACGCCTGTAACAAGCACGCATTTCAACCTAATGCAATTACTTTTTAAAATGTTAAGCACAGTATGTTTTCAGGTTCATAACCGTCTGAGAAATCAAGCTTGCAACCTTCCCTGGAAAGCAGAGCTCCATTACTTGATCTCCACCTGGACTTATCATTTATTTGCATGGAAAATAAAATACAAGAACAACCACACAAAAAAAGCCAAGTTAAACAGCATCGACTAATTCTATGGCAGGTTTTGATAAAACGCCTCAAGATTTTAAATAGCTTTTTAAAGATGACTTCTCACCCATCCTCTTTCCACATTTCGCAGGAAATAAAAGCAGAAGTTCTAAAAATGACCAGACAGAAATACAAAGTGTCTGCATAGCTTTGACACCACAGTGCTTGAAGGTAATCTCTGACTGTGAAGCCTTCTTCTACTCTCTCTCTCCTTCTTTCTCTCTAGAATACTTAAGACTGTACTGATGAAAGCTCAGCAAGTCCTCTATCATAAAGAGCTTGACATCTAAACTTTGAAAATTAAAGGAAAAAACTAGATGCTACTCTGCAGGTTGCATTAATTACTACTTACTGGATATATTCAAATCCTTCAGGATTCCCAAAGGAACCAGGTAACTTTGCATCTAGAAGTACTGGGCAACTCTATGTTTTACGCTTGATGTGTAAATTTCCTTTTAATTTTTTTCTTTAAAAATGGAAAGCTTTTCATAACAATAACAGTAATGCAAGCATGTATTTGGAGTAAAAATTAAATTACAAGCCAGATTTATGGTGTTAAAAACAACCATTAAATACTTCATTAACAAAAAGGATTTAAGAGCATGAATGTAAAATACAGTGTCTTACTTAATCGTAAAAGTGTACCATAAATAAAACTACTATCTAGATAGAGCTAAAATTCAAAATGACCAGAATACTTGTTAAAGAAGTTAGTGTCTGCTCCAAATGAGCATTTCTCCAAAACAGAATGTCCAAAACTGTCAGAGAATGAACAAATAGCAGCAAATAGGGAAGTATAAAGTTAGTGATCTTGTATCAACAGAAAATGTATTTTGCTTAGTTTTTTAGAAGTTAACCCAGGTGAGGAGGTTTTGAGAATTGAAGCCATGCTTGTGATAACATGATTTTTGCTTTACATTAATAACTGAAGAAGAGGGGCAAAGTATTCCATTGGCGTTTGGGGGAATTTAGTGTTCTCCTTACTCCTCCTGGAGCTCAGGTGGCAAAGTGGTTCAAGCACACAGTTGCTTATAACTAAAGTCAGTGGTTTGTCCCTCCAGCTGCTCTGCAGGAGAAAGATGTATCAGTCTGCTTCTGTAAAAATTAGTCTTGGAAATCTGAAGAACACAGTTCTACTTGAAGGGACACATATATATATATACATATTGTTTGTCATATTTCAAACCCACCAGCTGCTACTCGGAAACCATATACAGGTTCACTATGAGTCAGGAAACACTTCACAGCACTTAATAACACATGAAAAGTTGTTTTAAATGATTATTTAGATATGTGTACTATCAACCTTATTGCATCTAATTATTTTATGTAGAATCAATTTAATCAGTCCTTGATAAAACAAAATAGATCAAGGTTTTTATTTCAAATTTCAAATCTTAGATACCAGATATATTCCGGATACCTTTTTGTTTTCTGTATAGTTGTCTATTGTGGTAATAACCTACAAAACCAAAGACATGATTTTGCTGTTTTATTTTAGCTGTAATTATATGCTTCATCATCTAGAAAGCACGCCCCAACTGTTTTAAAGAGTGCCACATGATTGTTTTATTGCTTTAAAACTACATTCATGATAGTTAAGAAAATGTATATAAAAACTCCAAATTTTAGATGGTCTCTATTGAGAATGAAATATCTACAGGTAATAATATTTTCCAGTATTGAATGAGCCAGTAAACTGATTTCTGGAGGGTGACTGAGCAAAACAGAGGCAAGAGTATCTCACAACTATGCATAAAACTATTTTTATTCAGCATATTATTTATTTAGCAATAAATTCACCAAGACCAATTTTACACCAACGTCTTTTCACTCTTTGTTTTAAAATTCTAGGAAAGCAGTTATCAGTCTTTCCATAGAGGAATGGATTAGTAGTACCAGAATAAATGAGTATCACCGATGGGGATGGTGTAGGAAACATGAGTGCATAGCACAACTGAGCTGGACTGCAAAGTCAGTTTGAACTTCAAGGATGGCAGTCCAAGCTCACCAATCGCTCCTCAGAAACCCTATACAAGGTCGCTGTGGGTCAGAACCCACTCAACAGCACTTAACAACAACAACTTATGAAGTGAAGGTAGAGAAGACTGAAACATGGTCCAAATATTTTCATTCTATTATTGATGCATAAATGTAGGTGGGCTCTTGTCTAAGATAAAAAATGTATTGTGAGAGGCAAACATCTGACAAATAACAAGAACTACAAAGCATCCATGCCTTTGTGAACTCACCTAAGACTGTTATGCTTGGCTTGAGATAGAATATTTACTAAAATGGACTATTATAAGGTTAGTTTTCTGTGCTCCTACTAACTGCCACGTAATGATCATAAACAGCAATTTTTAGAGAAGGCTATGTCCAAAAATGTGACATGAAGAGATAACAGCAAAATCAGCTACCTGTTCCTGAAAATAACCATTCTCTCCCTCTTTCTCTAGGTACCAAAGAAGAAATGCAAGCCATGGACAACTTCACTGCTGCGGCTGGTAATGGCAGTCTGTGCACCCGAGATTACAAAATCACCCAGGTCCTCTTCCCGCTGCTCTACACCGTCCTGTTTTTCACTGGACTGATCACAAACAGCCTAGCAATGAGGATTTTCTTTCAAATTCGCAGTAAATCCAACTTCATTATTTTCCTTAAGAACACAGTCATTTCTGATCTTCTCATGATTCTGACTTTTCCATTCAAAATCCTTAGTGATGCTGAACTGGCGGTGGGATCGCTGAGAACCTTTGTGTGCCAAGTTACCTCCGTTATATTTTATTTCACAATGTATATCAGTATCTCATTCTTAGGACTGATAACGATTGATCGCTACCAGAAGACAACCAGGCCATTCAAAGCATCCAGCTCCAACAATCTCTTGGGAGCTAAGGTACTTTCTATTGTCATCTGGGCTTTCATGTTCTTACTCTCTTTGCCTAACATGATTCTGACCAACAAGAGGCCAAGAGACAAGAATGTGAAGAAATGCTCTTTCCTTAAGTCAGAGTTTGGCCTGGTCTGGCATGAAATAGTCAACTATATCTGTCAAGTCATTTTCTGGATTAACTTTTTAATTATCATTGTATGCTACACACTCATTACAAAAGAACTGTACAGGTCATATGTAAGAACAAGGGGAGTGGGCAAAGTCCCCAGGAAAAAGGTGAATGTCAAAGTTTTCATTATCATTGCTGTGTTTTTTATTTGTTTTGTGCCTTTCCATTTTGCCCGAATTCCCTATACTTTGAGTCAAACCCGGGATGTCTTTGATTGCTCTGCTGAGAACACACTATTCTATGTGAAAGAGAGTACTCTGTGGTTAACGTCCTTGAATGCATGCTTGGATCCATTCATCTACTTTTTCCTTTGCAAGTCCTTCAAAAATTCCTTGATGAATATGTTGAAGTGCCCCAATTCAGGAATACCTCCAGCCCAAGTGAACAGGAAAAAAGGACAGAGTGATGGTGACACAGCTGATGAAACGCCACTTTGAACAAATGAACGGGGGATATCTTCCAATGTGTGAGTGTTCCGAACTCCTAACAGTAAAGCACTATATAAAATTATCAACACCGACTAAGAAGTGGTTGAGTTAATAACAAAGACTCTGGAAACAACCAGTAGAAGACTACAAAGTAATTTTCACTTACATTTGCAGTAGAAAAGCTTTCTTAAAATGTAGAATCACACCAGCATGTAGCTGTGTAGAACAAACTGTAGCCAACTGCCATGCCCCACATGCAAACCTACACAGAATTTATGCTTTTCAGAGTTTTAGCAAAACATATAACCAAGCATACAATATTACCTACTGTAATTTGTGAAGTGCACTACAGATCAAATCCAATTTTTTATGATGCACAGAGTTTTTAGGATTTAGAGAATTTTAGCAAAATGGATAACAACAATATTTCCAGTAATTCTTTAAATAAATTCTTGATCACATCCTATTTTTTTATGAGTCAAAAACAAGACAATGATCATGCTGATGTAACTTAGAAAAAAACAAAACATCACACTTAGATGTATGCAGACCCTACTCTTAGTCATTTAATGGAATGCTAACCTATTGTGATCCTTACTATAAAAATTAGTTGAGTGAAAAGACACAGCTAAAGAATAACAACTAACTTTTAATTACCAGTCAACTCCCATTGTTGCTTTTGTTGTTGGTAAGTGCTGCTGAGTTGACTTTTGAGTTATAGCAACCCCATGTGACAGAGCAGAACTGCCCCATCGGGTTTCCTAGGCTGTAATACTTATAGGAGCAGATCTCCAGGTCTTTGCTCCCATGGAGCCAGTCACTGGTGGATCTAAACCACCTACTTTTCAGTTAAGCATCCAGGTGCTTAACTGTTGTACGACCTGGACTTAAACTAACTGCCACTGTCTGTGATTAAACTGAGTTTTCTGAAAATGTTTATAAAAAAGACCTAAGTTTAAAGCATTATCTTTCCTGTAAAGACAACAAAACAAGCAAAAAGGAGTCACTAAAATAAGAAGACTTATTTTTTATGATAGTCTAATACTAAAAATAATAACTATTCCTTTAACACTAGTGAAACTGGTTTTACTAAAACCAGGACAACTTTAATGACTACAAAACTATACTGACATTTGCCTTTTTTAATAACCTTCATGCTGACAACTTCCAATTTTCCTAGATACATACTACATATACTCATTTGTGGAATGGATGTGAGTTAAAAATCACAAAAAGTGCACATCCCAGTTGTATCTTTCCACCATACCTACTCAATCTGTACTCTGAGCAAATAATTTGAGATGCTCTACTATATAAAGAAGAATGCAGCATCAGGATTGGAGGAAGGTTTATTAACAACCTATGATATGCAGACCAAACAACTTTGCAAGCTGAAAGTAAAAAGGAATTGAAGCACTTAACTGATGACGATAAAAGAGTATAGCCTTCAGGATTGAATTAAAACTCAATATAATGAAAACAAAAATCCTCACAATTGAACCAATGTGGAACATCATGATAGCTGGGGAAAAGAATGAAGTTGTCAAGAATTTCATTTCCTTTGAAGCCACAATCAACACTCATTAAGCAGCAGTCAAGAAATCAAATGATGCACTGTGATGGACAAATCTGCAGCAAAAGATGTTGTTAATGTGGGAAAAAGCAAAGATGTCACTTTGAGGACTAAGGTGGGCTTGGCCCAAGCTGTGGTATTTTTAACTGCCTCATATGCATGTAAAAGATGGACAAGTAATAATTTAGATTGAAAAAAAATTGATATCTTTCAATTATGGTGTTGGTATAGAGTACTGAATATACCATGGACTGCCAGGAGAATAAACAAATCTGTTCTGGAAGAAGTACAGCCAGAATACTCCTTAGAAGTAAGGATGGCAAGACTTTGTCTACTGTACTTTGGAGAGACCAGGTCCTGGAGAAGGACATCATGCTTGGTAAATGCAGGGTTAGAAAAAAGCGACAAAGACCCTCCAAGAGATGAACTGATACAAGGGCTGAAGCAATGGGCTCAAACATAGGATGCACTGCTAGGGTAGCCCTGGACCAAGCAGTGCTTTCTTCTGGTATACACAGGCTTGCTATGAATCACAATTGACTCAAAGACGAGCTGAAAGAAAATATATGCTACTGGAGATAATGAACATTTTCCTTAGTAAGAAAAATGAATTAAATATGACTATGCAGTAACACAGCTTAACTGTTAGGAGGAAAGTGATCCAAGTGTTTGGAATTGCTTATTTGTAAGTATGTGTGTATAACATGAAAATTTTTACATTAAACGCTAAGTCACACTGTTGTTGGAATTTCTTTGTTTGAAGATATGATGAAACTGGTGAAAGTTAGACCTGGACAGGACAGCCTTGTTTGATCAGGGTTCATAAGTTTTTCACCTTTGGTAGGGTGTAGTCTTATTACTTTTCTGTTTCTCTCTTTAATGAGATATATTTTTAAATTTCCTTCTTAGACAGGTTTCCACCTTACACAGGTTCTGGTTTTCACAGGTTTTACTGTATAAGATAGCAAACTCACTTCCCTATCTATTCCCTACATTAAACACATTTAAGAAAGCATAGCTACCAACACTGTTTTCTTATTTGCTATGTACAAAGCCTTTTCTGCATCAAGGAGTTCATACACAAATGAAATAGATCAGACTTACAACATGTAGTATGATTCCATACAAACCACATTCGGGATTCTTAATATAACCAAAATGCATAACACATTTGGACTTTCTCAGCATTTATCTCAATTGTTTTTGATCCTCAGATCAGTTGTGTGCTCCAACAGAAAATTTAGATATTAGTGTCTAAATATATTGCCAACAGACACAAAAAGAGCAAATTCACTGAACCTCAATAATAAGCAATTTTATCCAAACCCTCCACAACTTCTGCTAGGCTAAATTTCAGTACAGACCTGAACTTGTTTAGCTATCTGATTCGGTTATCTGTTCCCAAGGGGCTGCATTTCCTTCTCTGCCATTGCTAGAAGCGATCACCTGATGTCAGCAGAGATGCACACAGAAATGCACATTGACAAAAACGCATATTCTATGTACTGTCTGGACAAAGAGCCTTTGCTGTCATGTAGACTGATAGGGTAAATAGTAACGTCTAATGCCTAAGTGTGCTGGTTCAGTAAGAAGACCAGGAGAGTTGAGCTGGATGAGAAACTAGAGATCAATCTAATTTTCTTACTTAACAAATAAGAACAATCAAGAGCAGATCCACTTTCAACCTGACTTCATCCAAGTCAGCGGTAAAAAATGAATTAATACTAACTACATCTCAGGAGCCTGACGATCAGGTATTGGGGACTGAAAATGCGATGCAAAGATTTTCTTTGTTGTACAGAACTACAACGCCTGGTGTGGCAATGTGGGTTAATGCTCTGGACTGCAAGGTTGGTTTGAACCACAAGTTCAGCAGTTCAAGTTCACCAGCCACTCCTCGGAAACGCTATACAGGGTCACTATGAGTCAGAACTGACTCAACGACACTTGGCTACAATGTCACAGGACCCTGGATATCAGGTGTTGGGGACTGAAGGGCATGCAAAGATTTTCTTTGATGTATAGAATTACATTACATCATTAATCCCTTTTTTTAATTACTAAACTAAATAATTGTACTTACCTGGATTATATAAGCTCAAAAGACAGACACCATATACTTCTACATCAAACAATAAAATGAATCTTTTTAAGAAAGACTGAGAGACCAATATCTATGGAGTACTCATTATATTCAGGAGTCCTGGTGTAGTGCTGTGGGTTAATGCGGTGGGTTAATGCAAAGCCATTTGAACTGCAAGGTTGGCGGCTCAAGCTCACCAGATGCTCCTTGGAAAACCTATACAGGGTCACTATGGGTCGTAATGACTGATAGCACTTAATGACAACAGCAACATTATATAAAAAGGAGCCTTGATGGCACAATGGTTAAGTGTTCGGCTTCTTTAAACCCACCAGTAGCTTCACCATAGGAAGAGGTGGCAGTTTGCTTCTGTAAAGATTACAGCCTTAGAAACCTTATGGGAGAGTTTTCTACTCTGTTCTATAGGGTCACTGTGCATTGGAATCAACTCGGCTGCACATAACACTGTCTCAATTTGAAACAAAAATTTCACAAGTCCGTGTAATGTTAAAGTTGATTGTTCTTTCCCACGAGTCAATCAGTAACTGTCAGACTCAAGAACTCCAATATTTGGCAAACACATCCATGTTCATCCTCCTACCTCCCAGAAGTCAATCTGTTTTGTGCTTCAATTTTCTCACCTGTTAAATGGGAGAGATCTCTAAGAGCTGTTATAAGAATTAAATAAGGTAAAAGAGTTACTTAATACAGTAAAACTAGCATGATTTATTGATTTTGTTTATGTATCTTTGAAACTAATAAGATTTTAAATGTTTAAAAAAATTAAACATTTAATGTTCAATTAAAATTCAAATGTTTAATTCCCATCTTACGAGTATTGGTGGCTAGGCAGTAAGAAGACCAGGATAACCACCAGGTCAGCAGTTCAAGTCCACCAACTCCTCCTCCAAAGAAAGAGGAGGCTTTCTGCTCTCATAAAGATGTATAGCCTTGAAAAGCATATGGAGGGATGCTATGAGCTGGAATCGACTTGATGGCAGTGGCTGCTTGGGTTAGCAGACTACTTTGATTAAGTGCTCTGCTGTTACCCAACAGGTCAGTGGTTAGAATCCACCAGCTGCTCCACGGGGGAGATACCCTCCATTCTGATTCTATAATTAGTACAGCCCTGGTAAGCCTATAGGGCAGTTCTATATTGTCCTATGAGGTTGCTATTTGTAAGAAATTACTTGAAAATGGGCTTGGTATGTTTTTGTGTGTATGTGTGTGGACTTTTTTGTTGCTGTTTGTTTGTTTAGCAAAATTTCTGTGACCTTCTAGGGTATCTTCTTAGATTCCCGCCTGTCTTTTTTTGTTTTTGTTTTTTAAGGTTTTTATTGTGGATTGAGCGAAAGTTTACACGGCGGCAGATCATCAGTTTTATAGTCAACAAATCATACACCTTGTTTCATTACAATGATTATAATCCCCTCCGTGTACCATCAGTTAACAGTATTTCTCTCTATTTACTTTAGCTTTTTAAAAATAAAACAAACAAAAAACCACGCAGGCATATATAAAAATTTACACCTGCAAAGGGCACATTCTGCAAGTCTACCTCCTGGCCACCAGCTCTTAGTCCCTCTCTTCCCATGAATCTAGAGTCCTCAGCCGCTCCCCCTCTCCATGCCCCTATCTCTGCCTCCATCTCTGGTGTATCTGGATAAGGTCCTACATTCTGCTTGTGTTCTTCTCCCTTGATGATCCTAGGGTCCTCTGTTTCTGGACTGTAAGATTAACTGCTCCCCTGTTTTTGTTACAAAATTTCTACCTTTACAATTGTGACAGTCCCAATTAGTCATGGTAACAATTATTCACTATTGAATCACACGTATTTTATCCCCATCTCTTTTCACCAGACCCATCTAGACAAGATGAAAACCATTCAGTCCCACCTATCTTTTGTGAGCTATTTCATCAATGGTTTTATGTTTTGTTTTGCATTTTCATTTTATTTAAAAAGAAATATGTGACACCTATCATATGCTAACCACTGTTCTAAGTACCTGGAGAATGCTCATATCATTCTCTTAACTCTATAAAGTAAAAACCATGGTTTCGCTTCATTGTTAAGAGGAGGCAATCAAGTCACAGAGACCTTAAATAACGTATCCAAGGTCACAAAATAAGTGAGTTCTGGAATAAGGAAGTGAAATCATCCATTTTGGCTCGAGAAGTAGTAACTAGTCACTGTTCTTCTGGACAGCTTCAGAGATGTGCCCTCAAGGGAAAAAAACTTCGGGCGTGGGAAGAATGTCACTGACATGGCTGTGAACTAACAAAAAACTGGCCAATACACTATAAGCATGCACAAATAGAAAATGAATAACCTGTTGCGTACTTACTACAAACATTTTGTAATCTACTTCATTCACTTAAACGAATAAGCTTCCACAATTCTAGAAATGGGTACTGTAAAATAGTTCCCTTTTTTAAAAGTGTTTCCACATTGTGGCATTTTGAAATTTCACTGAAATGTTATTGCCAGTTTTCAAATTATGAAATTATCTTGTACAGCATTTCCTATGATTAAAGTGAAACTATTCCAAAGCTTCAGGGAGGTTGATACTTAATTAGCCTGGATAAAACCCTCTACTTAATTCTTATTGTTTAAAATTGCTTGTTCTTTATTTTATACATTCAAGCAAACAATAAGATATGCTTACATTATATCACTGAAATCCAGAATCCCTATTTCCGGGAATCCATTTGAGTCGAATGCAGATTTCTTCTGTGCTAACATTCTATAAAACTCATTGACATCCAGTCAATTGTGACTCACAGTAAGATAGAATGCAAAGATTTCTTTGATGTACAGAAATACAATGCCTGGTATAAGACAGAGGAGAACTGTCGCAAAGAGTTTCCAAGGCTGTAAATCCTTACAGAAGCGACTGCCACATTTTCTCCCTAACACAATTTTGGTTGTGTAAAACCAACCAAAATCAATGGACAATCTACCACATATTTAAAAACATTCAAGGAGATACAGAATTTTAATTCTCAGAATTTCAAGTCAAATTAAACCATAAAATTCTTCTTCCATATTGTTGGTTTTTATTAACTCTCAATCAAACCAACCACAGTTTGTTTGATCTAACACTATGTTAAAGCTTGAGGGCAAGGAATATGAAGTGAAACTTGCATTGGAAACTCCACATCCCCTATATAATTTCCACATGTCTGCTTTTCATTTTACCTGCCTGATGAGGTAGCATTTCTTCTCTTATGTGAAAGCAGGAAATACACCTTTCCCAACTTGAAGTGACCTAATGGAAAAATTTTATAGACTTTGGCCCAAGGTTCACTAATAAAATTACTGAAGCCTTCTGTACTTTGAATACAACATTAAATGTAGATTGAGTAAGTATGGTGAAAGAATTCAATCATGGTGCACACCTTTCCTAATTTGAAACCATTCAGTATTCCCTTATTCTGTTCAACAGCTGTATCTTGGTCTATGTACAGGTTTCTCATGAGCACAATTAAATGTTCTGAAATATTTATTCTCCACAATGTTGACCATGATATCCCTCATTCCACATCCTCTTCTGAATCCAGCTCTGTCAATACATGGTTGCAGCTGTTTTTGTATGATTATCTCTAGCAAAAATAACTATATAGCCAACACTCGTGGTGGTGGTTGTGATGTGCCGTGGAGTTGGTTCCACCTCATAGCGACCCTGAACATGGTTTCTGAGGCTGTAAATCTTTACGGGAGCAGAAAGCCTCATCTTTCTCCCGCAGTACAGCTGGTAGTTTCAAACTGCTGACCCTGAGGTTAGCAGCTCAATTCATAACCACTATGCTACCAGAGCTCCTGGCCAACACTAATAGTGGTTACAAATCGGGGTACGAGTCTCATAGTCAGCAGTTCGAAACTACCAGCTGTTTCTGCTCCCATAAAGATTTACAGCCTCAGAAACCCTATGCAGGGTCGCTATGAATTGGAGCCAACTCCACGGCACATAACAACAACAATTCTAAACTCATTCCAGTTGGATTAAGGGATTATCATTACTGATGTCAGATGGCTCTTAGATAAAAGCAGAGAATATCACCAGAAAGATGTTTGTGTTTTATTGAGTAATGCAAAGGTATTTAACTGGGTATCCATAACAAATCATGGATAACAATATGAATAATGGAAATTCCAGAACATTTCATTGTGCTCATGAAAAACTATATATAGACAAGGAAGCAGTTGTTCTAAGAGGATACTGAATTGCTTAAAATCAGGAAAGGTGTATGCCAGGGTTGTATTCTTTCACCATAGTTACTCAATCTGGATGCTGAGCAAATAATCCAAGAAGCTGGAGCCTATGAAGAACATGGCATCAGAATTAGACAAAGACTCATGAACAACCTGTGAGATGCAGATGACTAACCTACTTTGCTTGCTGGAAGTGAACAAGACGTGAAATTCTGAACTGATGAAGATTAAACACTATAGCCTTCAGTATAGATTGTGCCCAGTGCAAAGAAAATGAAAATCCGCACAACTGGACCAAAAAAAGTAACATCATTTTAAATGGAGAAAAGACTGAAGTTTTCAAAGACTTCTTTTTGCTCTTGGATCTACAATCAACACGCAGGGAAGCCACAGTCAAAATCAAACATACAAATCTGCTTTAGAAATCCTCTTTAAAGTGTTAAAGAGCAAGGATGTCACTTTGAGGACTAAGATGCACCTGATCCAATCCATGATATTTTTAATAGCTTCTTATGTGTGTGAAAGTTGGACAATGAATAGAAAGAATGGATTATGGTGTTGGTGAAGAATACTGGAAGTAACTGGATGGCCAGAAAAACAAACAATCTGTCTTGGAAGAACTGTAGCTAGAATACTCCTTAAAAGTGAGGATGGCGAAAGTTTGTGTGTTGTACTTTGGACATGTTGTCAGGAAGGATTAGTCCCTGGAGAAGGACATCATGCATGGTCAAGAGGAGGGTCAGCAAAAAAGAGGAAGATCCCCACCAAGATGGATTAACATGGCGGCAGCAACAATGGCCACAAACACAACAATTGTGAGGGTTGGGCAGGACTGAGCCGTGTTTCATTTTGAACATAGGATTACTATGAGTCAGAACCAACTTTACGGCAACTAACAACTTTCTAAACTCAGTTCATTCACACAGCCCTATTCTGTAGATATGATTATTAAATCCGTTTTATAGATGAGGAAATGAAGGCAGAAAGTGAGGCACAGAGCTGTTAAATCATGTGCCTATAATGAGCAATCAATAAATAGTGGGTCTGAGATTGACCAATAGTCTGAATTCTAATACCCTTACCTCTTAGAAAACATGTCATTTCATCCCTCAGAGATCCAAGGATCAAGAGATTGGGACAAATGTCTGCAAAATTAAGTAGGCCATCCTCTTGAACATAAATTCCTGAAAAAAACAAGTCTGCCAGGATGCAGAAGATTGATTCTGTTGAAATTTAGAATAGATTCTTATTTTCCTACTAGGTTACAGTTTGAGATTATTTTATCTTTTTAGCTACCATTATTGTGTATTTGTTGTTGTTAGGCACTGTTGGGTTGGTTCCAACTCATAGCAACCCTTTATAAGGTTTCTGAGGAGCATCTGGTGGGTTTGAATTGCCAACTTTGTGGTTCACAGTCCAGTGATAAGAGGCTTTAAAAAAATGTTAGTTGAACATGTAGATAGAGAAGATAAGCTGTAGGCAAGCTATTATATGAGCAAATATGGTAAAGATAATTGCAAATGAACACAGATATTCAATTACAGAAAATTAACACATAACTTGGAACCAAAAGAGCTTCCTTATTAGAAAATCCCCAAATCTTTGAATACGAAGAGGCTCTAATGGATGTTACACACTTGAAAATGAGGAAGGAAGAGCCCAGTATAAGAAAGCAGAACACTGACAGTAGCTTCAAATGTTCTTGGGCTGAACTAATGACTATCACAGTCAGAAGACACAGAGCTGAGTATCCTTCCAAACAAAGGTGAATTTCAAGTTTTATTTTTTATTATGAGTGAGTTTCCAAATGAAAGATGAAATATACTTAACAAAATTGTTTTAAAATTACTATTCTATAACCATAAGTTATATTAGAGCAATCTGAAAGGTATTGGTGGTGGTGGTTATGTACCGTGGAGTCGGTTCCAACTCATAGTGACCCTGTATAGGGTTTCTGAGGCTGTAAATCTTTATGGGAGCAGAAAACCTCATCTTTCTCCCACGGAACCGCTGGTAGTTTCGAACTGCTGCCCTTGAGGTTAGCAGCCTGACTTGTAACCACTATGCTACTCTAGCTCCTTCTGAAAGGTATTACTACCTCTTAAGTGGGGTTTTGTTTTACTGTTATGTGAAAGCACTTGAGAATAAAGTTGTTCTTGTTGTTCATCATTGTTGAGTTGGCTTGGACACGTAGCGACCTTGTATAGGATTTCTGAGGCGTAGCTAATGGGTTGAACCACCAATCTTGTGGTTAGCAGTTTAGTGCTTAAATTACAGCACTGTTATTTGAATTTCATAAAGCTGTAAAAATCATGGTGCTGCAAAAAGTATCAAAACTATATTACATATGCTAAAACTTCAAGCATATTCACCATGCACCTTCTCAACAGATCTATTAAATGTGTTGAATAAAAGCAAGAGGGTTAATACATTACTACAAACCCAAAGTCTGTTGTTTAGTTTTGTTTTGTTTTGAAATAGCATTTCCAAATCATGAGGTCTCTGTTTTATGTTTTTAGCAGTTGACACTAGGAACAATGAACGGCACAGTGGTGAAGGCTCTCAATGTGTCGGAACGGTGCCCCAGAGACACGCGGATGGTACAGCTGGTGTTCCCAGCACTCTACACTGGCATTTTCCTTACCGGCATAACGCTGAACACTCTGGCCCTGTGGGTGTTCACCCACATCCCCAGCTCTTCCACTTTCATTGTCTACCTCAAAAGCACCTTGGTAGCTGACTTGATAATGACTCTTACGCTTCCATTCAAAATCCTCTCTGACTCGCACCTTGGACCGTGGCAGCTGAGAGCTTTTGTGTGTCGCTTCTCAGCTGTTGTCTTCTATGAGACCATGTATGTGGGCATCATGCTGCTGGGCTTTATCGCCTTTGACAGATTCCTCAAGATCATCAGGCCATTCGGAAAGTTTGTCGTACAGAAACCTGCTTTTGCGAAAACAGTCTCAGTCCTCATCTGGCTCCTTTTGTTTCTAATTTCCTTGCCCAATATGATCTTAAGTAACAGGGAGGCCACACCGTCCTCAGTGAAGAAATGTGCCTCTTTGAAGAGTCCTCTGGGGCTGAAATGGCATCAAGTGGTGAATTACATATCCCAGTTTATTTTCTGGACTGTTTTTGCCCTCATGCTTCTGTTCTATGTGGTGATTGCAAAAAAAGTATACAACTCTTTTAGAAAATCCAAAAGCAAGGACAGCAGAAGCAACAAAAAGCTAGAAGGTAAAGTATTTGTTGTGGTGGCTGTGTTCTTTGTGTGTTTTGTGCCGTTTCACTTTGCTAGAGTCCCATATACTCAAAGTCAAACCAACAATAAGACTGACTGTAGACTGCAAAATCAACTGTTCATTGCTAAGGAATCAACTCTATTTTTGGCAGCAACAAACATTTGTATGGATCCTCTAATCTACATATTCCTCTGTAAAAAATTTATAGAAAGACTACCATGCATGAAAGGGAGAAAGTTTGTAACATCAAGCCAAGAAAATCACAGTAATCAGACAGACAATATAATCCTAAAATGACAGCTCTATATGAGGAGGCTTCAAAAGGACGTGGAAAAATTGCATTACCTTTTAATTCCATTTGTTCATGAAGTTTTAGAAGCCCTCTCGTACATGGTTACCTTCTGTGTACTGAGGGACTTTAAAAAGCTAAGTTATTTCAAATTAAATTTAGACAATAAAAGGAAAACAACTGGAACAAACACTTTATTATGTGTTATTTTTGTTATGTGCCATTGAATCAGTTCCAACTCATAGCGACCCTATATAGGGTTTCCAAGGAGCAGCTGGTGGGTTTGAACTGCCGAACTTGTGGTTCGCAGGGCACTGCTGATCCTACAGCGCCACACCAGGAGTCCAAGATACGTTTTGTTTTGTTTTGAATGTAAACAAGTTACTGTTGCTATTAAGTGCTGTCAAGTCAGTTTCAATGCACAGCAACCTCATATAGGTTTTCCGAGGAGCGACTGGTGGGTTGAACCACTGACCTTGCAGTTCAAACGGACTTTTGGTCCAGTGCATTGACCTCAGGGCCATACCACGACTCCATGTTATTCTCCTTGTGTTAAAAATAATTCAACATAGACATTCTTATGTGGAATGAATCATTAAGAGACTGCAATGGAAAACTAACAGCCACTAGAGGTCATCTTTGCAAAACATTTATTTATTTTTATTTTTTAAACACCTTCTCAGATTTTTGTACACACAGGTTAAACAGTCCTGCTGCTTTTGTATATCCCACAAATGTCAAGATATTTGCTCAGGGAGTCCTGGTTTAGTGCTGTGGGTTAATGCAATGCACTAGACTGCAAAGTTGGTTTGAGCCGCAAGGTTGGTGGTTCAGGCTTACCAGCTGCTCCTCGGAAACCCTATACAGGGTCGCTATGGGTCAGAATGGACTCAATAGCACTTAACAACAACAGAATCAGTGTTCCTGGATGTTGCAAATGGTTAACCTGACAGTTGCTAAGCCAAAGGTTTGAGGTCATGTCCATCCAGAGGCACCTCCAAGAAAAGGCCTTGTTTACTTCTAATGCAGCAGCTAAAAAACTCCATGGAGCACAGTTCTTTTCTGACACACTGACACACACAGGAACTATTCAAGGGCAACTTTTTTTTCCCCTTTTTTTAAAAAAACACCTTCTCGCATTTTTTTGTACACACAAGTTAACCAGCCCTGCTACTTTGGTATCCCACAAATGTCAACATATTTGCTCCAAGGTCCATGGTGAAAGCTGAGGCTTGAAGTTTAAGGGATGCTAATATGAAGAGATTGAGAATCTGGAGGAAACCAAAAAAATCTCTCCTTCCAATTACAAAGAGTCTCTTTGCCATTATCGCAGTGTTCTACATGAGGCATGAACCAAAACCCAAAACACACCTACTGTCATCAAGTTGATTGTGACTCACAGAGACCCTATAGGTCAGAGTAAAACTGTTCCATAGGGTTTCTGAGACTGTAAATCTTTACAGGAGCAGACAACAGCCTCACCTTTCTCCTGTGGAATAGCTGGTGGCTTTGAATCATCACTACCACCAATGGCTTCTGTCTATAGGAGGCATAAGCAACATTATTAAAGCATGTATAATAGTATTTTCTTGCATGTTAGACTGTGTACAATTCAAGAGCAGGAATGCTATGCTATTACTATTTGGATTCTCCCTCTGGCCAGAAAATACTCTAATGGTAGCTGAACATGCCACACACTCAGCGAAATCTCCCTGGGCCACAACCCCATTGCTCTAGCCTTTACCCCTGGTTTAAAATAATTATGTCTCCCACAGATTCATAAAACCTTCATTGCAGGCATTCTCCTTTACTAGTAAGCTGTTTTCCTGACTGCATCTTCTAAAGACACTTTAGTTCTTAAAGCAAGACAATATGGCATGTTTACTTGGTATCCTCACAGACCATGGACTCCAAAAGTATCAAATAGAATGTGTTACTGTTCTCCTAATCTGAGTACGTGGCATTGGAGCTGCTGACACATAATTAGAAATATTCATTGTGTTAGATTTTTCAAAGGATAGTGACCTATTTGTATTTGTCTGTCTTTACTGTTTTTTTCTGGATATCTTTGTGGCTCAAAAAAAGAAAAGTGATAAAATGTTACCAGGGATTGTAAAATTGTAGAAAATGCATAGCGTGGCCATGCTCTGTATATATGCCACTAGTTCCAACACTTATCATCATGAGGTGAATCTCAGATCCCCTTCCATGTCTTCAAATGTCCTGAGGGCCCTGGAATTTGTTTATATTTCTGGCCTCATCTCCTCACTGATTTTCCATACATTCAATTTTACACACTTGTGTAACTGTCAGATGTGCCAGCTTCTTTTTGCTCCTGAATCATTGTACATGCAAATTTCCCTCTCACAAACAAAACTCACATCCATCCCTAAAGCCATGTGTTGCCATGAAATCTCACCTGGCCAACCTCTCACCACCACTTCAAACCCGCTTCTGTAGGTTGTCATGATTCACTTATTGTACTCACCCTGCTGCTTTGTAATACTTGCTCACACATGTATCTACCCTTTAAATAGCCCATATATGTTGTTGAGAACAGACATTGTATCTCACTATGCAATCAATAAATGCTTGATGAATTAAATCAAACTGGTTTTATTTTTATATATTAGGAAGAACCATGTCTCTCTGGTATTTTTCTTATCAAAAGATGATATATACATTCTTAAAAAGAAAGCTCAAATTATTTTCACTTATTCTTTCATACAGTATGTGTAGGGGTGGAGGAAGGAAGTGTCCTTGGGTTTATTAGTGATTACTCATGAAGGAAATAGGGTTACTAAGCAGCCCATGTGTAGCTTGGGGGTGAATGTCTATCAACATTTGTTTTAAAGCGATTGACAAAATGCTTCAACTATGCATTGTTCATTTCAGTAAAGTAAAATTCGTAATTATAGCATACTAAAATCTCAGGAACCTTCTTTAGAAAGTACTCTTGATGTCTGATTTTCAGTCTCGCAAATAACTCAATCACAATGAACTATTATCACTAATCCACATCACCTGCATTAAGTACATTATAATGTCACAAGACTGTAATAATATAAGTGGCTGTTTCTAAGCCATTCTTTTTTTTTTTTTTTTAATGTTTTATTGTAAATTATGTGATCGTTTACATGGGAGAACATTAGCTTTACATTCATCCTATTGTATATCGTTTCATTGCCATGATTACAATCCCTGCCATGCATCATCACCCAACCAAAGGGTATACACTATAAGCCTGCCCCCCGGTCATCAGCACACAGTCCCTCTCCCTCTCTGGGTCTAAAGTCCCCAGCTGCTCCATCTCTCCATGTCATCGTCTCTGCCTCCATCTTAGGCATCACGGCTTCTCTGGGTAGGGTCCTGCTCTCTGCTCTTCTCCCTTGATGGTCCCAGGGACCTCCGCTCCTAGACTGCAGAATTAATCACACCCCTCCTTGCTATAAAACATATACCTTTACATTTCCAACCCTCACAATCAGTCCTGGTAACAATTATTCACTATTGTATCACAAGAGACCTATCCTCATTTCCTTTCATCAGTCCCGCCTAGACAGATTGGATACTACTCAGTGGAGATTCTAGCTTCCTCCATGCCCTATGGATCTAGGATCCCACTTGAAAGCTTGTAAGCCAGTCACTTCTTGCCTTTGTAGCCCCTCCTACCCCCCTTTGGGTAGCCAACGTCCAAGTGGCCGATCCCTGTCTACTCTGTGTATAGAGGCGGTGGGAGTGATTCTTGCTATTAAGACCTGTTCCCTCTTTTGAGTGACTGTATCCATAGGTGTTGTTGTTGTTGTTGTTAAGTGCCGTCGAGTCGGTTCCGACCCATAGCGACTCTGTACAGGGTTTCCGAGGATGTAAATCTTTACGGGAGTAGAAAGCCTGATCTTTCTCCATAGGTGTAGGTCAAGTTTATTAAATTGTATCAGATTACTTTTTTTCCTCTTCTTTCTTCTTCTACTTGAGCTCTAATCATCCAGTCAGTGAAGACAAGTCAAGTGGGTATTATCTGCAAGTGTGGATGTTCTTATGCATATGCCCTCTCTTCTTATCAGCCGGATGCTTCACTTTCCACTCTAGTCCTCTGTGGCTATGTCACTGACTCTGGGCCCAAGAGTCCCCAGGTCTTGCCACACTGCTGGTCAACCAGGTCTTCACCCGGGTTCACAGAAGTCTATTGAACGTTGTAGGGCTTAGCTGACCACTTAGCTGTTTTTCCCTCACTTCCCCTTATCGGTGATGTATGTGGCCTTCAATCAGAGCATGTATCCCCATTGAGTCTTAATCTTGGAAGGGGGTTTGCTCCAAGGGTGCCCTACCACTTGCCTTGATGTCTCCGGGGCAAGCAACGTGCTTGTTCTTGTAGTAATCAGTCAGTCTGCCTATATTGTTTTGTGTTTTTCCTGTTGGTCTTTCTTTCAAGAAGTATCTTCTGTTATTCTAGCCACTCCAGGCTGCTCTGCCCATCCTTTCAAGTGGAAATTTCCCACATCTGAAGATTCTGGATGCTGTTCAGGATTCCACCTATAGTTCTATGTAAAGCAGAGGCTCCGCAGGAAGCCTCCTTCACTGGGCACATTGTAGCCTCATTTTAGGTATTCCAATCAGTTATAAGCAGAAGACGGACTACAAGTTTTCTATGGTGATATTTCTGGCCATTTCTTTCTCTCCCCCTCCAGTGTCTATTTCATAATAGTATGCAAAGGAAACCAAGATTCAAAAGACAGCCAAGCATCTTAACATTATTTCCCCCCTTCTCCCCATTCCAACCATGTCTCAATCCCTGTATCCCAGACCCCTGTTATTCCAAGGTTGTGCATAAATCATTCTTTACCCCTGTCCCACTTAGCCCATGCAAACCTGCCGTATTGGTCTCACATCCGCTTTGTTCGTCTATTCCCCTCCCCCTCTTTGTGCACTGCCTCCCTCCCTAGCACCCAAACTATCCTGTGTCTATTGCCTGCCCCTGTGCTCCACCTTCCCCTCCCTCCCCTCACCCCACTCCCCACATCCCAGCAACCAGCAAAGAACTCCACCCACCCCCCCTTTAGTATGGGTTCTTTTTCTTAGTCTTTTACAGTAGTGGTCCTATGCAGTATTTCTCCTTTTGTGACTAATTTCACTCAACATAATGTCCTCAAGGTTCATCCATGTTATGTGATGGCTTGCAGCTTCCTTGTTATTCTTCAAGGTAGCAAAATATTCCATTGTGTGTATGTACCACAGTTTGTTTATCCATTCTTCAGTTGATGGGCACTTTGGCTGTCTCCATCTTTTTGCTGTTATAAATAGTACTGCTATGAACATTGGTGTGCATATTATCTACTCATGTTATGGTTCGTATTTCTTGTGGGTAAATACCAAGTAGAAGAATTGCTGGATCATAAGGTATTTCTATTTCCAGCCTTCCGAGGAAGCACCATATTGCTTTCCAGAGTAAGCCATTCTTTTTAAATACGAAGCCATGCTCAGTGGGGTAATCTCTGTATTTTGTCTCTAATGACATTTTCAACATACACTGAATATGTTGCTGTTAAGTGCTGTCGAGTCGAGTCTGACCCATAGCAACCCAGTATAGGGTTTCTGAGAAGCAGCTGGTGGGTTTGAACAGCTGTGAAATTGCTTTTTTTGTATTTTTTCTGGGAACTTTCAAATTAAAATTTCAATAGAAAATCTGTCCACCATAAATACAAATACTTCATTCCACGATGATGTTGTTGTTAAATGCTTTCAAGTTGTTTCCGACTCATAGTGACCCCATATAGGTTTTCTGAGAAGCAAATGGTGGGCTTGAACTGCCAACCTTAGAGTTAGCAGTTCAATGCTCATTCCACAGCACCATACCAAGACTCTTCTTCCATGTTAATAACAATATAATCAGCCACAGAGTGTCTGATATGCAGAATAAAATACTTTATAATGAATTTGAAGATGCATATTAGAGGAATCTTAAAAGTAGGCTCACAAATTTAAAAGCAACAATTTAAGATTAACTTCCCAAACTAGCCATCACAAGCTAAATTCTACAATACGCTATGGAACAAGATGCTATACTATAAATAGCACAAAGGGGCAGGGAACAAAACTGGGGAGAAAAAAAAATAGCTTTGATAGAGTATATGAAGCTCAGAAAATAATGAATTTCTGTCAAAAAAAACCCACCCATGTAATTATATTTAATGGTTAACATCAGGCTAAGGTCTTCTGACTAATAGGTGTGTGTGTGTGGGAGCGGGGGTGGGGGGTGGATGAGGTGAGGGGACATTGTACCACACATAGCATTCTTGAGACACTAAGGAGAGTTACTGTAAAAGCAAAAGGAAGACTGAGAGTCACAGTGAATTCCCAACTCACAGAAGTTAGAAGGCTGATAAACTTGTTAAAGAATTTATTTTTTAAATCATTCAATCTTTATACCAGTCCTTCATATATTCCACATACAGCTGAAAGCAGTTCCTTCCATAGCTTTCTAAAGTCTGTTTCTAAAAAAGTCTATCCATTCTCGTAAGCTATATTCTTCCAACAATTTACTAGAACAAAATGCACATGAATCTAAACAAAACCTTCAGAGTAGCAAAGTCCAAACCAAGCAACTTCTGATCTCTGTGGATGGTGTTCTTACTAAAATTTAGAAATCACAAGTCATTTGAAGTACCTAGAACTATAATTCAACATTTAAAGCTTTAAATATACATCATATAATATGTATACAAAACACATGAATTAAATATGTAGCTCTCAAAACTCACTTGGCATCAGAATCACCTGAAAGAAACTCCTTAAAACACAGATTGCTGGGCTCACACACAGAGTTTCTGATTTAGCAGGTCTGAGCATTAGTTGCAAAATCTGCTTTTCTAACCAGTTTCAAGTGATGCTGATGATACACGTGTGGACCTCCATAAAGACCAATCACACACAGCTTACCAGGACATGAATGCCCAAGAGGATGTACCTAGGGCTACAACACAGGAAGGGTACAACACAAACACCTTCAGAAGACAAAGGAAATAAGAAAACCATAAAAGCAAAAGCAAACAGGGAACCATTGCAGGGATTTTGACCACTGGGAATGCCATGTCCCACCTTACAAGGGCATCTGCCACTTACTATCAACTGCAATGTGGTGCTGTAGGATCAGTACTGGACTGCTAACCACAAGGTCGGCAGTTCAAACCCACTAGCTACTCCTTGGAAACCCTATCCAGGGTTGCTATGAGTCAGAACCTACTCAACGGCTTTACCAACAACAGGTGCTGGGTTGCTGGACAGTAACAAAAGCAGCATATGCTATTATTATTACATACCAGTCAGGTTTACAGAGAGCTTTAAATTATATTATCTCATTTAGTAAAGTGCTATTATTATCTTTACTTTTAGAGATAAATAAGTTGAGAAACAGAGAGATTTAGTACCATGCATGAGCTCACACAGTTTGTGACTTGAAAGGCAGGGATTGGAATTTAGAGCCTGTCTTCTGATTCCATACTCCAAGCCACTCTGTTTACCCCTCAGGTTTTCAAATGTTCTTGAGAGAAATCAGAAATCCAGTCTTCTATGTTGTATTTCCTGTTATTTTAAAATCTTCCATACCCACCCCCACACTCTGACCCCAGAAAAACAACACACATTCATGTGTGGGCTGTAATCGACCCAGTCTACCAGATAATAAGCCTTGCCCTAGAAGTTTACCAGAACCTCCCAGAAGCTTACGCAGCCACTGGTACTTTACTGAGTGCTTGCTATGTGCTAAGTGCTTTACAAAGTACTGGTTAGTTATTTGGCAACTAACCCTCACTACAATCCTATGAGATCAATATTAGTAGAACAAGGAAACTAAGGCACAACGCAGATAGATGCCCTACCAACAGTGTTCATCACCCAGCCAGCAAGCAGAGGCAGAGCTGACAAGCCTCCAGATCAGCACCTCAACTGCTCTGCCAAGGTGCCTCTCTGTCAGGTTGAATGAAATTCCTCAAAGGTTGACATCAAGCCCTAGCAGTGAGAATGGTAAGAAGGGAGCTCCTAGACGGGGAGGGAAATGTCTTAAAAATTTGAGTTTCATCAATCTCAGGTCAATGAATTGTTTTAATCCTGGCATCCTAATGGTACTTTGGAATCCTTACAGTACTTATGGGCTCTTGAGGGGAGTAAAATCCCAAGTAGAGGATTCATTTGTTCATTTAGTTGGTCATTCATTCAATGTCTACTTTTCCATTCTGGAAGTTGCAAACTGTTAAGGGATAAATGCCACAATGGATCAAAATGCCCACAAAAGTTCAAGGGAAAAGGAAGGCAATTCCAAATGGGAGAATTAGGACCTACTCACATGAGATGGAGATTTGAACTGGGTCTTAAAAGAGAACTAGAGCATTCAAAGAGGGAAACTACTGTGCATTGGGCACTATGAAAAAGGTAAGTACCGTGGTGTGGCTGGAGCGAGGGGGGCATGGGAACTCTGGGCTTGTAGCACATGAGTCTGGGAGAGGGGAACTGAATCCGAGGGTGGGATGCTTTGATGCTTCCTTGGGCCATGTGGACTTCAGTAGGCAGCCACTGAAGGTTTCTGAGGTAAAGATAAATTTGCCAGCGATAGGATGATTCTTGATTGAAAAACGAGCCAAGGATGTCAGGAGATGAATTTAAAGAAGTGTTTCATATGATCAGGCAATAGCCAAAGGGAGAAAATCTGACATGGATCTTTGAGACATTTTCAGTGACAGGGTCTTGAATTTAGAGTCTAAGACCACTGAAGAATGCAGGATTAGGTGTAAAATATATTTTTAATATGCAAAATATATTCTCAATGGGGTGCATAACCTCGAACCTCCTCCCCATTGAGAGTCACAGCTCTGGGCTAGCTGAGGCTAGCCTGAATGACCTGCTGAATGTCCTGGGCCATTTAAGGTAGCAATGAGCAAGCTGGGTCAAGAAGTCTAGACAGCAGATGACAAAATGAGTCCTGGCCTCTAAAGACTAGATTTGAAGCTGAAGGAATAATCTTTACTGAGACAGAGAGAGAATAAGGGATAAGATGAGAACCTCAGAGGCCAAAAGTGCATATACATGCTCTTTGACAGACAAGGTTGTTAAGTACTGCGGAGTCGGTTGGACTCATAGTGACCCTACACAGGGTTTTCCGAGGCTGTAAATCTTTACGGGAGCAGGATGCCTCATCTTTCTCCCGCGGAACTGCTGGTAGTTTTGAACTGCTGACCTTGCGGTTGGCAGCTCGACTCGTAACCACTATGCAAGGTGAGAGACTATAAACTAGTAAAATGCCTGGGAATGTGTGCTTGGGGGGAGGTTAGTGAATGAAAAGGAAAAACAAAACAAAACAAACAGGAAGTCCAATGTACTAGGAACCAAGGAACAAAAAAGATTCAAAAAGGAAGTGACAGCCAAAAAGCATACACTCTGGAGAGGTCAAGTGTGATGAATCAGCAATTAGGAGGTCAATGGCAACAAATAAGGAGGGTGAAGGAGAAGCCTACTTTCTGAATGGGAAGTGAGGAAATAGCTCTAATCTTCATAAGGACAACAGTTCTTATAATACCTACATTTTTCCCAAGGGTTCTTAACTATAGGAGAGTAAGTAGCACCTTCCTATGCTGAGAAGCCCAGAGTGAATTTGTTGTTGTTACATGCCGAGGAGTTGGTTCCGCCTGCCTCATAGCGACCCTGTACAGGGTTTCCGAGGCTGTAAATCTTTACGGAAGCAGAACGCCTCATCTTTCTCCCGCGGACCAGCCGGTAGTTTTGAACTGCTTACCCTGAGGTTCACAGCCCCATTCGCAACCACTACGCTACGCTCTATGTGAAATAGCAAATAGAGCTGAGGTGCCAATCAAATAGCTGGGTGTGACCACAAGGGCAAAAGAATTTAGCCTCCATCAGAAAATGAGTGTGTCAGCACTTCAGAGATCCACATTACTTGGGTTTGTGATTATCAAGCTCCATTCTAATATAATGTATTTATGGGGCAGGCTCTGGTAGCGTAGTGGTTACGAATCGAGCTGCAAACCGCAAGGTCAGCAGTTCGAAACTACCAGCAGTTCCGCGGGAGAAAGATGAGGCATCCTGCTCCCGTAAAGATTTACGGAAACCCAGTACCTGTATAGGGTTGCTATGAGTTGGAATCGACTCCACAGCACATAACAACAACAACAACATGCGTGTGTGTAATCCTGGTGTGGTGCTGTGGGTTAATGCGCCAGACAGACTGCAAAGCCATTTGAACTGCAAAGTCGTTGGTTCAAGCTCACCAGTTGCTCCCTGAAAACTCTATACAGGGTCACTATGGGTTGGAACCAACTTGACAGCACTTAACAACAACAACAATGTGTGTGTGTGTGTGTGTGTGTGTGTGTGTGTGTGTCGGGAGGGGGTAATGGGTAAAAGAAAGGAAAGAAAGGGGAAATGGAGAAAAAAATGAAAGGACTGAGTTGAGAAAAGGAATGATACAAGAGGATGAAAAAAGCAATATAAAAGAGAAAGAAACTGAATTAAGATTTATAGTAAGTAGGTAAACCAGTTTCCTTTTCTTTTTTTAAAGTCTCTACCTAATTCAGTAACGAGCTCTGGTAGCGCAGTGGTTATGAATTGGGCTGTGAACCTTAAGGTCAGCAGTTCAAAACTACCAGCCGCTCCGTGGGAGAAAGATGAGGCTTTCTACTCCTGTAAAGATTTACAGCCTCAGAAACCCTGTACAGGGTCGCTATGGGTCGGAACCAACTCTACGGCACTTAAGAATAACAACCTCATTCAGCATGTGAATTTCTGTGGCTCCTACAAGAAAACTCAAACTGCTGTGTCCTGGGACATAATATTAGAGTTTCTGCTCTTAATTTTATATTTAAATTTAACATTAGATATTTGTACCTGACCTTAGTGGTACCCATTTTATCCAATACACATCACATCTGAAGACTTTTATGGCTGGTATTAAGTTCTCATAACAAAAAAATTAGCTTTTTGTATTAAATTTTTATGATACTTTACTTTGTTTTTCATCCTTTTTATTTTACGAACTGTGCAAGTGAATTTCCTGAAACTAACATGGCTAGGCAACCATTAGTGAAGGAACTGTTATCTAAAGATGGTGACTCTGTTGAGACCCTTTCCCTTCTCCTGCTCAAATATTCTGGCCTCTGCTTTCATAAGTTTTCACAATTTTAAAGATAGTCTGGAATAAACTAGTCATAATTTCCTCCTTTTCTGGGAAGGCTTTGTGGAAAAACAACTGTCAAGGTATAATATGAAAAGTATTTCAAGCAACCACTGGTCATCATTTAAGAAAAATGGAGAACTTTCTAAGTGCAACCATAATTTATGGACATATCTTGACTTTAAGTTGAGGAATGTTTTCAACTTTTAATTATTCCAATTTTATCATTCACTCACTCACTCACCCACCCCACCTGACACCCACCTACCTTGCACCCACCATTTTACAAAATGAGCTACTGTTTATTAAATGCTGCCAAAAAATTCCAAGCACTGTAGTAGTTACCCTGTATAAACAATCTCATTTAAGCTTTACAACCTTGCTAGGTATGCATACCCATTCTCATTTACCAGAGAAAGAAACTGAGGCTCACAAGTATTCATGAATTGTCAAAGTACAAAAGCTACTAAATGGAAGAGTTGGGGTCCAAATTGCAGTCTATCTGATCCCTGTGGCTAGGCTTTGGGGTCCATACTGTCTCTTCCTGAGACAAGGAGATGGAGTTAGTTGCCTAGCACAGGAGAGGGTATCAGAAGAGGGCCAAGAGTCAGATGCAGCCATATCTCCAGACTTAATCTCTCAACCATCCTTCCCTTTAATCAACCACTACACAGGAAGTTCTCAAACCAGAAAAAGTACTTTATGTAAGGCAGACATAGTAGATACAAATCATTTCAAATGACAGATTAAACACAGTAATTCAAGCATAGGGACCCAAAGATACCAATCTTACCAAGGAATATTAAAAGGTTTGTCATAATTATACTGAGCACAAATTCTCAGCTACTGAATGTGGGACACAATTCAAATGACTTCTGTGTACAGAAAGATGGATCAGTAAGATTTAGTGTAAATTTTACTATGATCTGTGTTTTACATTCTGGCTACATACAAAAGATGTGGGCATGCAGGGCAGATCACCTTGAGCTGTGCTTTGGTAAGGGGCTCTTCCTTGTTTGTGTTCTGCGACAATGAGTTAGCATTCTATAAAGGATTGTTGTTGTTGTTGTTAAGTGCAAGTGAGTCATTTCTGATTCACAGAGACCCTGTATAGTGTTCTGAGGAGGGGCTGGTGAGTTTTAACAGTCAATTTTAGAGTTCAAACTGACTGTGTGGCCCAGTGCCTGTCCTACAGCGCCACACCAGGACTCCAGAAAGGACTACTGTTGTGGTTAAGTGCAGTCAAGTTGGTCGGGACTCACAGTGACCCTGTATAGGGTTTCCAAGGAGTGGCTGGTGAGTTTGAACTGTCAATTTTGCAGTTCAAACTGAGCTTGTGGTGGAGTACCTATCCGAAGGTGCCATGCCCTTTATACCCTATACTATTCTTTTATGGTGCCTTAGGATAAGCATTGGACCTCAAGGTCAGTTTGAACTGTAAGGTCAGCAGTTTAAACTCACCAACTGCACCTGGGAAACCGTATTACATAGGGTTACTATGACTCAATGGCACTTAACAACATTCTTTTAGAAGCAATGGGAACATCCAAGATTATGTTAAGTGCTGACAAGTTGGTTCTGACTCATAACAACTCTGCATAGGGCTTCCAAGGAGCAAGTGATGGGTTTGAACCAAAAACCTTGCGGTTAATAGTCCAGTGCTGATCCTACAGCACCACACCAGAACTCCAATATTATAGTTATAGAGAAATAGAGGACTACAACACAAATGTTATGATTGTGAGCACTGGTGAAGGGGACCTTCTCCATTCAAATGCAGTGGAATCAAGTAAGGGAGGAAAGTTAAGAGGAAGAAGTCATATGCAAAAGATAAATGACTGAAAGGCCAAGGTTAGCCTTGGTCATACATTTGCCCAAAGTCTCACACCAAAAACAAAATGGCAAATAGTAGGACAAAAAAGTTCATTCAAGATTCAAAAAAACTTATCCAAAAGCTTATCTAATTTTCATCCTGGAAAGTGTTTGAAACATTTTCTCTCTTTGAATGTTTCTGCCTCTTTAGGACAATAATTTGAAAAATCAATAGGGGTATGAAAATTCTCATCAAAATCAGTGTGATTGAAAAAGAATCCTAATTTTATTGAAGCTAAGAGAAGCTGGGAGTCTTGGTTTAGCATTGTGGGTTAATGCGCTGGGTTGCAAATCAGTCTGAACTGTAAGGTCGGTGGTTCAAGCTCACCAGCCACCCGACAGAAACCCTATATACGTGGTCGCTATGAGTCTGAACCAACTTGATTGCATTTTAACAACAACAAGAGAAGTTGAGTAAGTTGTCCAAGATCACAAAACAAAAACTGAGTTTAGGTCTCCAAACTTTGACTCCTGGTGTGGCGCTGTAGGCTTAGCACTGGAATGTGAACCACAAGGTCGGTAGTTCAAACCCACCAGGTACTCCTCAGAAATCCTATACGTGATCGCTGTGAGTCAGAACTGGCGCTTCCACTTTGTAATTAGTGATCCACACACAAGGCCTATGTGCAAAAAGAGGATTATGACTTTAAAAGTCTCTACACTCCAATTTCATACTAATAACGTTCAAACTGCCTCAGAAGCACATATGAACATTCTTTTGTTCATACATCATTCATACAGAATGTCCCCAACAAACACAGAGTGAACTAGTCTTCAAAATCCCTCCCAAATCAAAGAAAATCTAATAAAAATAAGAGGGATTTTTCTAGAGAATAAAGGCATCAAAAAGACAGTAAAATGAAATCAATGTGTGGTCATTGCTTGGATTCTCCATCAGAAAAAAAAAAAAAAGTATAAAAGATGTTACTAGAAAATTTATAAGATTGTAATGTGAATTTTGTATTTTAAAATGTTGCCTGTGTCAAAGTTAATCTCTTGGGTGGTAATGATAGTGCAATTATTTAGCAGAATATCTTTGTTCTTAGGAAATAATACTGCAGCAGCTAGTGGTAAAGCTTTTGTTACAATGCTTGAAAAGCTAAAAAAGTAAAAAAAAAAATTTACAGTGAAACCCATGAGAGCTAGAACTTCTCAGGACTGCCTTGTTTTTCTGGGTCTCACAAATTTTTAAGGGGGGCAGGGAAGGGACAGGGCAGGAGGAGGATGTGTGTGTGTGTGTGTGTAAAGTGAAACAGTGAAATAAATATGACAAAGTTTACTAAAAAAATGTTAACAATATGCAAACCCAGATGAAATAGAATTGAACTTTCTTGCAACTTTCCCATAGTATTAACATTTAAAAAGTGAAGTTAGAAGAAAAAATAGTATTCCAAGTCAAAACAAAACAAAAAGCAGAACAACAAAAAATTGTATTTGTAAAGGGAAATATATATCTATACATTTCTTCCAGGAGGTTGTCCTGTATTCAAAATCAATGCACTGGACATTAAGGTCAGTTTGAACAGCAAAGTCTGCAATTCAAACCCACCAGCCATTCCTAGGACATCCTATAAGGGATCACTATGAGTCATAACCGACTTGATAGTATTTAACAACGACAACAATAACTAAACAATTATTATTAAAAAGTGCCTCCCTCCACTTAATAGGATCTTCCAATAAAGTGGCAAGGTAATTAGTACTATAAAATCTCTTGGACTTTTATGAAATATGAGACTTACATTTATGAACTGTGATAAAAATCAGCAGCAAAAATTAAGCAGGTTTACCTTTCGATTATTTGAACAATAATAAAGTTATGGGCTGGTTTTTAGCTGCTCTTTTCATCAAAGCACTACACTTTTTTTCGTGACTAAACGTGTACTCCCTCCTTTTTTTGAATGTTAGGTAAGAAGAAGTTTAACAAGCTCCAACTTGAGGATGGCATCATATGCATTAAGAATACTGCATAAAGGCTGCCTCATGCTCACTTTTTCATTATGACACTTCATTTGCATCACTAAAGAAGCATTTAAAATACCCCAAAGTGGCTGTTTAGGCTAGTATCCTGAGACATTGCTTATGGAGTTATTAAAGAAAGGGAAAACAGTCTATCCAGCCCCACTCAGGAGAAAGGGAGGTTACATGTTGCTCACATGGGATACCAGCTCTCCCTCTCCTTCAGAAGAGTTTTAGAAATAGCCATACAAATTCAAAACTGTAATACCTCAAGCTTCATTATATACAAAAGACTCTAGGGTCCTGCCATAATCCTTTCACTTGATGCTCCTTTTTACTATTTTTCCTAAGAGACTCTCAAAACCAGGTAATACAATTCTGAACTGCTGACCTTCTGGTTAGCAGTCCAGTGATTATCCTAAATCACCACAAGTTGACCCTAATAGGACACTGTCAACTCAGGCTATTTATACATTTTAAGTGTATTACAACGTAAGGTAGATGGTGGTGGTGGCTATGCGCTGTGGAGTTGGTTCCAACTCATAGTGACCCTGTATAGGGTTTCCAAGGCTGTAAAACTTTATGGTAGTAGAAAGTCCCATCTTTCTCTAGGGCAACAGCTGGTATTTTCGAACTGCTAACCTTGTGGCACTGTGGGTTAATGCACCAGACTGCAAAGCTGTTTGAATTGCAAGGTCTGAGATTCAGCTGCTCCTTGGAGACCCTAAACAGGTTCCCTATGCGTCCCAACCCACTTGATGGCACTTAACAACAACAAAAACCCTACTAGAGCTCTCTGTAAGGTAGATAAAATATGCAAGCCTTTTTTCTTTCAACAGAGGCTTGTGAAATATTTATGCAAATAAGCTTCTAACTGCTGGTGATTTTATACAAGCTATTGGGAATTGGCATGTATAAAATCACCAACCATTAGAAGCTTATTTGCACAAATATTTCACAAGCCTCTGTTAAATGAAAAAAGGCTCTTTTATCTACCTTACATTTGAATACACTTGAAGTTATTAATAACCTCAAAGGTCAGTTTGAACCAAAAGGACAGCAGTTTAAGCCCATTAGCTGCTTCTTGGAAACCATGTACAGGGTCACTACGAGTCAAAATCAACTTGATGGCACTTCACAATAACAACAATAATCGGGAATGGTAACCCTCAAGATTTAAAGTCTTTTGCTCAACATGCTTTAAAACAGACTACCAGGGAAGTGTTCTCCCTTTAAATTGATGTTTTCTGAGACTTGGGAGTTAGTTGTTCAGTAATAAAATCATTTTAAAAGCACATAAAATCATTTTTAAAGTACATTTAAGTAGTATTATGATCACCAGGAGTCCTGGTGTAGCGCTATGGCTAATGCACTAGACTGCAAAGTCATTTGAACCACAAGACTGGTGGTTCAAGCTGACCAGCCGCTCCTTGGAAACCCTATACAGGGTTGCTATGGGTCGGAAACAACTAGACAGCACTTAACAACAACAACAACAAATGATTATTTATTAATCATGAATCAAAATGGCCAAATGCTTCATCCAAGAAGGACAATTCCCCAATAAACCCACCAGAAACACTATACAGGGTCATTATATAGGGTCAGAAGTGACTCAATGTCACCTAGCAAAACAACAACAACAACAAGATCTACCTGGAACAACCCTTCTGAAAAATGAAAGGAGCTGATTTTGAAAGCTAAAAGAGATCCATGTAGACTTACAAAGTGCACAAGAGAAAGTCGGACTTCAAGTCATAATAGGGTTGTTAAAAAATTCTTATAAGAAAAAAACATTATGAAGTTGGCTATTTGGAGATTTTAACTAAAGCTAGCTACTCATCCATGGTGGTGATAGAGGTTCTCAATCAGTGACACTGTATAGGGTTTTTAAGGTTGTAAATCTTTACAGGGAGCAGAAAGTCTCATCTTTCTCTCATGGATTGGCTGGTAGATCCAAACTGCTAACCAAAAAGCCCAGTTTGTAATTCACTACGGTACCAGGGCTTCTACTAATCCATACCAAACCAAACCCACTGCCATCGAGTCAATTCATAGAGTTTCTGAGGCTGTAAATCTTTACAGGAGCATAAAGCCTCCTCTTTCTCCCCATGGAAGATACTGGTAGATTTGAACTGCTGACCTTGTAATTATAAGCTCAGAGCAAAACCCACTATACACCATCATGTTGGTGGTGGTGGTTATGTGCTGTGAAGTTGGTTCTAACTCAGAGCGATTCTGTAGAGGGTTTCCAAGAACATAAATCTTTACAGAAGCATAATGCTTCATCTTTCTCCCTTGGAGCAGCTGGTAGTTAGCAGCCAACCCATTAAAATACTTATAAACCAAAAACCAATTGCAGTCAATTCTGACTCATGTTGAGCCTCGTATGTTGCAGAACAGAATTGTACTCCATGAAGTTTTCACAGCTGTGTTCATTTGGAAGCAGATCACCAGACTTTCTTCCAAGGCACCTCTGGAACCTTGGAGTTAGAACCACCAACTTTGAAATTAGGAGCACAGTGCTTAACCAATTATGCCACCAAAAGACTCCTTTATGATGTTTGTTGTTTGTTGTTGTTAAGTACTGTTGAGTTGGTTCCAACCCATAGCGACCCTGAATAGGGTTTCCTAGGAGCTGCTGGTGAGCCACTGACCTTGCAGACCAGTGCATTAACCTGCAGCATCATGATGCTTAATCAACCCTAAATAAAATAGGAAAACCACTACAAATGAAGTTGACTATTTTTGCTTGTTTAGAAAAAGGCAATAAAAGAAATATATTTCTGATATCCAATGACTGATATTAAGTTTAACATACATTTCTTTTCTGTATAAACACACAAATCAAACCAACTAGTACATATATAATATTTTCTTGAGGCATAAGCAGATACTAAGTAAAGCCTATTATTAACATACTAATTTCCTTAAAGTTTCCGGCTTTATTATATTCATCTTATTTATTTTCATCCAGGACAGTAACAAGTTTTAATTCCATTTGGATAAATTTTATTTGTTTGAATGTTGCATTTAAGAAAATATCAGAGCCTTCTGGCAATTTTTATTGGAAAGTTCTAAAATAAATTACACACAAGAAAATCTGATTATACAACCTTATCACTGTGAGACCATTTTTTAAGTTAAAAAAAAAAAAAATTAATCACTTTGTGTAGAAGAATGGCATCCAAGGAAGTGAGTGATTGTCCCTTAATTTTATTAAAAATATTTTGCATAATTATATTTATTGTTGTGGTTAATTGCCCTCATGTTGGTTCTAACCCATAGCAACCCTGTACAGGGTTTCCAAGGAGCAACTTGATGGGTTTGAACAGCCAATCTTGTGGTTGGAAGTCCAGTGCTGATCCATTCAAGGAATGCATATTTATATCTATATAGGCATAAAAACGGGTCTGTAAATTTCATCAGCTTCTCAGATGAAACTGTAGGTATCCAGAGTTACCAGCTACTAGTACAAACATTTTAATTTCAACTTTAAATAAAAAGTAGTAAGACTTTAAAATATTTTTTCTTTCATAAAATATATCGATTCCTTTTTAACTTAGAATTTAATTATCAGGAAGACTGTAAATACATCTTTTCTAATTAACAATAAGAAGCCCCCTCCCCTTACACACACACACACACACACACTATATCTATATCTATATATATATATATAAATTGCATCTAGATTTGCACGACCTAACCTGAGACTTTACCCGACTCCATAAATAATCTCCTGGAATTCTTAGTTCCAGCCCTCTGCACTCCCTCCAGGTGAATCACAGTCTGATTCCTTCAGGTTCAGGAAATACTCTTCCCCGTCTACAGATCTCACCTACTCTATGATGTGAGTCATTTATGTTAGCAAGTGAGCAAGTTGGTCCAGTTGTTCCCGGGCAGGGGCAGGAGAATTTGAAAGAGTGCCCCAGAAGACAAAGTTAGGGAGGTAAGGGGAGCACCTACCTTCCCTGACAGGGGAGAAAATGCTTATTTTTTAGGCTTTACCAGAAAGGCCAGTTCTCTGCCAACTTTTGTTTTAAGGCTTATTCTTAATTAGAGTAGATAAGCCTGTTTCTGCTTGAAGACAGCCATACCAAGTGAATGGACAGTCAGCCATCGCAATGAAAGGTAAATGAAAATTTTTTTAAAAAAGAATTTCTTAAAAACTATGGTTGATAGGACCCTGTACTGATTAAAGCCATAATTATACCTTTACTTAAATCTGGCATTTGAATACAAAGTGAGAATTAGAATGCTGACTGAATAAAATAGGTGTACCTACTACCGGAGGTACCACTTTCCAAAACGGGTCATAAGTTTCAAACTTTCAGTTTCCACCTCAAGCAGGCAGCATAGGTAAACTTACTAGTATGCCTTCAAAATAGGAAAGGAGGTCTGATAATCACTTCTATTAAGTGATATGTATATATTTTTAAAATCATGTTTACTTTGTTAGATGAGTAAAATCCAAAGTCGTTTACATTGACTACCAAGACCAAAAACGAAATTTATTTCACAGTCTTTCATTTACATTTTTTTAAATGATTAATTTTTATCCTAGTTGCCTCGTTTTGATAAAAGAATCTCAAGCTTTTCATTGTACCACAAAGAACAGGGCAGTCCTCATTCTGATTCCATACGAAATCGTGTTAAAACATGTCAGGAAAGCCATCCAGCAAATTGTAGCTCTACTGACAAACAGCTTTGTAACAGCTTAACTTTGTTTCACATTCAAACTGTTAGGGAAGTTTTCTTCTCTGAGGAAAACAAGAACTATGCACAGAGATTTGAACTCTACTAAGTAAAAATTAAGTACTTTAAGTAAGGCTTAAGGTAGAGCAGCTTTCTGATTTATTTCATTAGATTTATCTACTACAGAATTTTGTATCATATTCTCAAATTGAGTCTGCTTTCATGTTAGTGATATAAACATTTTTAACAGTTTTATCATTTTAATTAGAGACTCCAATATAAGCAGCAAAAATGTTTGGTTCTATAGCAGTGACTATCTGGAATGGGGAGGGGGAGACAGATAACCTGTTGATATCTTATTTCATTATTATTCTAACAATTCCTATTTGAAAAGCCTTTCTTCCTTCTTCCATTAATGTAAGGACTAAGGATACGTGTTTATTTAGTCCTTCAACAAAATCCTGTGGCATAGTGCAGTGAACTTTGTTGTTAAGTGCTGCACAGTTGGTTCTGACTCATAGTGACCCTGTATACGGTTTACAAGGAGCGCATGGTGAGCTTGAACCGCCAATTTTGCAGTTCAAATTGACTTTGCAGTCCAGTGCATTAACCCAAAGCACCACACCAGGACTCCAGGCACTGGACTGCTAACCCAAAAGTCAACAGTTTGAATCTACCAGCTGCTCCGAGAGAGAAAGAGAAGGTTTTCTGCTCCTGTAAAATTTATAAGCATCGGAAACCCTATCCAGGGTCCGTGTCAATCAGAACCAACTAAACAGCACAAAACAGCAACATGTTGCATAAACCCTAGTGGTGCCATGGGTTAAACTTTCAAAACATTGGTGGTTTGAACCCACTAGCCACAGATTTACAGCCTTTGGAGCAGTCCTCCTCTACCCTGTATGGCCACTATGAGATGGAATCACTTGAAGGCAGTGCGGTTGATTTTGGCTTATGTTGTATGGACTTGAATGAGTTCAGGAGAAGGGGTTAGAGAAACAGTCTGATTGCTAACTACTCTACTTAAGGATTGTTGTCATTAAGTGCCATCGAATCGTTTCCAACTCTGTGACCCTGTTTCCAAGGAGTGGATGGTGAGGTTGAACAGCCAACCTTGCAGTTCAGACTAATCTTGCAGTCCAGCACATTAACCTGCAGCACCACACCAGGACGAGCAATCTTTTAGTCAGAAAATTAGAATTATTCCTTGAATGCTGTTGAGTGCTGTTGAGTCGGTTCTGACTCACAGCCATGCTATCTAGGATTCCCAAGGAGCAGCTGGTGGGCTTGAACCACCACCAACCTTGTGGTTAGCAGTCCAGTGCTTATCCTACAGTACCACACACGTTTCATAGTCAGAGACAGTATGCTGAGAGGGTCTATTTTATTTGGGGATGTGAGTGGAAGAAAACTAAATTAGAATGGATGTTTTTATTTAGTTTTGCATTGTTTGGGTCTTCTAGGGTCTGCCTGATTTTCTTCCTTCCTTGACATCTTAGCTTTCACTTCCCTTAAATACAAAAAAAAAAAAATCATGCTTAGCTCTGTACTCTGAGAAAATGCCATGGGATTTAAGATAGAGGAGTCCAAAATGGCCATTTGATTTTTCTATGCTACTAAATAAGCTATCAAAACCCCACAAAAGTAAACCCAGAAAAGAGCATGTATGATCAGTGTCAGATTACCCAATAAAAAAAGTAAGCATAGTTTTACTTGTATTTACTTGCTAATCTGTAGTAAATGATTTCACATTTTTTCACCAAACCAAAGATTCTGTTTCTAGGTATGGCAGGCATCTGTCTCTTCCAACTCCACAGTACCTTACTACAGAATCAAAACGTCTTTTTAAATTACAATCCCTGGAAGGGATGGAGTGCCCAGTAATCAAGGTAAGCACAGACTCACTTGTGCTTACTTACTACTCTGTTTGTTTATTAGGTAATAATAAGCCCCTGGGTCTTGTTGTGAAGGCAGAAAAGAAGTGAAAATCTAGGTGAAGTTATCATCCTGGAAGAATCCAACAGTCTTGAGGACAGATGTTCTGTCCATAGGCATGAGAATGTATTAAGTTTATTTTAGAATGGAAAGCTCTACATGTAATTTATTGGATTTTAGGGGTGGTTGTGCCAAACGTCATCAGTGTGACTTGGACAAGTCTCATAATTCCCCATAAGTTCACTTCTCTCCCTCACAAGTAAAATGAGGGATACAGATTAGATGATCATTAGAGACTGCTTGTTGTTGTTGTGTGCCGTGGAGTCGGTTCCGACTCATAGCGACCCTGTACAGGGTTTCTGAGGCTATAAATCTTTACAGGAGCAGAAAGCCTCATCTTTCTCCCACGGAATGGCTGGAAGTTTCCAACTGCTGACCCTGCGGTTTGTAGCCCAATTCGTAACCACTACGCTACCAGAGAGACCGCTTACATCTTACAATTCCCATGACGCAGGATATGCAGGTTCTAGACTTGTCTCTCAAAAAAACCCAAGGCTTGAGCCAATCACACAGAAATCAGTGAGAGGAAACTGGATCTAGGCAAAGATGGCCCTTGGCCAGCTACACGATATTAATTTAAATCTCAGTCTCTTTAGGCCAGGATCCTCCTTCTGGACGGTGGAGCTCAACACTGCACTTACTGTCTCAGCTGGGAAGTTATGCATGAATACAAATGCCAGGGGCAGCTGTTCTTACAGTTGTGTTCATCTGAAGCAGAGAAACCAGGACAAAGGCAAACATGACCCTGATATTAATACTAGATAAGATTCCTACTGCCTTCTAGTTACAGCAACTCTATATAGGGCTTTTTGTTGTTATTCAGTGCCATCGAGTTGGTTCCAACCCATAGTGACCCTGTATATGGTTTCCAAGGAGTGGCTGGTAAGCTTGAACCACCAACCTTGCGGATCAAACAAACTTTACAATCCAGCACATTAACCCATAGTGCTACACCAGGATCTTTATGGGAACTGATAGTCTCATCCCACAGAGCTGCTGGTGGTACCAACCTTGGGGTTAGCAGTCCAGTGCTTATTCTACAAGATTGTTACTGTTGGTAAGTGCTGTTGAGTCAGTTCCAACGCATAGTAACCCTGTATAGGGTTTCCAAGGAGCAGCTGGTGGGTTTGAATCACCAACCTTGTGATCCGCAGTCCAGTACTTATCCATACGTGCCACACCGGGACTCCAGTCACACGTAAAGCATCAAGATGAACCACGAAGAAGGTTCAAAACTGCTTTTAGTCAATGACTTAAAGCAAAGATTCCACCTGACCTGGCAATTACTTCCAAACTTTTCAATGCATTCTATGGCAACTGTCAACATACTATAACATGTATTCTTCAGGTGTATTTTATGTCTCATTAACATTCTTCTTAAACAAACATGACAGTTACACTGTAAAATAAATGTCGTGGGAAAGAGTACTGATTAGGTTACACTTGCTATAAGATACCCCGTTGAGTCATTCATATCTATGACTCTCATAATTTCTTTTGTTTTCCCATCATTTCTTTTACAGGCATTTTCTAATAATTGTTGTCATTTGGATAGAAAGGACAACTTCCTTAAATGACCTCTGCTAATATATTAGATAGGTAACTGTATAGCAGAAACTGTAACCTTCTACCCTTAATATTAAAACAATAATTAATATATTGATAGCTTCATAAGTGCCAAAATTATGACATATTTTAAACCATATTTTTAAAAACTCATACAAGCTATATGTTCTTCTTGTCCCTGCTTGCAAATAAGAGTGGGTGTGGTTAGGCAGTGATTAAGCACTCTACTGCTAACCAGTGGTGGTTCAAAGCCATCAGCCAGGCCATGGGAGAAAGATGTGACAGTTGGCTCCCTTAAAGATTGTTGTTGTTGTTGTTGTTAAGTGCCACTGAGTGAGTTCTGACTCATAGTAACCCTGTATAGGGTTTCCAAGGAGCTGATTGGTTTGAACAGCTGAACATGTGGTTAGCAGTCCAGTGCTTAGCCTATAACAGCATACCAGGACTCCTCTGGAAAAGTGGGGCAGTTCTAACCTATTTTATAGGGTTGCTATGCATAGGAATGAACTTGACAGCAATGGATATTTTTGTGTGTGTTTTTTTACGGTTTTTATTGTAATGGATTGTTTTTTGTTGTTGTTGTTGTTATTTTTTTTCATCTCAGTGATTGCTTTGCAAATGAGAAAACTGAGGCTAAGAATGATATGTAAATAAGTAACAGAGCTTCAATCGTGAACTGAAATCACCCTGCGGTCTTATACATTACTTTTTATTCTGAGAAAATTCACTATTTGCACAAATAATCAATTTTGACAATAAAGTAACTAAAACTTTATATATTTTTTATATTACATTAATCCTAGTTTTCCCAAAGGAGACATGAACAACTTTCCAACTTTGTGTGGATGCAATAGAGGATTATTAGTTCAGAACACTACACTCAGACAAACATAGGTTCAAATCCTAACTCTACCACTAACTGGCCACATTAACAGGAACAAACTCTAGCACATATCTATTGAAGGAATCTCTTTAAGTCTCAGCTACTTAAGATGGGGATACAAATTCTTACTACCACATAAGATATGAGGAATAAATGATAATAATAACAACACTCAAAGTACTGATTTTTTAACCAAAAGCCAAGCTCCATTATAACATCTTATTAAGTATTGCTTCATTCATTCCTCCCTACAGTAATCCTATGAAGGCAGTTTTACAGAAAAGGACTGAGGCACAGAATAGTTGTGGAATTTGTCTAAGTGGCAGATCTGCAACTTAAATTCAATACCTTTAGAAATAAAATATATGTAAATAATTTAACAATCCTAGGTACACAATGATATTAGCTATGAATTACTGAACCCTGAGGTCCCTAGGTGGCACAAACAATTTATGCTCTACTACAGAAACCTGGTGTGGTGCTATAGAATAAACACTGGACTGCAAAGTCAGGGGTTCAAACTCGTCACCCACTCCTAGGAAGCTCCAAATAGGGTCTCTATGAGTTGTAACTGCACTTAGCAACAACAACGAGTCTAACAGTTGAGTGTTTGAATCTACCTAGCAACTTCAAAGTAGAAAGGCCTGGTGATTCGCTTCTATAATGACTACAGCCAAGAAGACTCTACGGTGCCATTTTACTTGCTAACACATGGCGCTGTCATGATTTGGAATTTATTGGATGATAACAAATCTGGTCTTTGTTTGTTTTTTAACTTTTTTGTGTGTGAATTGGGTGAAGGTTTACAGATCAGATAATAACTTTTACAGGTATTCATGTTACAGTCAACAATTCATAGACATTTGTGTTCATCTCACTGATTGCAATTCCCTCACAATGAAACATCACTTACCCAGCTTCCTCTCTGTCTCCATTCCTCCATCTTTCCTATCCCTTCTAAACTTTGTCCTCTGGTAAATGCTGCCCTTTTGATCTCAAATGGTTGACTACATTTGTTGTTGTTGGTAGTGGTATTATATACCTAACACAGAGTTTTTAGCCACCAAGAGGGTTTTCCTGTGGCCTGTATAGGTTCTTAAATTGAAAGTATTACCAGAGAAACTCTCCAAAAGACAGAATAAAATGAAACTCCACTTTGCTAAATATACCAAACTTCTAGTTGCCTCTAAAGCACAGGTCAGTACAGTAAGGACAGCAAGAACAAAATAATCCAAGATCTTGCATTAAAGGACCATAGGATCTAATTCAAAAGAGAAGAATGATGTTAGAAGAATACTTGGGTTGCTACACGTAACAGAAAACTCAGCTGTGTGGTATTCAGGCTGAACTGAAAACAATGCTTGGTCACCCTCCTTTTGGAATACATGACCCACCTATTTAAAACTTGTTTCTCTTCATTTCTGCCAGGCTCAAAATTATAAAAATCAAAAAATCATACATTGCACAGTAAAAAAAAAAAAAAAGAAAGTATCTATTCAGTGTTTACAACCACCAGTACAATACTCCAAGTATTATCACTATTTTTCATCCAAATACCCACACATATTTACTATCCTTTACAAAGTCATGATGAGAATTAGCTTATATTCCCTGTTTACAGCCTTGCCAAGATTATGGGGCAGTTTTACTTGGTAGTTTCATGTCACTGTACATTGGAATTAACCTGACCAGTTTAGAGTTTGTATGAAATGGAAAGTCAGACATACACTAAAGAACACAACTGACCAAAGCAGAAATTCATTTGAGTGTTCCACGTGGCAGGCAGCTGACATCAAACAGCGCCGTCGTGTTCTGCTACTTAGCCTCATGATTGCCTCATTTTTCCCCATCAGGAAAACACTCCCAACAGTACAGTTGTCTTGCAATCAGGGTGGCAAGGCCTAATATAGCTTCTCTTAGGTTTTGCCCCTCTCAGGAGCTGACGTGTATAGCCCATGCCACTTACCTCTCCTCTCCCAAGAATTGCAGTTGTTGTCATTAGGTCCTGTCAAGTCATTTTCAATTCATAACAATCCCATGTGAAAGAGTAGAATGGTCCCATCGGCTCTTCTTGGCTTTAATATTTAGGGAAACAGATCACTAGGCCTTTCTCACATTGAGTCTACCACTAGGTAGACTTGAACTGCCAGTTTTTGGGTTAGCAGCCAAGCATTTAACCAGTGAATTGCCAGAGTAGGCTCTTTCCATTTAATTTCATCCCTGATAAGCACTCTCTCCATGAGCTTACATAGACATTTATTTGGAGCCTGCCTTGCTCTGAAAAAACATTCAAGACAGTTTACAGAAATCATTAATATGATGTAAGTTCAAATAAGTTTTAAATTAGGTAAAAGAATGGTAGGAAATCAAAAGTCACATGACAAATTCTCCAAATGCATGAATTTCTAAACATGAGGGAGCTTCAAAAAGTTTGTGGAAAATTGTCTTAGCTTTTAATTCCATTTTTCTATGAAATTTCTGAAGCCCCATATATTTGAAAACAGTTGACCACAAACTTGACCTTAAGGAGACAGGAAACTCCAATAGGAAAACTAGATTTAATGATTCAGTATCAAAATATTTTCATTACATTGCTGTTTCTTAGAAGCTTTTTTAGAGCTTTTGAAAGAATATTCCTCCACAATTAAATACAATGCTCTAAGTTCTACAGGAGCTCTGGGAGCATAGTGTTTATGAGTTGGGTTGTTAATCTCACGGGCAGCAGTTCAAAACTACCAGCTGTTCTATGGAAGACTGACGAGGCTTTCTGCTCCCGTGAAGATTTACAGCCTCAGAAACCCTATGCAGCATGCCTATGAGTGAGTTGGAACCGACTTCTCAGCATCATCACTACCAAACTCTAAAATCTTACGTTGCTGTTGTCAGTTGCCAACTAGTTGATTCTGACTCATGGAATCCCACGTGTTACAGAGAACTGCTCCACAGGTTTTCTTGGCTGTAAATGTTATGGAAACAAAATCACCAAGCCATTTTCTTCTGCAACACTGCTGAGTGGGTACAAATTGCCAGCAGTTTAGCAAAACTGTTTAAATTGTCTCAAAGACCCCTTTGCAAACTCATCATTTTCAGATGAAAAGGGAAACATCATCAAACAAGTGGAAATTAGAAAAAAAATTAGGGTGAATTTTAGAGCAGGCATCAGGTACTATTGATTCCAGATCCCACCAAGATACTGGTAGAAACCCAGAGGAGACATTTTGATATTAAAAATCCACTACCCTTGAGTCAATTCCAACTCAGCAACTCTATAGGATAGAGTAGAACTGGATGCCTCAGGTTTCCAAGGTTGTAACATTGATGGAAGCAGACTGCCAGCCTTTCTCCCACAGAACAGCTGGGGGTTCAAACCACAGATCTTTCTTTTAGAAATCAAGTACTTAACCACTACAACACCAGGGATCCTCGATAATAGATGTTGCAAACTGTAACCCAGAGATAAGCTTTATTTAGTCACCCTAATGTTTTAACAAAATTAAGCCAGAATTTAAAGTTCATTCAGTTGTACATACAAAACTGTTTCTCTTGGAGAATCAGATGATCGGCTGGTTAAGTGGAAACATCTCACACCCTGGGAGCAGCTGCTCCTCTAAGCAGGGCACTCTCTCCAGTTCACCACACACCCCACAATTCTTGATTATTTTTTTATTCTACATGCTAGTGTACTCTGTTTCTCTTTCTTCTACCTGGCTCGCTTTCTGCATTTACATTACCTCTGCGGCTTCCGAAGAAGTCATGGTGTCAGAGTGGCTTTCATGTTGGGTTGTTAACTGCAAGGCCAGAAGTTTGAATCCACCGGACACTCCATGGGAGAAAGATGAGGATTTCTGCGCCTGCAAAACTTTACAGTCTCAGAAACCCCATTGTTGTTCTTATTAAGTGCGGTCGAGTTGGTCCTGACTAATTGCGAACCTGTACAGGGTTTCCGAAGAGCAGCTGGTGGGTTTGACTTGCCTACCTTGTGGTTCAAACCAACCTACAGCGCCACACCTGGATTCCCAGAAACCCTATACATGGTCGCTGTAAGTTGGAACAGACTAGACGGTACACCACCACCACCACCACCACCATGTGGCTTCTGTAGTTAGTGGGTTTGGTTTTCTGGGTTGCTGTGGACATCTGAATTTTCGGACAGCCACTTTAACCTTGTGATATCACAGTGAATTATTCAGAAATCTGAGAGGGCCCTGAGTTTCATCAGCCTTCCTCAGGGGCATGCTTTATACAAGGTCAACTGACAACTACTCTTCCCTTTAGGAACGCCAAAGAGGATATCCATGAAAACACTGGCAGTTCTCTACAGAGAACAGCTTAGATTAGAGATGGAGTTAAGTCCTCTGAGATCCTAAAACATTTTCTAAAATCATCAAAGAATGTAAAGGATGAAACTTAATGAAAAACTGGTCTCTTGGGTAGCAGTGCTATCCCATTAATTTGAATGACATTAAGATTTGTAATGAAAGAATTAGGGTAGCTAAGCTGACTTTCATTCTACTGGGAGAGGCCTTGGGAATAGCTAGTACCTCCACATCCCCCTCCCAGAAAAGCCTAATGATTGCCTTATTCGAATGGTGAAGGTAATATCCACCACCGACACCATGAGGAATAATTATAACTCTCAGTAAAGCTGAAGCTCTACAATGACCCTTCCAAAATAAGGATGAGTACCTACATAAGCTTGTGAAAAGCTTTCCTCTGTTTTTAACAGACCACTAAGTTGTAATCAGACAACTACAACCTTTACCCTGGGTCCTGATTCATAAGAAACAAAAAGTCATCTGAAATGTATTTGGTTGAGAACATATTCATCTAAAATAACTACTCTGGAAACTGGCAATGTAGGCCCTAACTTCTCTGCCTAGTTTCCTCTAAACCAGTGATCCAGAAATTCTTCCACCACCACTGCCAGTTACCAGCAAGTCAATTCCAACTCCAGAGAAGTCCGTGAGTGTTAGGGTATCTGCCATAGTTTCAATTGGCTTCAAACTGTGTTATTTCAGTTAAACATCCTGATGAGACCTTGTACTTCCACCCCAGATAAATTGAATCAGAATCTATTTTAATAAGATTTTATGTATACATAGGAGTCCTGGTATGGTACTGTAGGATAAGCACTCGACCATTAACCACAGGATTGGTGGTTCAAACTCACCAGCTGCCCCTCAGATACTCTATACAGGGTCACGATAAGTTGGAACCAATGAGTTGATGGCACTTAAGAAGAACGTATACATAAGACCTGGGACTTAAGAATCATCTGGAGATCTTATTAAAATTTAGATCCTAACCCAGTATATCTGGGGTAAAAATGCAATTTCTTCACGGGATCAAACTGAAATGAACCAGATTAAATCCCTGGTTTACAATGGCTGATTTTTTTTAGAGTCGAACACCAGACATTTCTTCTAAGGGCCTCTGAGTAGACTCAGACCTCCAACATTTGGTTAACCATCAAGAGTGTACTAACCTAACCTTCTGCACCATTCAGAGACTACTGGTCTGGAATTTATTTGCATTAAAAGTAGACTCTGACTAAACAGCAAATAAAAATGGGCATCTGTATGCAGTGAACAATGAAATTTGACTTATATTGAAGAGGCTTCCAAAAGTTTGTATAAAAATGGAATTAAAAGGTAATGGATTTTTTTCCATGAAGTTTTTGAAGCACCACCTTGTAAGAGTAATGAGACTTTTACTACTAAGGAGGAAAGAGATAACATTTGCCATGAATTACACCTTTATATTTATTTATCTGGTGTTCTGGTGTGGCACTGTGGGTTAATGTGCCAGACTGCAAAGCCATGTGAACTGCAAGGTCAGTGGTTCAAGCTCACCAGTTGCTTCTTGGAAACACTACACAGAGTCGCTATGGGTCGGAACCGATTCGACAGCACTTAACAACAACAACAATTCATTCCTCTGTAGCACCAAAAGTACAAAAATTGACTTAGCATAACTTATCTCCACCAGATTTTCACTGCACCTTTGGGAGTCAGGCCAGATTTTTAATATTCTCCCCATTTCACAGAAAGGGAAGCTGGAGCTCTGACAAGTGCTCTGCTTTACTTAGGATCAGAGTAGAAGACCTGTCCACGGAATCTAGGACACTTTCCATCACCAGGCCACTTCTGACTTAGCACTAATCAGAGGAGAGCACAACAGAAGCAGCCTGCTCTTGGGTCACACACACTTGACTTCATTTCCTCTCTATGTGAGACTAGGCAAACCTCTGAATCCTGCTGAGTTATAAGACTATCAACAGTATAAAGAAGCATTATAAATAAGGGGAAAATAGAAAATCACCAAATACTTGCAGATTAAATAAAGAAGCATTAGATGCAATCCTTGTCTTCACCCAGTTTATAATTACTTTCCAAAATTAAAAAAAAAATAAAATGCAAGTGACCAAAAGTTACCAGTAAAACAAAATATGTGAACCATATTTTGTCTATTAGCAGGCTGCAGATACCAAGATATCTCTGAAAAGAGAACTTTGGGGTCAGACTTGAAAACTCTGACTGAAGAGGTGTTGTGTGTTTTCATTCCAACATCTTTGAGCGATGGCTTTAAGCATGTACTAATAAAATGTCCTATGAATACAGTGACCTAATTCCATTGCAAAAGAAGGTGACTCTTAATGAGTGAGGTAGTTTCTCTCCCAAGGCTTGATCTTAAGGTTGTTTGAAATACATACACACACAGGGAAATAGTCTTGGATTATAAATGATTCCAAAATGCAAATGTGACTGTATCTTTTCACTGAATCTTGCTGCTTCAGATGTCTTGTGAACATTCCACCTTTACCCCTGAAATTTAAGGATGACACCAGCATTCCCCTGTGAGTTATCAATTTGGTACAGATTTTCAGTAAGTAGGTGATAAAATAACCCCTCAATTCTGAAATTCTTACAATTTTGATCTGATTTCTATGGAGAAAATTGGAAAGTGAAGGGCAAATAAGAGATACTACAAGTCTGTCATTTGAAAACAACCACCACCACCATCAAGCCATACAAATTAGCTGTGAGCAGCTGCAATCAGCCAGCAAGCATCTACTTGGCATTTATATTGCAGATCTTAAACAGAATCAGACCTGTGAGCTCCAGGGAAAGTGAAGGAAAGGCCTTATTACTGCCTGGGAGCACACACCTGCCAGCTCTTCTTGTCAGAAATGACTCCCCATACTGAGACATAATCCAGTGAGGCTCAGAAGCAGGCCAGGTCTTTGTGGACAAGTTGTGCAGAAGATATTTCATTAGCTTTGGAAGCTAATAGTCTTATTACCCCTCCTGGGAGACAGCAGAGGTTTTGGAGTGCAACAGCTGGCTTCAAGTCCCTCTTCCAAGCCTTTCTTTACTTGAGATCTGGAACCTCAACTTTCACAATCATAAAGGTAGTGCTGCAACGTAAAGACCCTGGCAGAGGGTCAATGTAACCTAAATAATGTGACCTCCAGCCACTATTTTCTCTGGGTTGCTAGGGGTACCAGAGAAATCATTAGACAAGATGCTATGTGATGGTCACTAAAGTAAGAAAAATACAGAGGGAGGAAAAAGAGGAGAAAGATATAGTTATATTCAAAGTAGAACATTTAATGACTCCTATGTGTGTCACTGCAGAATAATGCACTGGACTGCAAGTTCAGTTGAATTGCATAGTGGACAGTTCAAACCCACTAGCCACCCCTCAGAAACCCTATACAGAGTCGCTATGGGTCGGAACTGACTCGATGACACTTAACAACAGCATAGCCACATACGGGTTGCAGAATCAAGTGTTTGTAGGACCAAGTAGATAACACTCCTGAGTGAGGAGACCCCAGGAAGCTGCTAAAGAAAGCTTTGAGCTGGTGACCTGGGAACATATGCCTCATCAAGAAGGGGCACATAATACTGGTAGATTATTCATGATCAATCTTGGCAGATATTCTCATTTTTCATAATAGAATCCAAGCTTGGATTCCTATGTGAAACTTCCTGATGTTTTCAACATCATTCAGGCCAAGCAAACCCTAAGCCTCCAGTTTAAAAGATCTCCTGGTCTTTCAAGAGGTTAAGAAAAACAGAAACCTTATGCTACCTTATGCCCACCTCCCCACTCCCTGCCCTCTAAAATAAAACTCCATAATCTTTCATTTTTCTTCAGTATAAAAGAACTACAGCTTTACTTTCAATTGAACCTGAACTGCATACTGCTGTATACATTATTCACTGTGTGAGGCAAGGCAAGTTAATGAACTATCTGAGTCGTGGGTCTTCCTCATTTAGGATAAAAAGAAATAACATGCCTAGGTCACAAAGTTGCTCTCAGGATTGCAAGAGAACCCAACTGCCTATTTCAGGGCCGGAGACAAAGGAGACAATGAAAACACATTAATCCTCTTCCGCCACCCTCATTGTAAAAGACAGCTCACAACCAACAACATAAAAACATAGTTAATAAAATAGCCAAAGGATGATATCAATGGGTGGCTGAATAAAGCAGAAGTCTCCAAGCAGAGATATCATCTAACCTCAGGAATGGCTGTGAAATCTTAGCCTCCCATAGACATTACATTCTTGACTGGTTTCATCAGCTCTCAGCTGGGGGAGCAGTCAGTGGTAGGACAGGATTCCGACCATCAGTGAGGTGCTGGCAGAGTCCTTTACTAACTCTGAAGCAATCCTCATTGCAACACACTGCAGGTGCCGGGGCATGCAGAGGATCCACGGCAGAGCTAAAGTAAACCATGAAGATTGTGGGAGCAAAAGCATCAGTCAAATGGCTCCAGAGAAAGACAATCAATTACTAAATATATTGTATTGTATATTTGCAATTACCAACAGAAGCGTAGCCCCAACCTATGTGCCAGTTGCTTTGTAAATATTATCTCATTTTAACCTTCTGGCCATTCTTAAATGGCAGTATTACTATACCCATTTTATATATGAGAAAATGGAGGGGCAGAAAGCTGGGAAATCACAGAGCTGGGATTAGAATCCCTGTCAGTAAGAGAGTCAAGTCTTTGCTCTCCCAGTTCTACCTTCTGTTACAGTACTTGACTACAGAACAGACTAATTAATAATAAGCATATAAAATCTTCCCTCAGTCTTATACCTGTACCCCTAACCACTCTCTCCTCACCATTGTTGTTGTTGTTATGTGCCGTGGAGTCGGTTACGACTCATAGCGACCCTGTACAGGGTTTCCTAGGCTGTAAATTGTTATGGGAGCAGAAAGCCTCCTCTTTCTTCCACGGAACAGCTGGTAGTTTCGAACCGCTGACCTTGTAGTTCGCAGCCTGATTCGTAACCACTACGCTACCAGTGCTCCTTTGTGGCATGTATTTTTTAAAGTATCTGAAACCACTGCCTCTACTTCCTCATCTTACAAGCATTACTCAACCCTTTGTAATCAGACTCTGCCTTGCTCCCCTTCTTCCAACACACATAGTCACACAACCACACACACTGTGTGTGTGTGTCTGTGTACATACAACACTGGAAAAGATGAACAGTAACATCTTATTACCGAATCCCATCCAATGGTCCTTTTCTGTCCTATGTCACTTGGCTTCACTGCAGAATAAAACCAGTCACAACTCAAAACTCTCTTTTTTTTTGGTTAACAAGATACAGTTTATTTTCTGATTATTCTCTCAAACTTTTTAAGACACTCTTTTAGGAACTCCTCTTTCCCTAGACTTGATCCTTAAAAATCTCTGTCAATCCTTTTCCTATTCTCAGTCCACATGCCCGTTTCATGGAGGGCAATCTCCCTCACTCCTATAGCTTCTTCAATCACCTATCTTCCTGTCTATCACCCATTTAACTCCCAAATTACATCACCAACCAGGGGCACTTACACAGACTCCAGACTGTGCCATCAATTACCTAGTAGATATCTCCACTTGGATATTAGTACAAAGGCATCATGAAATCAATAAATCTAATCTGAACTCCACCATTCTCATTATGTATTCCTCCTCTCCAGTGACCCTGCATCAGTGAAAGAAACCAATATCTATTACCAAATACCTGGGGGACCTCCAACACTCCTCCTCCCTTTTTACTATTATCCAGTCAGCCACTAATCCATCAATATGCCTCAGATTTACCACATCTCTCTACCATTCAAAGCTTCTGTCGTCTCCCCTATGTTGTTGTTCTTCTTGTTAAGTGCCTTTGAGTCAGTCCCTACTCATAGTGACCCTGTATAGGGTCTCTGAGGAGCGGCTGGTGAACTTGAACCACTAACGCTGCACTTCAAACCAATCTTGTAGTACAGCGAATTAACCCACAGCACCACATCTCTGGCCACACTCAGCATTTCCACGTATTCCTTTCTCATCAGACCGTCAGCAAAGCTGCCACAAACCAGAACAAAGTTGCCATGAAACCTTCCTCCCAGTCAGGTTCCTCCTCTGTATTTCTACAACATCCCAATCCCATCTCTCTGTATTGGAGTGGTTGGCTTATTTCTGAGTCCTCAACGACACTGTTTAATTGAAGGTGGGAACTCACCCTTTTTGTCATTATATTCCCGGGGTCTAGGACATGATTAGAGACCTGGTGTTGGCACTGTAGGATAAAGCATTGGACCACAAGGTGGTTCAAGAGTAACAACAGGACATGATTAGACTCTCACCTCTCACTAAATGGCTTTAGGAAAGAGGTCAAGTTACTATAGTTGACTTTGAAGGCTGCTGTTGTTAAGTGCAGTCAAGTTATTTCCTACTCATAGTGACCCTGTAAAAGGTTTGTAAGGCTATACATCTTTGTAGCAGCAGAAAGCCTCATCTTTCTCCCATAGAGTGGATGGTGGGCTCAAACTGCTGACCTTGTGGGTAGCAGTCCAGTAAGTATTCTATAGAGTCACAGCACTCAGACTTTGAAGGATAAGAAGGGATTTTTCAAGGACAGGGAAAAGGAGGTCATTTAAGGAGTATGGGAATGAGAAAAATCAGAATGTCTAACAGAAGGAATGCTCCTGAGAATCAACAGTTTGCTTAATGTAAAGAGCTCCTAAATCAGATTACAAATGATTTTAAACTACATTTGGTCAAGGAGTAATGGAAATAACAGAAGCAAAAAATACCATTTATATAAAACTTAATTTATAAATGTATATTTTAATCTAACCTCATAATGATGCTATAGTTGTTGTTATGTGTCAACTCATAGCAACCCTGTATAGGGTTTCTGGGGAGCAACTGGTGGGTTTGAATTGTTAACCTTGAGGTTAGCAGCCCAGTGCTTATCCTACAGCATCACACTAGGACTCCAATTATGCTACAAAGAAGTTAGCAATGTCCCTATGGAGTCCTGATGTGACACTGTGGGTTAATGAGCTAGACCGCAAGGTCGGTTTGAACCACAAAGTTGGCAGTGCAAGCTCATCAACCACTCCTTAGAAACCCTATACAGTGTTGCTATGAATCAGAACCAACTCAACAGCACTTGACAACAACAATGTCCCCATAATTCAAAAGATTGACTGACAGACAGACTGCCCCAAGTTATCAACTTTTAACAATCAGAATCCAGCATGCTTTGGCTTCCTCAGTTCATAATCTTCAACACTACACAAATAACTCCTCATCCTTGATTAGTTATCATAGCTCAAGAACTGTCCTACCATGCAATAAATTTGGAGGTCAGAGACCAAAGACAGACATGCACCTGGATTATTTAATAAAGTTAATCTGGCAACAAGGAAATATTTGAGAGGAAAGAACCTAGATGCACGATAAACATGAAACCAAGAGTGCCTCAATCTAGAAGAGGATCTTGGGAATAGCCAGGAAGGGACAGAGCAAAGAAAAGGGACTGTAACAAAAGAAATGTCAAGACTAGATGAGAGAATAATTAGATGTGAGGGGTAAGGAAGAGGAAGTATCAGATAGATTTTCTAATCTTGGTGGTTAGGAAATGAAGCAAATATTTATAAAAAAAAAAAGGGGGGGAAAGACAAAGTGATTTACTTTAAGGAAAGGAAAATGAGTTAAGTTTAAAATACATCAAGTTTAAAAAAAACAACATACCAAAATATAGGCTACTCCAATGTAAACTATGACTGAAGCTTAGGGAAGAAACATTGGTTACAATCATCACAGAGATGATGGCTGAGAACCAGGTGGATATGAGCTTTCTTCAAAAAAAGGCAGTAGAAGAATGAGAGTCTGCAGCCTCCATTTAGGGAAGCACTTCTTTGGATAAGACAGAAAATGGAGAAGCAGAAGAAAACACTCAGAAGTCAATAGAGAATAAGACACCTCATTTTCCAAAGCTGATGCCAGAAAATACGAACAATATGAGTGTAAGCTAATTAAACTCTGAAAGCTTTCATATAATTTTAACAGGAATTATTAAGAAAATAGCATTCTGGTGTAGTTCTGTAGATTACATGCTGGACTACTAACCTCAAAATTGGTGGTTCAAACCCACCAGCTGCTCCTCAGAAAATCTATACAGGGTCGCTATGAGTTGGAACTGACTCAACAGCACTTCACAACATTAAGGAAATAGGAACAAATCATCAGAGACAACAGCTGTCTTGGGATATAGGAATCAGTTCCAAAACAAGAGGCACAAAAATGAACTATAGAAATGGTCTCAGGCGTATCCCCTGCAACATCAAGAGGAGAAAGTCTTACTAAATGTACCTTACCTTCTAAAACAGATGGTAGTCTTAGTCTTGATAACTCTTCTATTATTACAGTGAGTCGCTAAGTGAGTTGCGTGCCTGTTTTCACTCCTTTTCTGTGTATTCTCTTACTGTCATTCTCTCTCTCTTTAAAGTTTTATTGAGGTACAGTTTAAGACACCATAACTTACACACATTTTAGGCATCTAACACTATAGACTTCAGTAGATTTTTTTAAATCGTGTGACCATCACCATATCCAATTTTTATTACCTTAATGACATCCCTTTTCTTTCAAATTTAACTTTCCAGCAAACACAAATCTATTTTGAATCTCTATAGATTTGCCTTTTCTGGGCATTTCATCTAAATGGATGCATATAATACAGTCTTTGTGTCTGACTTCTTTCCCTTTGCAAAAGGTTTCTGGGGTTCATCTACATTGTAGTATGCGTTAGTATTTCATTCCCTATTGTGGAGCAGTATTCCATTGTATGGATATACCACATTTGTTTGTCCACTCACTGATTGATGGTCACTTGAGCTGATTCCATTTTGGCGACTATGAATAATACTGCTATGAATATCCATAGGCAAGTCTTTACATGGACATACGTTTTAATTTCCCCTGAGTAGATACCTAGGAAAGGCATTGCTGTGGTGTATGGTAAACTCATGTTTAACTTAAGAAACTGACTGTTTCTGAAGTGGCTCTATCATGTGATATTCTCATCAGCAGTATATGAGAGTTCCTGTTTCTCCACATCTTCACCGACATTTACTATGGTTTTGGTTCAGAATCATTCTGTTGTTGTTAATGGCCTGGAGTCTGTTCTGACTCATAGTAACCCTGTAAAGTGTTTCCAAGGAGTAGGTAGTGGGGTTGAACCACCAACCTTGCAGTTAGAAATCCAGTGCTTACCCTACAGTGCCACAACAGAGCCATTGTAGTAGGGATAAATGGAATTTCATTGTCATTTTAATGATAATTCTTTCACGTGTAATGAATAAAGTATAAAGGAAAGGAGCCCTGGAAGCAGAGTAGTTAAAGTAGTCAACTACTAACCAAAAAGTTGGTGGTTCAAACCCACCAGCTGCTCTGTGAGATAAAGATATGAAAGTCTGCCTTCATCAAAATGTACAGCCTTGGAAATGCTATAAGGTCACTATGAGTGGGAATGGACTCAGTGGCAAAGGGTTTGCCTCTAGTATTGTAATGAATAATGAAGGAGCTGTGGTTGTGCTGTGGTTATGTGCTTAGCTGATAACTCAAATAATCAGTGGTTTGAACATATCAGCTGCTCCACAAGAGAAAGACATGGCAATCTATTCTTATAAAGATCATAGCCAAAAAAAAAAAAAAAAGATCATAGCCTTGGAAACCCTATGGGTAAATTCTACTCTGTCCTACAGGGTCATTATGAGTCAAAATCATCTTTACAGCAATGGGTTTACTCTGGAATTTCTAGTCATCATTAATATTCTATAAACCAAAGCACACCTTTAAGTGCTTAGTGCACACTAAATAGAGACTTAAGGCAATTCATGGATTAAATATAAAAAAGTCAATGTCAACTCCTAATTATAAGGACCCTTCCAAATCCTCTATAAAATCCAGTACCTTAACTATATGAGCATATGTGATACAAGGGACATGTTATACCTGGGAGCAGAGAAAGAATTAATATGTACCGCTCTACTTGCTAAGGAGCTCTGGTAGCATAGTAGTTACAAATCGGGCTACAAACGACTTGGTCGGCAGTTCGAAACTACCAGCTGTTCCACAGGAGAAAGATGAGGCTTTCTGGGTAACCATGTACAGGGTCACTATAAGTCGGAACTGACTCCATGGCACATAACAATAACAGCTCTACTTGCTGGGAAATTTCTACATCTTTTTTGCCTCCAAAGTGCTCTTTCCCTGCTGATTCAGCCAATGGAAGGGGGTTGGGGGGGAAAGGTTACTTGGGTTCTCTTGGCAACTGTATGGTCTAAGAGCAACATCAGTGAGAGGACATGAAAGTTTCACAAGGTTTCGTTTCATGAGAAAAAGAGTGACTTCCCCTATAATAGTACGTTGTTCCTTAAGTACATTTATTTAAGCAGCTAACTTTCCAAAACCTGTTCTCAGAATTTTTTACTTTAGTCAACATTTGAGGAAAGCCAGAAACAAAAGAATAGACAGATGTGGGAAAAGTTTCATAGTACTCAACATCGCATATACATATGATCCAAGTTACTTTGGTAAGATGTTATGAGGAATGTGAAGCTCAGAAAGGCTAAGGTACTTAGCCAAAATCACACAAGGCTCACTCAATTTAATTATCCTTTCCAGGTCCAATCTTCCTGTTAGATGGAATACAGTCCTCAGAAAAAATACAGGAACTCATTAGGTAAACAGTAAATGATTGTTAAACTTTAACATGGGAATCTACTTTGGAGAATATGTGTAAACTCATGTGGATTTCACTCCTAATATATTTAGTATGTCACCACTCATCTGTCAGTTTGTCATACTGTGGTGGCTTGTGAGTTGCTGTGATTCTGGAAGTTATGCCACTGGTATCTTAAATACCAGCATGGTGGACAGGTTTCAGATGAGTTTCCAGATGACAGACTAGGAAGAAGGAGTGACAAACTACTTCCATACATTTAGTAACTGAAAACCTTATGAATAGCAGAGAAACAGTGTCAGATATAGTGCTGGAAAATTAGCCCCTAAGTTGGAAGGCACTCAAAATGAGACTCGGGAAGAGCTGCCTCCTCCAAGTAGAGATGACCGTTATGATGTGAATGGAGTAAAGCCTATGGGAGAAAAGCCCACGAGACCTTCATTTGCTGATGGGGAACAACTCAAAACGAAAAGAAACAACTGTAAACATCCAATGAAAATCAGACCATGGAATGTACAAAGTATGAATCTGGGAAAATTAGAAATTGTCAGAAATGAAATGGAACACATAAATACCGACATCTTAGGCATTAGTTAGGTGAAATGGACTGGTATTGGCTATTTTGAATCTGACAACCACATGGTTTACTATGCCAGGATTGAAAACTGAAGAGGAATGGTGTTGCATTCATTGTCCAAAAGAACATATCCAGATCAGTCATGAGGTACAATGCTGTCTGTGATAGGATAATGTCCATACCCCCACAGGGAAGCCCAGTTAATACCACTACTTTTCAAATTTATGCACCAACCACTAAAGCCAGTGAGGATGAAATAGAAGAATCCTACTAATTTCTTCAATCTGAAATTGATCAAGATGTATTGATCATTACTGGTGATTGGAATGAAAAGGTTGGGCACAAAGAGGAAGGATCAGTAGTTGGAAAATATGGCCTTGGTGATAGAAATTATGCTGGAGATCGCATGATACAATTCTGTAAAATCAATGAATTGTTTGTTTCAAATACCTTCTTTAGACTGCATAAGAGACAATAATACAAATGGACCTCACCAGATGGAATATACAGAAATCAAATTGACTACATCTGTGGAAAGAGACGATGGAAAAGCTCCATATCATCAGTCAAAACAAGTCCAGGAGTAGTATATTGTGAAACAGACCATCAATCGCTTATATGCAAATTCAAACTGCACTGAAGAAAATTAAAACAAATCCATGAGAGTCAAAATATGACCTTGAATATATCCCACCTGAGTTTAGAAATTATCTGAAGAACAAATTTGATACATTAACATTAAAAACCGAAGACCTGAAGAGTTGTGAGATGACATCAAGTACATCATACAGGAAGAAAGCCAAAAGTCATTGAGAATATAAGAAAGAAGGAAAAGATCAAAATGGATGTCAGAAGAGACACTGAAACTTACTCTCCAGAGTATAAATGCTAAAGTAAATGGAAGAAATGAGGAGGTACAAGAGCTCAACAGAAAATTTCAAAGGTCAGCTCGAGAAGACAAACTCAAATATTACAACGAATGTACAAAGATCTGGAGTCAGAAAACCAAAAAGGAAGAACATGCTCAACATTTCTCAAGCTGAGGGAACTGAAGAAAAACTTCAAGCCTCGACTTTCATTATTCAAGGATTTCTGGGCAAATTATTGATGCAGAAAGCATCACAAGTAGATGGAAGGAATACACAGTCACTGTACCAAAAGGAAATGGCTGATGTTTAATCGATTCAAGAGGCAGCATATGATAAAGAGCCAATGATACTGAAGGAAGAAGTCCAAGGTGCATTGAAGGAACTGGCAAAGAACAAGACACCAGGAATTGATGGAATAAAAATTGAAATCTTTCAATAAACTGAGGCAGCACAGGAGGCACTCACTCATCTCTGCCAAGAAATTTAGAAGACATCTAGCCGACTGATTAGAAAAGATCCATATTTGTGACCATTCCAAAGAGAGGTGACCCAACGGAATGTAGAAATCATCGGACAATATCTTTGATATCCCATGCGAGTAATGTTCTACTAAAGGTAATACAGAAATGGCTGCAAGCATACATTGACAGAGAACTTCCAGAGGTTCAAGCCATATTCAGAAGAGGACATGGAATGAGGGATATCATTGTTGATGTCCAATGGATCTTAGCTGAAAGCAGAGAAATACCATGAAGATGTTTACCTGTGCTTTATTGACTATACAAAGGCTTTCAATTGAGTGGATCATGACAAGCTAAGGACAACTTTGTGAAGTATGAGTATTCCGGACCACTTAAGTGTGCTCATGAGGAATCTGTACATGGACCAAGAGGCAGTTGTTCGAACAGAACATGGGAACACTGAATGGTTTAAAGGTAACAAAGGAATACCACAGGGTTCTATTCTTTCACCATACTTACTCAACCTGTAAACTGAACAAATAATCCAAGAAGCTGGTTATATGAAGAAAAACGTGCCATCAGGATTGGAGAAGGGTCATTCACAACCTGTGATATGTAGATGATACAACCTTGCTTGCTGAAATTGAAGAAGACTTAAAATATTTACTGATAAAGATCAAAGACCACAGCCTTCGGTATGGATTGTATCTCCATGTAAAGAAAAAAAAAATCCTCACCACTGGACCAATAAACAACATGCTTATCGTGGAGAAAAGACTGAAGTTGTCAAGGACTTCATTCTTCTTGGATCAACTATCAACACTCATGGAAGCAGCAGTCAAGAAAACAAACGATGTACTGCATTAGGCAAACGTGCTGCACAAGACCTTTTTAAAGTGTTGAAGAGCCAAGATGTCAGCTTGAGGACTAAGATGAGCCTGACCCAAGCCATGGTATTTTCAATAACCTCATATGCATGTGAAAGCTGGACAATGAATAAGGAAGACCATAGAATTGATGCTTTTGCGTTCTGGTGTTGGAGGAGAATATTGAACATGCTATGGGCTGCCAAAAGAACAAACAGACCTGTGTTGAAAGAAGTGCAGCCAGAGTGCTCCTTGGAGGCCAGGATGGCCAAACTTCGTCTGTCATACTTGGGTCATAATGTCAGGAGGGACCAGTCGCTGGAGAAGGCTATCATGTTTGGTAAGGTGTAGGGTCAGAGAAAAAAGAGGAAGACCCCTAGTGAGATGGATTGGCAATGGGCTCAAGCATGGTAACAATTATGAGGTTGGCTCAGGTCCAGGCAGTGTTTTGTTCTGTTGTGCACAGGGTCGCTATGAGTTGGTACTGACTCGATGGCACCTAACAACAACAACAACAACAATATTTAATCGGGCCTGTTGTCCAAATCCATAAAGTTCAAATATCTTTAGGAGGTCATATGTTGTTGTTGTTGGTAAGTTCCGTGGAGTCGGTTCCGACTCAGTGACCCTGCACAGGGTTTCTGAGGCTGTGAATCTTTACAGGAGCAGAACACCTCATCTTTCTCCCGCAGAAGCGCTGGTAGTTTCAAACTGCTGACCTTTAGGATGGCAGCCCGACTCGTAACCACTATGCTACCAGAGCTCTTTTAGGAGGTCAAATAGCTAATGTAAAGTCAGACTAAAATCTGAGTGTTTACAAGAATAGGATATTTAATACAATTGGGCTTAGAAACATCCTTATATACGCATATAGCAGTATATCAGTGCTCCACCACTCATCTGTCAGTTTGTCATACGTCATGACTTGTGTGTTGCTGTGATTCTGGAAGCTATGCCACTGGTATTTTAAATGCCATCAGGTTTACACATGTTATACAGCTTTCAGATGTGCTTCCACATGAAGACAGACTAGGGAGAAGGAGAGATGGACTACTTTCAAATATTTAATCACTGAAAACCTCCTGAATAAGCAGTAAAACACTGCCAGATACCATCAGAATATTGAATATTGAAATAAGATGAAGAGCATCAGAATATCATCAGATACAGTGCCAGAAGATGAGGCTGTGAGGTTGGAAGGCACTCAAAATATGACTGCGGAAGAGCCACCTCCTCAAAGTAGAGTTGACCATGATGGTGTGAATGGAGTAAAGTCTTCAGGACTTTCATGTGCTGATGAGCAACAACTCAAAATGAAAAGAAACAGCTGCAAACATCCATTAATAATTGGAACATGGAATGTATAAAGTATGAATCTAGGAAAATTACAAATTGTCAAAATGAAATGGAACACATAAACATCAATATCCTAGACATTAGTGAGCTGAAATCACCTAGTATTGGCCATTTTGGATCTGACAATCACATAGTTTACTATGCCAAGAATTACAAATTGAGGAGGAATGATGCTGCAGTCATCATTAAAAAGAACATGTCTAGATCTGTCTTGAAGTACAACACTGTCTCTAATAGGATAATATTCATATGCCTACAGGGAATACCAGTTAATACCACTATTCTTCAAATTTACACACCAACCATTAAAGTCAGTGATGATGAAACTGAAGAATTCTACCAACATTTTCTGTCTGAAATCAATTAAACATGCAATCAAGATGTATTGATAATTACTGGAGACTGAAATGCAAAGGTTGGAAACAAAGAGGAAGGATCAGTAGTTGGAAAATACAGTCTTGGTGACAGAAACAATGACTTCTTCATTGCAAATACCTTTTTTAAACAGCATAAAAGATGACTATACACATGAACCTCACAAGATAGAATACACAGAAATCAGACTGACTACATATGTTTAAAGAGACAAAAGAAAGATCTATACCATCAGCCAAAACAAGGCCAGGGACATAGTGTAAAACAGATGATCAATTGCCCATATTTAAGCTCAGGCTACAACTGAAGAAAATTAAGACAAGTTTAAGAGAGCTAATATAGGACCTTGAACATATATTGCCCGAGTTTAGAGATCATCTCAAGATCAGATTTGATGCATTAGACACTAATGTGGGATGACAATCAGAACATCATACAGGAAGAAGGCAGAGTCACTAAGAAGAGAGGAAAGAAGGAAAAGACCAAAATGGATGCCAAAAAAGACTCTGAAACATGCTCTCTAGCATAGAGATGCTAAACCAAAGGAAAGACACAGGTGGTAAAAGAGCTGAATAGAAAATTAAAAAGAACAGCTCCAGAAGGCAAAGTCAAATATTATAACAAAATGTGCAAAGACCTGGAGGTAGAAAACCAAAAAGGATGAACACATTCAGCATTTCTCAAGCTGACGGAACTGAAGTAAAAAACTCAAGCCTTGAATTGCAATATTGTAGGATTCTTTCCTGGAGTCCTGATGTGGTGGCTGTAGGTTAATGCACTGGACTGCAAGGTCAGTTTGAACCACAAGGTCAGTGGCTCAAGCTCAGCAGCCACTCCTAGGAAATCCTAGACAGCATGGCTATGTGTTAGAACCAACTCAAAGGCACTTAACAACAACACAGGAGTCCTGTGTGGTGGTGTGGGTTAATTCACTGGATTGCAAGGTCTGTTTGAACTGCAAGGTTGGCAGTTCAAGCTTACCAGCCGCTTTGTGGAAATCCTATACAGGGTCACTCTGAGTTGTAAAGGACTCGATGCACTAACAACAATGGGCAAAATATTGAATGACTCAGAAAAAAAAATCAAAAGAAACAAGATGAAAGGAATACACAAGTCACTGAACCAAATTGTAATGGATTACTTTTTACTCTTTGTTCTTCCTCTAGTCAAGTTCTGGTTATCCAGCCATGGAAGCTAGCTTAAATGGGTACTGTCTGCACATAGGGGTGTTCTTATGCATCTCCCCTCACTTCATATCAGCTGGATACTTCACTGTCCGCTCTAGTCCTTTGTGGCTATGTCCCTGTTCCTGGGCTCAGGAGTCCCCAGGTCTCACTATACTGCTGGCCAACCAGATCTCTCTCAATCCAGGTTGGCAGAAGTCTATTGAATGTGGTCTGACTTAGCTCACAGCTTCACTGCTGTTTTTCCCCAACTTCCCCTTATTGGTAGACCAACGTGGTCACCAGCAAGATGACATGTCTGCTTGTGTATTCCCTTTGAGTTTCATTCTTGGAATGGGGGTTTTCCCTGAGGGGACTTGATTGCTTGCCTTGATGGCTCCCTGGCAAACAACTTGCTTGTTCTTGTAGTAGTCAATCAGACTGCCATTACTGTTTTTTACTTTTCCTGCTGACCTATACTTATGGATGTAGTAGCTTAAAAGAGGGAACGTATCTTTACAGCAAAGATCATTCCCACCCACTTGGTACACAGGGTTGACAGGGATGGGCAACTTAGACACTGGCTACCCAAAATGAGGAGGGAGGGGTGCCACAGAGGCACAAAGTGACTGGCTTACAAACTTTCAAGAGGGAGCCTAGTTTCCGAGGGCATGGAAGAAAGTAGAATCTCCACTGAGTGGTTTCCAGCCTGTCTAGACAGGGCTGGTTAAAGGAGATGGGAATAAGACTCTCGTGGTTCAATGGTAAATAACTGCTATCAGGACTGATTGTGAATGTTGCAAACGTAAGGGTAGACATTTTGTAACAAAAGGAGGAGAGTGGTTAAATTTGCAGTCCAGGAGTGGAGGACACTGGGACCATCAAGGGAGAAGAGCGGAGTGTGGGACCCTACCTAGAGAAGCAGCGACGCCAGAGATGGAGGCAGAGACAATGACATGGAGAGATGGAGTGGCTGGGGACTCTGGACTCAAGGAGGGAGAGGCACTGTGAGCTGGCGGCCAGGGGGCAGGCTTGCAGGGTATAACCTTTTGTTGTTTAAATGGTTATATATCCCTGAGTGCTTCGGTGTATATAAAAAACAAACAGAGGGAATGGAAACAAATATTGTTGAATAATGATGCAGGCAGGAGATTGTGATCATTGCAATGAAATGAAACATGATAGGATAAATGTAAAGCTGATGTTCTCCTGTGTATACTATCACTCAATTCACAATAAAAACTTAAAAAAGAGAAAGAAATGGTCACTGTTCAACCATTTCAAGAGGTTGCATATGATCATGAGCCAATGATTCTGAGGGAAGAAGCCCAAGGTACACTGAAGGCATTGGCAAAGAATAGGGCTCCAGGAATTGATGGAATGCAAACTGACATCTTTCAACAAACTGATGAAGCACTTGAGGTACTCTCTTAACTATGCCAAGAAATCTGGAAGATAGCTATGTGGACAACTGACTGGGAGAGATCCATATGTGTGCCCATTCCAAACAGAGGTGACTCAATGTAATGCGAAAATTATTAGACATTATCATTAATATCTCATGCAACTAAAATTTTGCTAAAGATAATTCCAAAATGACTGCAAAAGTGCACTGGCAGCTCTCTTGGGCTTAGTGCCAACTGGTTAAAAGCCTTGAAGCCATAAGAGCCAAGTGGAGGCTGTAGCACAAAAGAAAGATAAGGCAGAGGTCCAAGTATGCACCCATGGAAGCCACAGCAGCAGGTATATGGAATGCCAGAGTCCACGACACTGGTGCAAGTTGACTTTATGTGCTACTATCTCAAACTTCTGGCTCAGTGGATCTAGAACTTCTATCGCCATATGATGAATGCTACAAACACCTGACACTCATCTTTCTATAATCAATTCAATTCATTTGATCCGTTGTCCTGGACCTATGACATTCTGGACTAGTTCTGTTGTGGCTAAATGTAATGTGCACAGTAAAAACAAAAAAAAAAAAAAATGCATTGAGAGAGAACTGCCAAGTTCAAGATGGTATTGGAAGAGGACGTGAAACAAGGGATATCATTGATAATGTCAGAACGACCTTGGCTGGAAGCAGAGAATAACAGAAAGATGTTTACCTGTGCTTTACTGACTACACAAGGGCTTTCAATTGTGTGGATCATGACAAGCTAGGGACAACACTGCAAAGAATGAGTATTCCTGAGAACTTAGTTGTGCTCATGAGGAACCTGGACATAGACCAACAGGCAGTTATACGAAAAAACAAACAAGAGAACAACGAATGGTTTAAAATTACCAAAAGTGTGCACCAGGGATGTATTCTTTCACCATATTTATTCAATCTGTATGCTGAGCACATAATCAGAGAAGCTGGATTATATGAAGAAAAAAGTGGCATCAGGATTGCAGGAAGACTCATTAACAACCTGAGATATGCAGATGATACAACCTTGCTTGCTGAAAGTGAAGGGGACTTAAAATACTTACTGATAAAAATCAAAGATCACAGCCTTCAGTATGGATTGCACCTCAATGTAAAAAAAAAAAAAAAATACTCAGCACTGGACCAATAAACAACATACATATAACTGGAGAAAAGATTGAAGTTGTCAAGGACTTCATTATGCTTGGATGAACCAGCAACACTCATGAAAGCAGCAGTCAAGAAATCAAATGATGTATTACATTAGACAAATCTGCCGCACAACACCTCTTTAAAGGGTTGACTAGCAGAGATGTCAGTTGGAAGACTAAGGTGCATCTGATCCACTTCATGTTATTTTAAGTAACCTCATATGCATGACAAAATTCTACAGTGAATAAGGAAGATCATAGAAGATTTGATGCATTTGAGTTATGGTATTGGAGAATGTTAAAAATACCCTAGACTGTCAAAACAAATCTGTGTCAGAAGTACAGTCAGCATTCTCTTGGAAGCTAGATGACCAGACTTCGTCTCTCATACTTCACACATACCATCAAGATAGACCAGTCCCTGGAGAAGGATGTCATGTTTGGTAGAGTAGGGGATTGGGTCGGGAAGAAAGAGGAAGACTCCCAACTAGATGGGCCTGGTACAGTGGCAGCAGCAATGGGCTCCATTGTAGAAACAACTGTGAGGTTGGCGCAGGACATGACAGTGTCTCATTCTGTTGTGCACTGGGTCACTATGAGTCGGCACCAACTCAATGGCACTTTAACAACAACAAAACATAAGGGGTAAATCTTTAAAAGTTGTTAAAGAATATTGCTGTTGAGACAGTTCCAAGTCACAGCAACTCTGTAAAGGAGTGGCTGGTGGGTTTGAACTGCCAACCTTTCAGTTAACACTGCTTATCCTACAGCAAGAATTTGTTGTTGATGTTTAGTGCCATCGAGTCAATTCCAGCTCATCGTGACCGTAAGTAGGGTTTCTGAAGAGGAGCTGGTAGATTTGAACTGCCAACCTTGAAGTTGAAACCGACCTTTCTGTCCAGGGATACCCTCTAGCGCCACACCAGGATTCCATTAGAAAATATATCCATTTGTAAATTTAAAAAGCCAAGCTCACTGTTTTGAGCTGATTCCGCCATGTGCTATAGAGCATCGCTGCTCCACAAGCTTTTCTTGGTGATAATCTTTACAGAAGTAGTTCACCAAGCTTTTCTTTCCTGGAGCCACTGGGTGAGTTCAAACTGGTAATTTTTTGGTTAGCAGCTGATCATAAGTCTCATCATAAATGCACTCAGCTATGTATCAATTAAGGAGCTCTGGTAGCACAGTGGTTACGAATCGGGCTGCGAACCACAAGATCAGCAGTTAGAAACTACCAGCTGTTCCACGGGAAAAAGATGAAGCTTTCTGCTCCCGTAAAGATTTACAGCCTCAGAAACCCTGTACAGACTCGCTAAGAGTCTGAACCGACTCCACGGTCCATAACCACCACCACCACCATGTATCAGTTGCCACTGAGTTGCTTCAAACTCAGATTCATGGATACCCTATGTGTGTTAAGAATAGAACTGTGTTCCATAAAGTTTTCATTGGCTAATTTTTAAACAGTAAACGGACAGGTCTTGCTTTTGAGGATCCTCTGGATGTTAGACTTAACATCCAACCTTTCATTAGTAGTCAAGTGCATTAACCATTTGGATCTTCCAGAGACAGGGACTTCCTCAATTATATGAGTGAGTCTAAAATTATCTACATTCCAATTAAATTAAAACGCTTGTCCACATCCATGGCTAATGACAACACTGAGCGTGCAAGTGAAATGATTCTGTCGAATAGACAAAGTGACAGTGGATTCTGTGGCAAATCAACCATGGCTCTGTCTATGAAACCTGGGTTTCAAAAAGTTTGTGAGACATGGATACCATAACAACTGACAGAAGAGGATAAACACAAGTGTTTGGACATCAGCAAACAAAGTTTGGACCGATATTTGAAGGAAGTGAAAGTTTCTTAAAAGAAATCATTACTGGTGACAAGACAAATGGCAAAGTATGAAATGGAAACATCCTCAATCATTGATCAAGAAAAAATTAAAAAGCCAAGCATCAGCTGGGAAATTGGTGCTTACAGTTTTCTGGGATTCTCAAGGATCAGTATTAGAACACTATCAGGAAAAAATTCAACAATCAAAAGGACTCATTACAATGAGATAGTCACTGAAGAGCTGAAGCCTAAACTTCAGATTAAATCCAGAGACCTGCTATCCAAGGGCAGGGCACTGTGCTCTCATGACAATGCACATTCCCACACCGCTGCCCACACTGTTGACACTGCAGTAAATTCAATTTGAGGTGTACAAGCATCCTCCCTATAGTCCTGATGTTGCTCCACTGGACCTGTTTGGTCCCCTGAACACAGCCCTTTGAGGATGATGATTCACTTCTGGTGAATAACTGAAGACAGCAGTGCTTTTGTGGCTTGAAGCTACAACATTTTTTAAATAAGGGAATATGAAAGCGTGTTGACAGATGGACAAAGTGTATGGAAAAGCAAGGAGATGATGTTGGAAAATGATCTATTTGTCATTTCTAAAGGTTGGTTAAAATACATTCTATAGTCAGACTGCGAATAATTTTTGACTCACCCTTGTATATTTTAAGATTTTTTTTTTTAAGGAAGAAAAGAAAAAATGGGATAGTGTGAAGTATGGAATCACCTTGAAGGTGATTTTTTTTTTTCTCATTCCTTGGAGCCATATGAGGCTATTGAAAGGAACCTGGCCAGCCTAAAAGATATTAGTTGGGGGCCGGTGCTAACTAAGCCTCATGATCACATAGGGGAAACTGATAAGAAAAATACACTAAAAAATACACTCAGTAAATACTTCCTTATTTGCCTTCTCACCCTTACACTAAACAGGGGCAATGCAGGCAAATCCATCTTTGTTGCTAATTGCATGATACCCGTTCCCAAAGTGTAGAAATGGTTCCCTAAAGCATATGGCTTCCCTGAAGCATATGGCTCAGTGGAACTTCCTGGTTGGGAGAGGTTACCACACGCCGTTTTGAGATGTGGAAGTTCTGTGCTGTGATCCCTTCTCAAGATTTTATACCATATTGTTTATCTGTATCCTTTTTGGTTGTAACAAAGTTGTAGTTATACAGTAAACTCTTCAAGAAATTCTGTGAATCATTTGAACAAATTAATGAACCCAAGGTAGTAGTGAGAGCCAGCAGGGGCGGGCATCTGTCAACGTGTAAAGGAAGATGTCTTTCTAATTGTAAACTCTGACCCAGTTAGCATAGGAGAGTGTATCACGTGAGTGAGTGGAGGTGGATGAAGAAGTGCGAAGGTGAGGACGGGAACCATTTCCACACTTTGGGAACGGGTATCATGCAATTAGCAACAAAGATGGATTTGCCTGCATTGCCCCTGTTTAGTGTAAAGGTGAGAAGGCAAATAAGTAAATATTTACTGAGTGTATTTTTGAAGCTAGGCTTTTTAAAGCACCTTATGTATTATCTCACATAATCATTATTACAACCCTTTGAGATGCTTTCCATTTCAGAGATGAAATCACTAAGTCACAGAGACACTAAGTAACTTTCCAAAGGTTATAATATCAGCCGGGTAGAGAGTATAACCTCCAAGAAACAGTCCCTACTCTGTGCAGTCTGAAAGAAGACACAGAAATAGACATCTTTTATATGGTACAAATGTCCATATAAAAACAGTATGTGTATTCTGCGTCTTGAAGGCAAATACGTTTATTTTTATTAAAAATATCAAAATACTGTATGCTTAAATTATTTCCCAACATTTTCCTTTTTTCTCTTTTCCCTCCAGAAATCAAGCAAGGAATAACCTATGCTGAACCCAAGCTTCAAACATCTACGACTGTTTCCTGACACGCATTTTTGCTTACAGTTTCTCATAACTGAAGAATGGGGCTCAATTTGACACTGACAAAACTACCAGGTAAAGTCAGAGGAAAACATTGCAAAGAAAATTAATAATGATCATTTAAAATGCATGCCATTGGCTTTAACAGACACAGAATAAACTAATAAAATAAACTAGCCTTTACTCTTGCCTTCCATTAAATATAAAATAGCAACCACACAGAACTACATTACTGAAATAAATGTAAATGTAAATTCGTACATCTTACTTTTAAACTTTGTTTTATCTAGAAATCATCTCTGAAATAAATATTAGGATTAAGTCAATGAAATTGGAGAATGATTCAAAAATCCAACCCAAAGCACATATTTCCTTCCAAATTTAATATTCTAAATCATGATTTGTGGATATTCCCTACAGGTCAGAGAGAACATCTAGCTGTGCATTGTAGTGACACTGACATTTTGCATGACTTTAGAGTTTCATGCTCATCTGGTAGGTAAAGTAGTGATTTATTGTTGATATTTTCACATTATGTGACAAAGATTGACATGTCCAATGAGCAATAATGGAGCAAAATTACTGAAGATAAATTACCAATATTCTTCAGCCCTTTTTTTTATTACTCACAATGTGACTGTTAATGAGACAAATTGTAACTGACGTCTTCTGCTATACAACAAACACCTACTAAGTACCAAATATTGTGAGAGAACTGTTTGTAAAGCATCTAACTCCTGTTGTTGTTAAGTGCTCGGTTTTGACTCAGAGACCCTATATGTATGTATGAGGTTTGCAAGGAGCAGTTGGTGGGTTTGAACTGCTGACCTTGTGCTAATTCTACAGTACCACACTAGGACCCCTCCTAAATGACTGCCAAGTCAGTTCCAACTCATACTGATCATGAGGTTCAGATTTCCGAAGAGTGGCTGATGGGTTTCAACATCTAAGAGACCCAATAAAATGGCTATTATATTTACTACATTTTACTAAGTCAGTTAGTGACTCACTATATCCAATTGGACTTGCTATAATGACTTAATGCTCTATCTGTGTTGTCCAATAAAGTCACATATGGCTACTATGCAACTTAAATATGGCTAGTACAATCAAGAAACTGAATTACATAGAATTTAATTTTAATTTTATTAAAATTTAAATGTAGAAAGTCTCAAGCGGATGGTGCTTGTATCTGGCTAAAAGCCCATTCAGTACTTGCGCACGCACACACACACACACACACACACAATATGGATCCCATCTTCAGACCACAAACTGAAACACCCACCGCCACCTAGTCAACTCAGAGCCACCCTAATAGGACAGAGATGAACAGTCCATAGGGTTTCTGAGGAAGCAGACTGCCTCATCTTTCCCCCACAGAATAGCTGGTAGGTTTCAACTACAGTGTTTGGTTAGCAACCGAATGCTTAACCCATTGTGCCACCAGGGATCCTCATCACACAGAAGGCACACAATTATTTACTATGGGAACAACAGTTTTCAGTCACTGTATTTGTCAATTTGATATAACAGGAGTTGAGAAAGAGGAGGAAAAAGACAGTTTTTACATCAATGATCACTCTGTATGAAGTCCTGTGCCTTCATAAAGGGAATACCATCCTAGTAAACAAAGAAGATACATGTGAGAAAACAGTCTTTATACTGTAAAACCAACTTTAAATTTTTTAAATTGAATCACAACTCTAGGTTCATTGAGAATGTGTCCTAACTTGGCCAAATTCTTCATTGCCAGTGAGGAACAAAATGGTGAAATTATCTGGTGAAGGCCATTTTCTCTCAATGATCTCAACAGAAACACTGCACAGGAAAATGTTTCAGAGCACCCCATTAAGCTCTAGAAAAAGTTGGGGAAATCATGGCGAAAAGAAGAAATGATGGAGCTGGCAAAAAAAAACATGACATATATAGCTAATACTAAAGAAACAAATCAATCAAATGAAACACTTTGTATTAAGTTTTGAGCTTTCCAGAGCATCCCACACAGTATTATTTCACAAAATAACCACCCATAACAGACTTTAACCACTAATTTATTTAAGCTGCATTGTAAATGTGCCATTTGTGAATGAAGTAATAACCGGGACCAGGCCTAACCCAAAGAATTAAAGTCATCCTGTATTCCAAGATATTAATCCCAAACATAAACTAAGGAAGCAAATACTGTGAAATAACATGATCAACAAGTTGAACATCAGATTCTCAAGTCACGGTACAGTTCAATAACCAATGTGAAATCCAGGCCACTCTTACTGGGTACTTTATTATTATTATTTACGAAAAACCCATTATGTACAAGGGCTTTTTGACATTCTGATTTAAGACTCTATCTTCAGTAATAACCATAATTGTTAAGTAAACATCATTTAATAAGAGTGCTAGTTCATATAATTAGAAGTTTTAAATATTGTAATGATATACTGAAGAGACACACAATCCCTACACACAATCCCTTAAGAAGTATGGGTTCTTCATTCCTCAGTGGATATGCATAGCTTTTTGTGGGCAGATTCAGTGATGCAAGACAAAAGGTTGAAATAGTCAATGTCTAGTATATTCCAACTGCTACCGAGTCCATTCTGATTCACAGTGACCCTACAGGATAGAATAAAATAGAACACTAACCCTCGTCGTTTCCAAAGCTGTAATAATCTATGGAAGCAGAGTACCTCATTTTTCTCCCACAGAGAGGCTGGTAGGTTCAAACTGACAACCTTTTGGTTAACAGTCAAGCACATCAGGGCTCTTTCCTAGTATACTTTGTTATTGTTGTTAAGCACCATTGAGTCAGTTCTGACCCATAGCGACCCTGCATAGGGTTGCCAAACATGCAGTTCAAACTGACCTTGCAGTTTAGCACATTAACCCACAAAGCCACACCAGGAGTCTGATTCCTAGTATACTGTAGCTAGTAAATTACTCAATATGCATTTTGTCTTGAAAACCAACTCAAAAACCATAATTTCAGGAGATAATGTAAACAGTCTTCCCACATCAGGTGTATTTTTTTATCCATGTCTTCTCTCCACTTCCATTAAGGTTCTATTCTGGGTTAGGTGAACATGCCTGCTAATCATGTAATTGGGTAGATTAATTTATGCAGATATCTTCACCCCATTCAGATGGCACACATTTTAAGAACCTTCTCATGGTGTTAATGCTGATGTTGATCTTCTGAAGTAGAAGCAGTCAAAACTACAACATTGCATCAAATCAAAACTGGTTTGAAGGATACTGCTAAAGAGAATAGCTGAAACTGGCAGCAGTAATGTAGATGGCCGCTGAATCAGGCATTTTACACTTGTAAAGCTTAATAATACTCTGGGTCTCATAACAGGCTAGTCCAGATATAAATTACTAGCCTGCATAAGGATCTTTAAGCCAGGAAAACCAGTTTCTAAAAGCACTCAGAGCAGGGAATAAAAGACAAAGAATTCAAAAGAGAACAAAGTTACTCACTCAAAGCCTACACTTAAATTTTAGCCAGCAATTTAAGAACCTGTTTTTGGATTATACTCACCGAAAATAACTTAAAAGAAGGGAATGAAAATATGTAAACTAGTCTTCCTGTCACATACAAAAATCAGATAAAAATTCATCTCATTGTCTCTAAAATAAAATATTAGACATAATTGTAATTATATTAATTAAAATAAATTAAAAATGCATATACAGCCTTTCTTGTAGCCTTACAGCCAAAAAAATGCATTTGCAAATTGTTTTAGATCATGTTCTCTAAAAAGCAGATGATTGGCAGATCCAGAGATTTATTAGGGGGAAGCCTATAAGGAAAACTCCAGAGGAGGCTGGGACAGCCTTTGACTATAATGCAGGTCTGATTCCAGTGCAGGAGAGAGAAGGAAGTAAGGTTAAGTAGGAAAGGTTGTTGCTGTTGTTGTTGTGTTGTTGTTGTTGTTAGGTGCCAGAGAGTAGGTACCGACTTATAATGACCTTATGAACAGCAGAATGCAACACTGCCTGATCCTGGGCCACCTCAATACTGTTGCCACACTTGAGTCCATCGATGCTGCCACTTGGCCAATCCATCTCGCTGGGGGTCTTCCTCTTTT
>NW_006408631.1:9858248-9898106 GCF_000296735.1 Chrysochloris asiatica
TTTAACCCTTATGCTCCTCCCATTATCTTCCTTAGCTTCAGTCATTTTGTGCTCACCTCCTCCTTATTGAATAGTGCATTTCCCTCCACCAAAGTCAAATCACTAACTAGAGAGCTGCTGCTGTTGCTAAGGGTCATCGAGTTGTTTCTGACTCATAGTGACCCTGTACAGGGTTTCCGAGGCTGTAAATCTTAATGGGAGCAGAAAGCCTCATCGTTCTCCCGCAGAGCAGCTGGTAGTGTCGATCTGCTGACCTTGCGGTTCGCAGCCCGATTCGTAACCACTACTACGCTACCAGAGCTCCTTATTAAGTACTATATATAAAAAAACACAGATGAAAAACTCAAAATGATCTACTAGTTTTGTTCCCTACTAACCCTTCCCACTTCTATGCAGCCTAAGACTGAGGAGGGGAAGAAAGCGCATTTTGGAGACTGAATCAATAACCATGCTCTGGACACTTTATTGTTGAAAAAGAAATATCTATTTCCTACACCCAGGTTTTGTTGATTCTGTTTGTAAGGATATTAAATGCTAAATAAAAAAAAAACCAGAATAGTACAAGTTTTTACTCAACATTAAAAAAAAAAAAAAGACTCATTGCTCAAAGACAAAAGGGTTAAACGACTTCAGTGTGTATGTGGGTGTATGGAAATAGGGGTATCAGTTCCTTGTAACTGTAAACATTCACAGAGCACTACACATTGACTGTTTAAATCCCTGAAGTCAGTACTTAAATGTGCCCCAAACGAGCATGCAGCCTTTAAGAGGACTTCTGGTGTGGCACTGTAGGATGAGCACTGGACTGTGAACCACAGGGTTGGCAGTTCAAACCCACCAGCTGCTCCTCGGAAATCCTATACAGAGTCGCTATGAGTTGGAATGGACTCGACAGCACTGAACAACAACAACAATAGTCTATGTAGTTAAGGGGCATGCATGTGAAGCACTGAAGTGACGTCTTCTCACTTCTCTACAGATCGCGAGCTGCACAGCCATGGGAGTCACACTCCAAGTAACATGAGCGATGGACCCGGGAAGAACACCACCGCTCACAATGAATTCGACACGATCGTCTTGCCTGTGCTTTACCTCATTATATTTGTAGCGAGCATCTTGCTGAATGGTCTAGCAGTGTGGATCTTCTTCCACATTAGGAATAAAACCAGCTTCATATTTTATCTCAAAAACATAGTGGTTGCTGACCTCATAATGACGTTGACATTTCCCTTTCGAATAGTACATGATGCAGGATTTGGACCTTGGTACTTCAAGTTTATTCTCTGCAAATACACTTCAGTTTTATTTTATGCAAACATGTACACATCCATTATGTTTCTTGGGTTGATAAGCATTGATCGGTATCTGAAGGTGGTAAAGCCATTTGGGGATTCGCGCATGTACAGCATAACCTTTACTAAGGTCTTATCTATCTGTGTTTGGGTGATCATGGCCATTCTGTCCCTGCCAAACATCATCCTAACCAATGGTCAGCCAACTAAAGAAAATATTCATGACTGTGTGAAACTTAAAAGTCCCTTGGGAGTCAAATGGCATAAAGCCGTCATTTATGTCAACAGCTGTTTGTTTGTGGCTGTGCTGGTGATTCTGATTGGATGTTACATAGCCATATCCAGGTACATCCATAAATCCAGCAGGCAGTTCATAAGTCAGTCAAGCCGAAAGCGAAAGCATAACCAAAGTATTAGGGTGGTTGTGGCTGTATTTTTTACATGCTTTCTACCATATCACTTGTGCAGAATTCCATTTACATTTAGTCACTTGGATAGACTTTTAGATGAATCGGCACAAAAAATACTGTATTACTGCAAAGAAATGACACTTTTCTTGTCTGCATGCAATGTGTGTCTGGATCCAATCATTTACTTTTTCATGTGTAGGTCATTTTCAAGAAGGCTATTCAAGAAATCAAATATCAGGACCAGGAGCGAAAGCATCAGATCCCTGCAAAGTGTCAGAAGATCAGAAGTTCGCATATATTATGATTATACTGATGTATAGGGGTTAAAGGCCCATGAGACGTTCTTCTCATGTTTGTTGAACTGAAGATGTACAAAGTGTAAATAAATGTTTCTTTTGATTATCCTTGCTTGAGTCCATCAAAATATGGTTAAAGGGAGAACTAAAATGCTCTAAACTTTGGGCATGTCTTAGAGTTGACAAAAACACTAAGGCACAGAGGAAGGGAGGTTAAACAAGAAATAGTCTGTGGCTGAATGGCAGACTCACGACTCAATGTTTAAGGAGCAGACGGAGGGGTAGGACAAGCCACCGCAAAACCAGTACACTGTAGTCCTAACCAAGTTGCAGAATACAGAAAGTACAGAGAAGAGAAATCGACCTTAGTTTGATAAAAGAGTGCTTTCTGCACAGCTTACTTATTGCAAATATAATTGAACAAAGCATTAATCACAAAGTTTCTACTATGAACTATCAAATTTGTTAATTCGTTTGGTAGTTCATGACACCATCATTCAGATGCATCGATTCTTCTTCTGTCTTTCTTATTCATTGTCCAGCTCTCACATGCATATAAGGTGATTGAAAAATACCATGGGCTTGGGTCAGGCCCACCTTAGTCCTCAGAGTGCCATCTCTGCTCTTCAACACTAAAATAGTAATACTGTACTAGGAGTTAGATCTAAATTTAATTTAAATACTTAAGTAAAAAAGTATGCATGGGTGGCACATGTGCACACAAAAGATGAGGGGGGAGTGAAGGCCATGCTGACTAAAAATATGCATTATGGCTAAATAATAAAGACAGAAAGCAGTACACTACTCCATGGAGACGCCTGTAAACCCTAGAATTGTATAAAGTTAAAGTGAGCAAAAATGATGATGAAAAAATAGCATTATGACAGGAACAGGAACATGACTGGGAGACTATAAAGTATCTACTAAATGGGCCAGGCTTGATGGAGGGGTGAATGGCAAAGGTCTTAAAAATTATCTGATGGCGTCTTTCAAAATATGCATCTCTCCATCAAAGTTCAACTCCATAAATTCATATATACTTCATTTAGTCATTTTGATGGGTCCTCTACTCTCTCCTAGCAACCAAGTATGTGAAAAGGAAGTTTGAAAGGTTAATTCCTTTCTCCATTTTCCTCAGACTGTTCAAAATGAGTAACAGCTGTGCTTTTACTGTGCTCGCTATCACTGAATCGATTTTCAATGCATGTAACAGAGTACAACTGCCCCATAGGGGTTTCTCTGCTATAATCTTGACAGGAGCAGATCACCTGCTTTACTACCTTTCTCATACATACATAGCTGGTGAGAGCTAGCAGCTCAGCCCTGTGCCGCCCAGGATCTTTAAGTTACAACTATCCTATAGAAAAAGAGGGAAAATACTTATATATCTCCTCCTATTCTAGACTCTCTACCTCACGCCAAAACTCCCAGACAAAAACTTCAAAAATGGTAACACCAGCTTCCCTGAATGTGCTGACTGTTAAAGGCATGGCCCCCTTAGACCCTAAAGACTCCAGCAGCTCTTCACTTGGCACTAGTCTGTACTCTGGAGTTTACTAAGCACTTTCCTACACTGCATCTCATTTAACCTTCCAACTCAGACCCCAGTTCTTAGAGGTCTTTAAAAATATTCAAATTCTCATTTGAAGTCATATACACACATTTCTAAAATCAGATTTATTGTATAATTATTGCTGTTGCTGTTAAGTACCATGGAGTCGGCTCCGACCCATAGTGACCCTGTGCAGGATTTCCGAGGCTGCAAATCTTTACAGGAGCAGAAAGCCTCATCTTTCTCCCACAGAACAGCTGGTAGTTTCAAACTGCCGACTTTGAGTTAGCAACCTGATTTGTAACCACTATGCTAATTAGGCATATTTAAAGTGATGGTTTTATTTATCTGAAATAATATTATAAAGTTAATGGAACATCTTAAAACACTGGCTTAAAAAATAAAGAATTGCTGTGGTTTTGTTGAGTTTTTTTCAACTCATAGTGACCCAATATAAGGTTCCCAAGGAGTGGGTAATGGGTTTGAACCACCAATCTGTGGTTAGTAGTCCAGTGCTTATCCTACAGAGCCAAAACAGGACTCCATAGAAAATATTACCACCATGAAAATTTAAAAAAGCAATAGGGCCAAAACCATAAAGATCACACCACTCATATTAACACCACTGTCTACAAGGTGGTCACAAAAATGATTTTTCCAGAACAATCAACATTGAACCACTTACATAAAATAGCATCATCAGAATTATAAAACATCATGCTAGTGCTAGACATTAGCACATAAAATCCCACCCATCAATATGAAAGTAAGTACAATTATATTTGATTTGATTTTTTGTGAAGTTGATAATTTGAAAATAATCTCGTATGCAAAATAGGACAAATCTTAATAAGGCTTTTGGATTACAATCAGCATTTCCGGGATTCTCTCAGGCAGCAATAATATAATTCTTCCCTTTATGTAGATGGGAGATACATTTAGGGTATTTCCAGAAAGAAACCATTTCTAGTCTTCAGAAAATTTATATTTGAAAACAAACCCAAAATTGAACTGGTAGAAAATCTTTCAGTGTGAGTACAACTAATTCTGATAAACTCGTTATGCCATTCATAAATGATGCTTAATTACCATTTTCAAACACAATGCCAGTATCTCCTTTTTCAAATAAAGCTTCAGGGGAATGCTAACCAGGAAAAGCAATAAATAAATTTAGATTAAGTACTTAAGCCACGTGTATGTGTGTATATGCACACACAATAACAGCTTAAAAAGGATCCTTTATGACCACTGGGCAGAAATGTGATATACTAGGTAAAACATAATACAGCATGGGCAAAATAAAGCTTGGGGATCACTTAAATATTATAGAGAATTTTTCCCAGACTAAGAAACTAATTACCAAATGAATAAACAAGTTATTATGCTCATGCCATGTAAAAAGACATTGTGTTCAGCATGTTTAAAATAACCTTGGATATCCCTTCATGACTTGTAAATATAGATGCTTTTTAAAATCAAACATTTTCAAATTTCAACTCAATACAAACATCTGGTAGATACAGAATTTAGCACACCACAGAGTATCTGTGAGTCAGAATGTATTGTTTGGCAGTGGGTTTTAGTTCTCTAGCACCATCTAGTGGTAAAAGTTTATGAAACAGCTGAGGAAAACATCGTTGCAATATTGGTTCAATTTACACACGGATGAGGAAGAAGGAACTGGGCAAATGTTTTCAGAGTTACCTGGCCTCATCTTTTGCTATGGTCTTTCTTTCATCATCTTTAGTGCTAATGTATACCGAAAATATCATGACCTGGGTCACATGTACCTTAGTCCTCAAGCTGACATCTTTGCTCTTCAACACTTTAAAAAAGATCCTGTGCAGCAGGTTTGCCCAATGCAATACGGCTTTTGATTTCTTGACTGCTGCTTTCATGAGTGTTGATGGTTGATTCAAGAAGAATGAAGTCCTTGACAACTTCAATCTTTTCTCCATTGATACGAATGCTGTTTATTTGTCCAGTGGAAAGGATTTTTGCTTTCTTTACATTTGAGGAGAAAACTTAAAAATCAAATATAACTAATCCATGGTTTTAGATGTGCACAAAAGTCATTATTAAAGTTGAAGACAGTAGAATAAGCCTGTCAGCTGTAATTAAATTTTTCATAACATAGCTAGTAATGCACAAAAATCAAATGGCAACTTTTGATATTAATGCTCTTAATTTTTTCTTATAAACCACACTGATGAGATAGGAAATCATCTAAAATGGTAAAATGTGGCTGTTAGAACACGCATCCTTTATTCTGTTCATTTGAAAACACAAGATGCAAACATTCTTAATAAAAGTGGCCAATTTCTTTAAATTATGCCAAAGAATAAATATTCAGGGGATACAGTCTGAGTAGCAATTCACAGAAATGAGTCACTTGTCTGATTAAATCCATTCTTAGCTTATGAGCAAGGATCTGCAAACAGCCACCAGAGTTCCCAGAGCCACCAAGGCTGGGTCTAGATTGAAAAGCTACAAACAGACTTTCCAGTAGCTCTCTGAACACGCTTACATATACATTTCCATAGACAAATCGTGTGACTAACTACGTCTATTACCATGGAGTTGATTCTGACTCCTGGCTACCTTATAGGAGAGAGTAAACTGCTCCACAGGGTTGCTGAGACTGCAAATCCTTGTGGAAACAGACACCCTCATCTTTCTCCATCAAAGTGACTGGAAGGGTCACCTCACTCATTTTCTGGATAAACAGTCCAGCACTTTAGCCACTTTGCCACCAAGTCTACTTACATATAACTCAGACCCTTATTCTATGATAGCTTTAAATTTGTTGTTGTTGTTAAGTGCCATCGACTCAGTTCTGACTCATAGCAACCCTGTATAGGATTTCCAAGGAGTGCCTGATGGGTTTGAAGCACCGTACTGTTGTTAGCAGTTCAGTGGCTTATCCTTTTAAAAAGTCTTAGAAAAAAAATCTCATCCTGTGTTTCAGATTAATACTTGTTGTTGTTGTTATTTGCCGTGGAGTCGGTTCCGATTCATAGCGACCCTGTACAGGGTTTCGGAGGCTATAAATCTTTACGGGAGCAGAAAGACTCATCCTTCTCCCATGAAACAGCTGGTAGTTTCAAACTGCTAACCATGAGATTAGCAGCCCTATTTGTAACTACTACACTACTAGCCTAAAACAAAATATCTGTAACACTGAAATCCATTTGTCAATTTCTAACAATAAATTATCTGTTTTTATAACCCTTAACTATATCCCATATCTTTTAATTTTTATATACTCTTTTATGCAACTAGACAACTATTATCATTAGAAACAATGGAAGAATGAACAAATAAGTAAAAAAGTAAATGGCTATCAGGAAGAACAGTTAAGTACACAAACTAGTAATCATCTCTGTCTTTCTCAGGCTTAGCAAACCAAATGCCCTCTTTTTATGAGATATATGCTGATATAAAAAGGAGCTCTGGCAGCGTAGTGGTTACGAGTCAGGCTACTAACCTCAAGGTCAGCAGTTCAAAACTATGAGCTGTTCTACAGGAGAAAAAAAGGGGCTCGCTGCTCCCATAAAGATTTACAGTCTTGGAAACCCTGTACACGGTCGCTAAGAGTTGGAACTGACTCACAGCACATAACTACCACCATCATGATGATAAACTAGTCAGAGATAATATAAATCTACCTAGACATACAATTACATATATTTATATATACATGCACATGCAAGGAGCTCTGGTAGCGTTGTGGTTATGAATAGGGCTGCTAACCTCAAGGCTGGCAGCTCGAAACTACCAGCAGTTCCACGGGAGAAAGATAAGGTGTTCTGCTCCCATAAATATTTACAGCCTCGGAAACCCTGTGCAGGGTCACTATGAGTCAGAACCAACTCCACGATACTTAAGAACAACAACATATACACATGCAGCCCTTGCCTTACACTGTATAAAGGATTGTGGCTATTGTGAAGTGCTGCCGAGTCAGTTCCAACTCATAGCAACACTGTTAGTATTTCTGAGGAGCGAAGGCTAAGACAATACATATGACTGTGCAGCAAGAAACTGCAAGGCAATCTAAATAACCAAAGAAAAATCATGAGTGTTCTGTTAACCGTTAACATTTCATGTCAAAACACTGAAAACTTTCTTACTGCTTGTTGGTTATAAACACACTGCTGTTGTTGCTAAGTGCCGTAGAGTTACTTCTGACTCATAGTGAGCCTGTATAAGATTTCTGAATGACAACTTGTGAGTTTGTGGTTCAAACTGACCTTGTAGCCGAGTTCTTATCCTACTTGGCATCACACCAAGATAAATGGCAGTGAAGAAAACTGTAAACCTAAAATACTATAAACAGGGACAACTAAAATGTCGTATTTTTTTATTGTGGTTTAAAAAAAATAAATACAAAACTTCTCATGAGTCATTTGAGCATTGTTTGCCTTCTTTCTCATCATGCAATTTCTAATAAAGAGTTATTATCATTTTTATGCCTTAAAGAACTGTCATACTTCTATTTAAATTTAGATCAACTTCCAACTCTTTGTTCTTTATAATCATCTCCAAAAGTATCTTTAATGTGAAGTCTTTGGCCAGCATAATTTTCTCTGGGACACTTTCATCCCTTTTGTTGCAAAAACTGTGATGGCTTGTGAGTTGCTGTGATTCTGGAAGCTCTGCCACCATTATTTTAAATACCAGCAGGGTCACCCATGGTGGACAGGTTTCGGATGAGCTTCCAGATGAAGACAGACTAGAAAGAAGTTGCGACAAACTACTTCCAAAAATTTAGTCACTGAAAACTTTAGGAATAGCAGAGAATATAGTGTCAGATATCGTGCTGGAAAATGAGCCCCTCAGATTGGAAGGCACTCAAAATGCAACTGGGGAAGAGCTGCCGCCTCAAAGTAGAGTTGACCGTGATGACGCGAATGGAGTAAAGCCCATGGTAGTACAGCCAGTGGGACCTTCATTTGCAGATGGGGCACAACTCAAAATGAAGAGAGACAGCTATAAACATCCATTAATAATCAGATCATGGAACGTACAAAGTATGAATCTAGGAAAATTGGAAATTGTCAAAAATGAAATGGAATGCATAAACATCAATATCTTAGGCATTAGTGAGCTGAAATGGACTGGTATTGGCCATTTTGAATCTGATGACCACATGGTTTACTATGCCAGGAATGACAAATTGAAGAAGAATGGTGTTGCATTCATTGTCAAAAAGAACATATTCAAAACAGTCATGAGGTACAACGCTGTTTGTGATAGGATTATATCCATGTGCCTAAATACAGTGAAGCCCAGTTAATACCACTATTATTCAAATTTATGTACCAACCACTACAGCCAGTGAAGGACCGAAGGACCAAATAAAAGAATTCTACCAACTTCTTCAATATGATATTGGTCAAACATGCAATCAAGATGTATTGATCACTACTGGTAATTGGAATGAAAAGGTCATGAACAAAGAGGAAGGATCAGTAGTTAGGAAATATGGCCTTGGTAACAGAAACGATGCTAGAGATCACATAATATTGCAAAAATCAATCATCTGTTCATTTCAAATACCTTCTTTAGACAGCATAAGAGATGAATATACACATGCACCTCACCAGATGGAATACATAGAAATCAAATTGACTACATCAATGGAAAGATAGAGTAGAAAAGCTCCATTATCATTGGTCAAAACAAAGTCAGGAACAGATTGTGGAACAGACCATCAATTGCTCATATGCAAATTTAAACTGCCCTGAAGAAAATGAAAACAAGTCCACGAGAGCCAAAATATGACCTCGAATATATCCCACCTGAACTTAGAGATTATCTGAAGAACAGATTTGATACATTAACACTAAAGACAGAAGACCAGAAGAGTTGTGGGATGACATCAAGAACATCATACAGGAGGAAAGCAAAAAGTCACTAAGACAAGAAAGAAGGAAAAGAGCAAAATGATGTCAGAAGAGACACTGAAACTTGCTCTCCAGTGTAGAGATGTTAAAGCAAATGGAAGAAATGAGGAGGTACAAGAGCTCAACAGAAAATTTCAAAGTTCAGCTCGAGAAGACAAGCTCAAATATTACAATGAAATGTGCAAAGGTCTGGAGTCAGAAAACCAAAAAGGAAGAACACACTCAGCATTTATCAAGGTGAAGGAACTGAAGACAAACTTCAAGCCTCGACTTTCATTATTGAAGGATTTCTGGGCAAATTATTGAATGATGCAGAAAGCATCAAAAGTAGATGGAAGGAATATACAGTCACTGTACCAAAACGAAATGGTTGATGTTCAACTGTTTCAAGAAGTAGCATATGGTCAAGAGCCAATGATACTGAAGGAAGAAGTCCAGGGTGCATTAAAGGAACTGGCAAAGAACAAGGCACCAGGAATTGACGGAATAAAAATTGAAATCTTTCAAGAGAGTGAGGTGCCACTGGAGGAACTCACTCCTCTATGCCAAGAAATCTGGAAGACAACTATCTGGCTAACTGATTGGAAGAGATCCATATTTGTGCCCATTCCCAAGAGAAGTGACCCAACAGAATGTGGAAATCATCAGACAATCTCTTTGATATCCCATGCAAGTGAAGTTTTACTAAAGGTAATATAGAAATGACTGCAACCATACATTGACACAGAACTTCCAGAGGTTCAAGCAGGATTCAGAAGAGGACATGGAATAAGGGATACCACAGCTGATGTCTGATGAACCTTAGCTGAAAGCAGAGAATACCAGAAAGATGTTTACCTGTGCTTTATTGACTACGCAAAAGCTTTCAATTGTGTGGATCATGACAAGCTATGGACAACATTGTGAAGTATGAGTATTCTGGAACACTTAATTCTGCTCATGAGGAATCTGTACATGGACCAAGAGGCAGTTGTTGGGTACAATGAATGGTTTAAAATTAAGAAAGGTGTGCAACAGGGTTGTATTCTTTCGCCATATTTATTCAACCTGTATGCTAAGCAAATAATTGGAGAAGCTGGGTTCTATGAAGAAAAACGTGGCATCAGGACTGGAGAAGACTCCTTAACAACCTGTGATATGCAGATGATACAACCTTGCTTGCTGAAAGTGAAGAAGACTTAAAATATTTACTGATGAAGATCAAAGAACACAGCCTTTGGTATGGATTACGTCTCAATGTAAAGAAAACAAAAAATCCTCAGCACTGGAGCAATAAACAACATTCTTATCAATGCAAAAAAGATTAAAGTTGTCAAGAAATTCTTTTTGGATCCACTATCAACACTCATGGAAGCAGTAGTCAATAAATCAAACAAAGTATTGCATTAGGCATGTCTGCTGCACAAGACCTTTTTAAAGTGCTGAAGAACAAAGATGTCAGCTTGAGGACTAAGGTGTGCCTGACCCAAGCCATGGTATTTTCACAGTAACCTCATATGGATGCGAAAGCAGGACAGAGAATAAGGAAGATCGTAGAAGAATTGATGCTTTTGCGTTCTGGTGTTGGAGAAGAATATTGAACATGCCATGGGCTGCCAAAATAACAAATTGTGTTGGAAAAAGTGCAGCCAGAGTGCTCCTTGGAGACCAGGATAGCCAAACTTCATCTCTTGTACTTCTGACACATTGTTAGGAGGGAACAGTCACTTGAGAAGGATATCATGTTTTGTAAGGTGAAGGGTCAAAGAAAAAGAGGAAGACCCCCAGCGAGACAGACTGGCAAAGTGGCAGCATCAATGGGCTCAAGCATGGCAACAATTGTGAGGATGGCCCAGACCACACAGTGTTTCATTCTGTTGTGCATAGGGTCACTAAGAATTGGTACCTACTCGAAGGCACCTAACAACAACAACAACTTCATTCATCATTTGTGCCCTCTAAGTTCACTTTTACTAAGCTCCTCTGGATGCACATCTAAAGGTCTTGAAAAGCATCATTGTGAAGATTCCCATTATCCACTCTATTGCTCTTTTACACTCAATTGGAACTTTCTCTTCCAACATTGTATTATCACTGTTCATTTATTGTGCTACTCTTTCCACTATGTTGGCCTAATCCGTCTTTTGATTATCCATTTGTGTAAATGTGTTTATCATTGTCAGAACAGGAGGCAACACAAGTACAGACTTTGCTGCCTGTGTATGAACTAAAAAACAGATGTGCAGGACTAATAACAACAGATTTTGAAAGATGTGATGTGATTGGCTACTGATTGTCATGCACATCTGTTATATACATGGTGATTTGTGGATTGGAGAACTGGCAGATAAGGCTGTACTTTTATGTAATTACTCACACTGAATAAACCATGGTAAATGAAATGTAGAATCATGATACTATGGGACTGGTTTTATTTTATTAAAGCATGGTTAACTGAAATTCATACACATTGTTAAGTGCCGTCGAGTCGGTTTTGACCCATAGCAACCCTGTACAGGGTTTCCGAGGGTGTAAATCTTTATGGGAGTAGAAAGTCTGATCTTTCTCCCGCAGAGCAGCTGGTAGTTTCGAACCGCTGACCTTAAGGTTCGCAGCCCGATTCGTAACCACTACACTACCAGAGATCCTTAGCACCGTGCAAATTAAGGATTGCCCAAATCTCTGTATAGAACTCCTGGTGGCGCTGTAGGATCAGCACTGGGATGTGGACCACAAGGTCAGCAGTTCAAACCATTAGCTGCTGCTCCTCGGAAACCTTTTACTGGGTTCGTTATGAGTTGGAACCGACTTGATGGTAGTTAACAACAACATCTCTGTGTAAGGAGTTCTAGTGAAGCTCTAAGCTGCTAACTGATTTATAACTCAGAACTCCTGTCGGGCATTTCTACTCTGTCCTATGGGGTCATTATGAGTTGAAATAGAATAGACAGCAGTGAGTATGGTTTTGCTATTTCTATGTGGAGTCCTGGTGTGGTGCTGTAGGATAGCACTAGACTGCTAACTGCAAAGTCAGTAGTTCAAGCCCACCAGCCACTCCTTAGAAACCCTATACAGGGTCGCTATGACTTAGAACCAACTCAGTGGCAGTTAATAACAACAATATGTATAAAATCTTGATCACAATAACCTATTAAGCTAAGAGTCGATTCTGACTCATAACAACCTTGTATGTACAGTGCTTCCGAAGCTGTAAATCGCTACATAAGCAGAAAGCCTTTCATTCTTCTGCGGAGCAGCTGGTGGGTTTGAACTGCCAAACTTGTGGTTAGCAGTTCAGTTCTTTTCCTACAGCACCACCAGGGCTCCTTGTTAATCACAATATAAAGGAAAAGAGAAAGACATGATAAAATGTGTGGCTTTTCAGGATAATATACTGGACCCCAAAGTTCAGTTTAAACTACAAGGTTGGCAGTTCAAACCTACCAGCCGCTTTTCGGAAACTAGGAGTGCTATGAGTTAAAATTGATGGCACTTAACAAGAATTTAATATGTAGCACAGTGGTTACGAATCGGGCTGCGAACTGCAAGGTCAGCAGTTCAAAACTACCAGCTGTTCTGTGGGAGAAAGATGAGGCGTTCTGCTCCCGTAAAGATTTACAGCCTCGGAAACCCTGTACAGGGTCACTATGGGTCGGAACCGACTCCATGGCACACAGCCACCAGCCACCAGAATCATGTGAATTAAACAACTGTAAATATTATTTGTGATCCCATTTATATCATTATCATTACTGAATAACCCTTGGTAATCGACTTTCAGGAGTCCTGATGTAGCTCTGCAGGTTGATGTGCTGGACTGCAAGTTCGGTTTGAACCATAAGGTCGGCAGTTCAAGCTCACCAGCCACTCCTCGGAAACCCTGTACAGGGTTGCTAGGAGTCAGAACCAACTCAGCAGCACTTAACAACAATAAACAACAATTCACTTTCATATAAAATGAAGTCTTCAGACAGTAGTTGCATTCCTGTAAAATCTGAATGGTTTATATTACAACCAGAAAAACAAGTATATAAAACAGACTTAAATTTTCTGCTCAGATATTTATACAGATTTTTCATCTACGGGAATACCAGTTACTGTTTCAAGTCTTTTGCAAATATAAACTTCTTATAAAATCTTTACCAGTGTATTTTTAACCCTTATGACATGGGTATCCTCTTATTATCTTATATTTTATGTATGGAGAAGGCAAACAGGGTGGTATATGAAATAACCAAAGGCAGGTTATAAAGCTGTGAAGACTGATTCCGAAGTCTATACTGTAGCCTGTATGTATCTCTTTCTCTATCCATCCTCTCCAAGGAGGCTCCTTACCTTTGAACTTAGTTAACACCACCATCATCCAACCAAGGCTCCTGAACTCGAAATTCCAGTCACCCTATGCTCCCTTGTTTCTTTCATCTCATAAGAACTCTACACCAAATCCTGCCAACCTGCCCTCAGAGATGGCGGTCAATCAGGCCTCTGTCCTGGCTTAGCTCAGGTTTGATGGCTGGAGCTGTGTTGGTCTCACAGGACTTTGTAGCAGTGCACAACTGGATTCCACCACTCACTGTGCTACCAGTTGTTGTCAAGTGCCATCGAGTCAGTTCTGACTCATAGTGACCCTGTATAGGGTTTCCAAGGCTTTAAATCTGGGAGGGAACAGAATGCTTCATCTTTCTCCTGTGGAGAGGCTGGCGGGCACAAACCATGGACCTCATGATTAGCAGTCCACTGCTTATCATATGGAGCCACTGTGCTCCCAGGCCATAAGTCAACCAAATGGCACAATTTTAAACTGATGGCATTACTACTTGAGGCCCTAATTTTCTGTTCCTTTCCAATCCTTTGCATAGTCTTTTCTAGTACTCTTAACATTAAATGAGCTAAAAATCACTAATACTTACCATTACTTTACATGTACCAGAACTTACATAACTGTCTTCAGATCCCACAGTCAATAATAAGTGATGTTGGGGGAATCTACAACTCTGGCAATCTAGCTCTACAACTGTGGGTTTTAAGAAACACTAAAGGCAATCCTCAGTATTAAGAAAACATAAAGTTTAAAAAGCCAGCTAATCCATCAAATGCATTTGATCATTTTAATCCCTTGTAATTAAAATGACCATTTATTATCTAAACATGGACATATTTGAGAGAAAGTACCACTGATTATAATAGTATAATAAACTGGGACAGTCTGGGCAAATATATGGTCTTCATTAGGGTTTCATTGCTTCAATGAGAAGTCCCCCCACTGTGAAGTTTGTTCCATCCAGCTAAAACACACAGTGTAACCACTGCATACTACATTAGCAGCTATTAAGGAAAGTCTCCAATGGATGATTCCTGGGAACATGGATAAATGGTTGCTGGGTTAGTACTTGTTGTTAGCAGTCTTGTTTATTGCCACAAGAAAGAAAGCAGCCCACCCAAACTGAACAATCGTGTATGCTTTCGTTTCCTGAAGGAATACATAATCCAAATTCTAATTTGAATTAGTTTTTCCTGCAAAGCAAAAACATCACCAATCTTTTTAAATTCCATCAACAACTAAGTACAAAATTTATGCTCAATATGAGGCTCTCTGTTCCAGCAAAGATTTGAAGCCTTGGAAACCTTACACAGGGTCACTGAGTTGAAACTGACCCAAGGGCACTTAACAACAACCATAGGAATGGCTGCCTGAGATCTTTAGAGACACGCCACCTTTGCCCTTCCAAATGTACAAGCTCCATGGAGCGAACACTAAGTCAGCAAACAGGCTGGTCAGGAGGCCTGTGTGGACACTGATGACAGGCAACCATCAGAGGAAGTCTGGTCATTTATGGAAGAGGTAGGTGATGCCCTAACCTGCTCAAGTAACCACTGTTTCTGAAACAGTCATCCTGTTGATTAAGTTATTCAACCCACCTCAGGATTTCTGACAACTAGACAAGAGTAACTCACGCAGCTGCTCCTTGGATGAGCCATCCATAGACTAAACACAGGAACTTATCCTTAGTGATTCTTTACTGTGATTAAGCCTTGTGGTCCATTAAAAAAGCATAGAAGTCACTGTTAAAATGAAATTCTTAATTAATAAGATACAGCTTGAATGTCCTAAAGTCACAAAGACAGTCTCAGTAAGGCTGTCAAAGAAATGAAACCACCAAGGTCAATTTGCGGAATAGGCTAGAAGGTTGACTTTACATCACTTCACATAAAGGTGGGGGAGACTGCACAAGGTCACCCACAGCACTTCCTTTGGCTCGCCTTAACCCTTAGTCGAGTTCCCTGAAGTCTCTCAGTACCACAAACATTTCCCCTAAACTTGTTAAGCCCATGATCCTCCCAGACATCTTTGCAACAGGAACAGAAGTGGCATCTGTTTATCAGAACAACTGTGGGAAAGTTTATCTAACAAAAACAATTTCCCCACATTCTGATTTCTCACCTCCAGCACAAGCCTCGCTCAGTGACTCAAGGCTTATTCTCCTAACTTTTTCTAACAATGTAAATAACAGGATGAGTGGCAAGAAACTGTCTTATAAAGCAATGCAGTATCCTCTGAATTACTTGTCCTAGTTCACACTTCAGAGTGCCACCTAGGGTAGTGATACCAAAACAAATAGGGACAGGTCATTTGGAAAGAGTACCCCACACTCCCAAGGGCTAAGGGATGCCCTCTATGGATAGTGGAAGTTGAGTCTTTTTGTTCTTTCATATTCCTTCCTGCCTTCTGAGCTTTGTCTGTGGGTAAATGCTGTCCTTTTGGTGTCAGATGGTTGACTGTTCTAAGGAGTGTGTGCTTCCCAGGTATTAAGCCTGTCTATCATGTGGCTGAAGTTGACCCAAGGAGGCGGTTTCAGTTCCAGGCTTCAAAGGGCCATCGTCTCAGGGATTCTGTTATTCTTTACCAGATCAGTAAGCCTGGTGCTCTTTATAATTTCAAGTTTCGTTCGACATTTTCCTCCCACTCTATCCAGGACATTCGATTGTATCCCTTTCAGAGTAGTAAGCAGTGATAGCCAGACACCATCTTATTCTTCTGGTCTCAGGGTTATGTAGGCTAAGGTTCACATGGCCCATTAGTCCTTGATGGTGGTGGTGGTGGTGGTTATGTGCTGTAGAGTCAGTTCCAACTCTCAGTAGCCCTGTACAGGGTTTCTAAGGCTGTAAATCTTTATGGGAGCAGAAAGCCTCATCTTTCTCCCATGGAACAGCTGGTAGTTTCGAACTGCTGACTGTAAGGTTACTGGCCTGACTATGCTTCCACAGCTCCTTCCATTAGTCCTTGGGACTAATTTTTTCCTCAAGCTTTAATTTTCTTCACTCTTCATTGCTACAGACACCTTAGACGGTTGTTCTGAAGTTTTTAAGACTCCAGCCACTACTTGTCATAGTAGAATGCAGAACACTATCTTTGTGGATTAAGTTATGCCAATTGACTTTAGTGTCCACACAAGCTATGGTTCTGAACCCCAGGTCCAATGACTTATTGTCTCAAGATATTTGGCTATGATTAACAAGTTTCCATAACTTTGCCCTCTGTATGCCTTACTGTATTAAAGGATCTTAATAACACATATAAATACATTTGTAGAACTGTCCTCTGACAAACCTATATACATTCATGGGTGCAAGCCTATTTTCCTTCCCATCCTTGTTCAGCTTGACTATCTCTGCAGCTACCTGTTGATTACAATTTGTTATTGCAGGAATGGTACATAATAGCATTTACTGCTGTAATCTTTAACCCTTATGCTTCTCCCATTATCTTCCTTAGCTTCAGTCATTTTGTGCTCACCTCCTCCTTATTGAATAGTGCATTTCCCTCCACCAAAGTTAAATCACTAACTAGAGAGCTGCTGCTGTTGCTAAGGGTCATCGAGTTGTTTCTGACTCATAGTGACCCTGCATAGCATTCCTGAGGTTTGTGAAATCTTTGTGGGAGCACATAGTCTATTAGGATGAAATCTAATCTTATAGTTAAACCCATACATATAACCTATTTGAATATTTCAACTAATTGGGATTTGATGCTCAAATGATGACTCTATGTTAGTGCCCATTCCAAAGAGAAGTTTTCTATCCTGGTTTTAAAATATGCCCACTCCTCTTTTATCAATATTGTTAAGCTCCAAAGACTAGGTTACTACACAGAAATCGACATAACAAAACAGAGACTAGCCACATCAGATCACAAAGTGGAGAATGACTAAACCATTACATTACTGTGAAACCACTGAGAAGCATGGCCAATCACGTGGACACATAACCTTAACCATCAAAGCTAGCATTACTCTTCCCTTACACCTTAGCATTTGTTGCTGCTAGATATGTTATTAACGTGAAAAAATGATAGACTTTTTATTCTTATTATAAATGTGAAAAGTCGGATCACAAGACAATTGATATGAGTAGGTGCATGTCCACTCATTTTTTTTAAATGGTTGCTTTGTGTAATCTATAAGAAAGTAGAGACATTGTACTGACATTTGTTTCTCTATTATAATTCTCAGATATAAGGCAAGTGCATAAATCCAATGACTATCACTCATTAAGAAGTTCTGGTAGCTTGGTCGTTATGAGTTAGGCTGCTAACCTCAACACCAGCAGTTTGACCCTACAGCTGTTCTGTGGGAGACAGATGAAGCTTTCTGCTTCCATAAAGATTTACAGCCTTGGACGCCCTATACAAGGTCGCTATGAGCCGGAACTGACTCCACGGCACACCGCCACCGCAGTCAATTTATTACAAAGGGCAAAAATAAATAAATAAAACAGCATTAATTTTACAATGCAATGACTAATTATGTTTTAAGAATATAATTTCTGTTTTCTTCCTCTCCTAACTCTAGATCAATGCAGTGACTTTTACAGAATGTAATGCTAGGAATAGAATCAACACAAAAAGGCATGTCTGAACTCAATGTGTTCCCTGCCAGATTATCATTCTTAAGAGCACATCTTCAATAACTCCACCATAAAGTTCATAAATGTCAAGCATACTGAGTTATGCATTCCTCCTCAGCTCTGAGGATCCTCCCAGTGTTATGCCCTGCCCCAACTCTGCTTACTTTCCTACAGTCCTAACTTTGCTCACAACATGCTTTTAATCCTAGATTGATTTGTACCTCATTCTATAAATAAGACAGCCATAACTTCAAGAAGCACGCCAGACCCAGTTCGTAACAAAGCTATGAGAAGACAACTCCCAAATTTACTTCCTTTAAATAACTTAGCACTTTACACATGCACATGTTTCTAATTGGCCCTGTACTTAAATCCTTTGTATTCTTATTCAAATATATGTCTCAATTTCTAGTGGAATCCTGTCTGCACCTACACTCCCTATCCCACCTCGCCAATAAGTAAACACATGTAGACTCATAGGCATAAGTACAATTATGAATCACTTGCAAGCAAAGTCTTACTTTTAAATTCATTTTTTAAATTATGGAAGTCAGTGAGCAGTTGGCTACAGTTAAATTCATTGAAAATGTTCACATCTATAAAAACAGTCACCAGGAAGAATTGATTAAATAAATTATGCATGGCACAAACAGTTCCGCATTCAACTACTAGCTAAAATGTTGGTGGTTTGAATCAATTCAGAGACAGCTCAGAAAAGAGGCCTGGCGATTGTTTCAGTACCTTAACAACCCCAGTGAGCATTTCAACTCTACACAGGGGATCACCAGGAGTTAGTATCAACTCAATGGCAACTAACAACAATAGTAAAGCCAAGAAAAAGAATAAAGTATGAGTCCTGGTGTGGCTTTGTAGGATAAGCAGTAAACCCTTAACCACAAGGTTGGCAGTTCAAACTCACTACCCACTCCATGGTAACCCTATACATGGTTGCTATGATTGGGAACCAAGTCAACGGAACTTAACAACAACATACAGGCTAAAGTCAGCAAGTTGGGTGGGGAGAAGGGGAATCAAAGTGCACAGACTGTGTCCTACTGTCTAATGAAGCGCCTGGGGCAGATCTTGCACAGGGATTAACAATGAAGCTGTTTTGCTTTCATGTCAGTTAAAAAAAATAAATAAAGGCGAGGAGGAGACATCATAACAAATAATGTTAAGAATCACATAGTGAAACGTTTGCCTAGAGTACAAAATAGGACATTTAAGGAATCAAGAAGTAAGAATCCAGATTTTACGGGTAATTGATGACAGACTAGATGGAAACAATAACAGATATATTTTGGGAGTACATGTGTTAAATTCTATTTGTACTATGAATACCCAAGGGATGTTTATATATAACCAGTTCTAATACTAACAAGGCAGAGACCTGCCTGGAAATGGTATTAGAAAAAGGAGGTGTGCATGTGTGCTTGGGGGTGGCAGTCATATCAAGATTAATCACAATGACATCTTTTGAACTTTGATTTCAGGATTATACAAAAGAACTTGAGGGGAAATGGAACGAATTAGCTAAGTCAAACCATCACAGATAAAAGGAAAAAAAAACACTATTTTAAATTTGCTTTTTTCTTTCCTTTTTTAAAATTCTACTGACAGCTATGAATACAGATAACAAGACTATACCCTCTAGGATTTTATTCCACACACCATAACAAAATCATCAACATAATAAAACCCTGGAGGGCGTGTTTTTGTTATCAGTATTCATATTCCTGTTATTCTGTGTGGTATCCAGTGTTGAATAAAGCCAAATATTTACTATTGTTAAATATCATAATTGTTGTTGTTAAGTACCATTGAGTCAGTTCCGACTCATAGTGACCCTGCACATTGAACCTGTATAGGATTTCCGAGGCTGTTAATCTTTATGGCAACAGAAAGCCTCATCATCTTTCTCCCACGGAACAGCTGGTAGTTTTGAACTGCCAACCTTGAGGTTAGCAGCCCAATTCGTAACCACTATGCTACCAGAGCTCCTTAAAGATCATAATAAGATGTTGAAAAAAAAAAAAAAACACAAACTGCAATACATGAAGATATAGTCAGTTTGTGTGTTATATATTAAGTGCTGAGTCAGTTCCGACTCATAGCGACTCTGTATAGGGTTTCAAGGAGCAACTGGCAGATTTGAACTGCCTACCTTTTGGTCTAAATGGACCTTGTGGTCCAGTGCTTATCCTATAACACTACACCAGGACTCCACAGGATAAGCCCTGGACTGCTAACTGCAAGGTCAGCCATTCAAACCCACCAGCAGCTCCTCAGAAACATTATACAGAGTTGCTATGAGTAAGAATTGACTTACCAGTACTTAACAGCATATGCTAAATATATATACTATGCACTGGTTATGAATTAGGCTGCTAACCTCAAGGTCAACAGTTCAAAACTATCAGCCATTCTGAGGGAGAAAGATGAGGCTTTCTGCTCTCGTAAAAATTTACAGCCTCAGAAATCCTATACAGGCTCCCTATGAGTCGGAACTGACTCCACAACACAACACCACCACCACCATATATAGTATGGAGTCCTGGTGTGGCGCTATGTGTTAATGCGCTGGGCTGCAAAGTTCGTTTGAACTGCAAGGTCAGCACTTCAAACTCACCAGTCACTCCTTGGAAGCTCTATACAGGGCCACTATGAGTCAGAACCAATTCAATGGTAACAATATATATAATATGACAGTACAAATTATACAATACACAGTACACATGTTGTTATGTTAAGTGCTGTCGAGTCAGCTCCAACTCATAGTGGCCCTGTATAGGATTTCCAAGGAGTGGCTGTGACTTTGAACTGTCAACCTTGTGGTTCAAACCAAGCTTGCAGTCCAGTGCTTATCCTATAGCACCACACAGGACTCCACATATACATATTATATGATGGTACATATTATACTATATATAGTATAATATATATAGCTCTGGTAGTGTGGTGGTTACGAACTGGGCTGCAAACCGCAAGGCCAGCAGTTTGAAACTACCAGCTGCTCTGCGGGAGAAAGATGAGGCTTTCTGCTCCCGTAAAGATTTACAGCCTCAGAAACCCTGTACAGGGTTGCTATGGGTTGGAACCGACTTGACGGCACTTAACAACAACAACAACCAGACTACAAACCACAAGGCCAGCAGTTCAAACTCCCCAACTGCTCTTCGGAAACCCTATACAGGGTCACTATGAGTCAGAACTGACTCAAGGACACTTAACAACAACAATACATAGTATGAAGGAGCTCTGGTAGTGTAGAGGTTATGAATCGGGATACTAACGTCAAGGTCAGCAGTTTGAAACTACCAGGCATTCCGCGGGAGAAAGGTGAATCCACTAACCACCCTAGGAAACCCTATACCAGGTCACTATGAGGAGGAGCCACCTCGATGGCACACAATGACAACTACATATAGTGCTGGAGGGGAGAGAAGTGGATCTATAGGACAAGCACTGGACTGCTAATCACCAAGTCAGCAGTTTGAGCACATTAAGCTGCTCCACAGGAAAAATCAGTTTTTCTGCTCCTGCAAAGATTTACTGCCTTAAAACTATAGCGTCACTATAAATTGGAACGACTCAATGTCACTTAACAACAACAATGTTGTTATATTGTAGTGATATTATTATCCATAAGTAGCCCTGGCGGTACAACGGTTAAACACTCAGCTGCTAATTAAAAGTCAGTTGTTCAAAGCTACCAGCTACTCCAGAGATTAAAGATGTGGCGGTCAGCTTTTGTGAAGATTATAGCCTTGGGCAGTTCTACTCTACCTTATTGTTGCTGTTAAGTGTCTGCAAGTTGGTTCCAACACATTGTAACGCTGTATACAGTTTCCAAAGAGCAGCTGGTGGGTTTGAACTGGCAACCTTACGTTAGCAGTCCAGTGCTAATCCTACAGGGTTGGTAATATCAGAATTGAATAAAAGACAGTGTACTTTATTTTACTCTCCAGCTAAAATATATTTTCCAACAAAAATACAAATGCTTATATCCAATTCTAAGGAACACTGGTAAAGTAGAGTATTATGAACAAGGTTAGCAGTTCAAATCTACCAGTAGCTCTGTGTGAAAAAGATGAGGCTTTCTGTTCCCACAAGGATTTATAGCCTCCGAAATCTTATACAGGGTCGCTATGAGTCAGAACCAATTAGTTGGCACACAATAACCACCAACAAAGCATAGCCTGAGAGTAAAATGGGAGCACTGGACCCTGCATTGAAATATATCTGTATTTCTCATTAACCAGGCACATAAGTCCATCACACTTTGCAATGTTGTCCATAGCTTGTCATGATCCACACAATCAAAAGCCTTTGCATACACAGTCAATAAAGCATAGGTAAACATCTTTATGATATTCTCTGCTTTCAGCCAAGATCCATCGGACATCAACAATGAAATCCCTCAATACACTGATCATTACTGGTAATTGGAATGCAAAGGTTGGGAGTAAAGAGGAAGGATCAGTAGGTGGAAAATATGGCCTGGGCAATAGAAATGATGCTGGAGATCGCATGATATAATTCTGCAAAAGCAATGATTTGTTCATTTCGAATGAAACAGACACAGATGATAATACTGGAACCCTGAACTTCAGAGGAAGGTTAGAGAAATGGATTGAGGGCTTGTTGGGAGGAGAAGCTGAGCAGGGACAGTGAGAGAGGGAGACTGGTGAACTGCAGGCCAGTTGCAGCACAAGCATCTCATGAGCAGCTTTGATAACAGAAGGTGTTCTGGCAGAGCAGATTCACACAAGCAATAGGAAAGGTATGATTCCTTCTTTTCCCCCATGCTCCCTTGGAAACCAGGGATGTGGCCAGCTTCCAATCTCATTCCCCCCAGTGCAGACCCTGCTCTTCCAGAGTTCAGAGTCACATGGTTGGGAGCCATGCCAGTGTGAGGCGAGGGCCAGCTGTGCCACTTAGGTGCCTGGATTCAGTCAGGCTTGGCACCAGATGTAGAGAACCTTCAGTCATCAGACCAGTCACCCTGCCCCCCAATTGTCCTATGGTCCTAACAGACACTGAAACCAACTTCATCCACCACTTCCACAAACTCTTCTGGATGGAGTGGCATGGACATAGGTAACACCAAGGCCAATAGGAACTCCATCTAGGGCCAGGAACTTTGCTGTCACATCCCTCCCGCACCCACCTCATGAGCTCCATGGTTCCTAGGAGTCCCCCAGAGTTTACTCCTCTTGGGATCCAACAGCTGCACTGATTTTATTTTGTTTGGGGATTTGGTTTCTTCCTTTTCTTGTTTTATTGTCTTTATTTATTCTTTCTCCTCCTTCTTCTCTTTCCATTCCCATGAATTTTATCTTTTCTATCTCTGTTTTTGTTTTTCCTTCTTCTGATTTCCCCTCTTCTTCTATTTCTTTCTTTCTTTTTTTAACCCTTTGATCTTTCTGTACTATTTTCTGCTCTCTTTCTCTTCTCATCTTCTCTCTCCTTAGCTTTGATAAGTGCTTTTTAAATTTCTGCCTTTTATTTCCCCTCCATTTTTGTCTTCTACAACTCCATTTCCCTGTTCTCCTTTTGTCTTTATAGTTATTTTTGTGGGGTTCCCCCCCCCCCGGTGGCTGCCTGTATTTATTTACTCTCCATAATTATTTTTATCTTTTCATTATTGATTTCTTATTTGTTTATTCTATTTTGTTTTCATGTGTGCATGTGAGAAAGGGCTTTTCTCTTTCCTACTCAACAAAAGACAACAAATGTGCTAATACAGCTCAGTCACAACTTACCTTACACAGCTACACCCACTGGGCAAGCACCAGTACCAGCTCTTAAACCAACTGATCAATGACAGACAGTAGACAACACCAGCCAAACCTACACTAAACTGAGGTGCATGGATGGCAAACAAGAATGGTGGATACACTTCCATTCACTAACTACACCCACAGAAGACAGTTGGTGAGAGCCTAAGAAAATGTCAACATATAATCATTAATTAAATACAAATATCACAACCCCACAATGCCTCAGAGGCAACAATTTTAGCTCACACAAAGAAACAAGAGAGAATGGCTCAAACAAATGCCCAAAATGCAGAGTCAAAAAACAGTTTAGCATGGGAATTGGTTAGTTTTGTCATCGTGCTAGCTTTAAAATGAACCATCACAAAAACAGAAACAGGGAATGTCATGACCACCAAGAGAGAAGAACTGTAAGCATAGCACAGCTTTTGGACACCAAGACCCTTGTGAGGAGAAGTGGCAGTGACAATGGTGGCAGAACAAAATTCATGAGACAGGACAGAGGGGCAAGCTTCCAGGCCCATGGAGCAAGTAAAACTGTGTGCCTTCAGGGAGGAGGTTGACTTGCAGAACAAGGTGCCCTTTGAGCATCTAATGACAGTGCTAAAGGAACTTTGTAACACTGCCCAAGCAGGGCAGAGCCAAGCGACTGTGTGACTGAAAGGCCAAGGAGAGAGAGCAGCGTGCCTGCAGAAATGTATGAGAAGAAGCTCTCCTGACCCAAAAGACAGATCCTGAGGTATTAACAACCTAGTAAAACTCCATAATCGTGAGTGTTGTCTGTGGATTCTGTGTGGCCAGTACAATGAATTTTTGAACCTAGCAGATAAGCAGAGAGTGCTGTGGGAGGATTGCTTGGTGTCAGACTTGATAAAGAAGGTTGGGTGATAGGATTATATGACCTCTGTCTCACACCAATAAACTTGGGGCTGATGACTCTCAAACTTCCGTATTGTGAAATCAGAGGAGATTAGACAGCACTTCCACACCATATTTGAAATGTCTTATGGAGGAGTTCTACTCTGATATATATGGGTCACCATGAGTTGGAATCAACTCAATAGCAACTGGTTTTGTTTTGTTTTGAAAAAAACTGATACAGAGTGTTAGATGTAACATATTTGATTTAGAAGCTAATGTGAAATCAGAAGATATGTAAGAGTGGAGCAGAGCAGTACAGGAGCACAGGCTCTAAGAGCCAAACTTCTAGGGCTCAAATCCCAACTCATAGAGCTGGGTGACCTGACTATAACATTGTGCACTTCAGTTTCCTCCTCGTCTGTTAAGAAAACACCAAGAAGAAGATAATAGAGGAGCCTATCTAACTTATAAGGAGCTCTGGTGGCGTAGTGGTTACAAATTGGGCTGCTAATCTCACGGTCAGCAGTTCGAAACTACCAGCTGTTCCATGGGAGAAAGATGAGGCTTTCTGCTCCTGTAAAGATTTATAGCCTCAGAAACCCTACGCAGGGTCACTGTGAGTCAGAACCAACTCCACGGCACATAATGACAATAACACCACCTAACTTACGGGGCTTACAGGGCTGTTGTGAAGCCTCAGAAATGTGCAATTAACACTACAACTTCTGATTATGCTGGATCACCCTAAAATGAGTCAACACAACCTTGGAAAGCTCTGAGTGACAGCTGCCCCCCTGGCTGAGCCATGAGCGCTCCACTTTGCCATGACTCCCTTTACCACTGAGCGGCATACATGGGTGGCGGTGGTGGTAGTTGTGTGCCAGTGAATCGGTTCCGACTCACAGCAACCCTGTATAAGCTTTCTGAGGCTGTTAATCTTTATGTGAGTAGAAAACCTCATCTTTCTCCTGCAGAATGGCTAGTAGATTCAAACTGCTGACCTTGTACTTTGTAACCCAAAGAGTAATAAATCCTTCTATCTGGTTCACTTGGCATCAGGTAATACATAAGGCTACCCCTATGGCCTTAGACTTTGAAATTCCTGATACTAAGGTGAAATGGGCAAGATCATTTCTTCCCCAGTCAGAGTCAGGAATATGTATGTGAGAGTACTCCACAGGGAAATACACAATCACAGGACTCCCTTCTCAGCAGAGTACTGGGAATGTTGAAGGGTGTCTCTGATTCTGTCACAATGAGTAGTTTCTCCTGCTTACCCCAAATCATCTATTATAAATCTAAATCAGTTAATATTTTGGAGGATTCAGCAATATGCCTTGGTAATGGCCAAACTCTGAAGACTGGCCCATTCATTTATTTACTCATCAGATCTTGTTGCAGCTGAAGCTAACAGGAGTCTGTATGCACATCGATATTCTTAGTTTCTTTCCAGTAGTCAAAGCAGTATCCATGACTATGCCAAACCCATGCTGGAAGAATGTCCCTTGGGCAGGGCCAAGTAAGGAGCTTCCTTAGACCAGCTGTGTGACCCATAGACCCTTGTGAGTTTCATAACCACAGGGGTCAGAGGTCCCATCAGCACAGTGGAACACATGCCCTGGTATCACTGCATGATACCCCAGCCGAGAAGGAACATTTCTTTCCCTAAACTTCCTCCAAATTTTCTGAGCAAGAAAAATCCTCTTTTACAGGCAAGAAGGGAAAAAACTGAATAAATATGTCCTTAGTGTGGTGTCATAAGATTAGCACTGGACTGCTAACTGCAAGATTGGCTGTTCAAACACAGCAGCCACTCCTCGGAAACCCTATACAGGGTCACTATGAGTCGGAACTGACTTGAACAGCGCTTAGTAACATCACTACTACAAACAATAAAAGAAGCTTTGGTGGTGCAGTGGATTAAGTGTTGGGCTACAAAACAAAAGGTTGGCAGTTCAAACCCACCAGCTACTTCAATAGGGAAAAGATGAGATTACCTACTCTTATAAAGATGTAAAAGTCTCAAAAACCCAAGGGAGCATTCTACTTTGTCCAATAGAGTCGCCAAGAGTGGGAATCAATTTGATGGCCATGGGTTGGTAATGCCAATAAATCTGAGAATCCCTGATCCAAATAAACCGGGATATTACATAAGGTAAAGGTAAGGAAAAGGCAGCATCTTAAATATGCTTCATTGTGAGGGGGCATCACTGAGGTTTGCAGTTTACCAAATCGGCACCAATGTCCCAATGCGTGATTTTCAAAGGTCATCTTCCTGAGATTGAAGGGTCCTGAACAAAGGTCTGGTACTGTTGTTGGTCTTTAGTGTCATCGCCAGTAAAGCAACTGCCGATAAAATCTAGTAAGAATGACAATTCGAGAGTGGAAAGGTAAATTGGAGTTCAGCTTCAGGACAGCTGCAGAACTATACTTATTTTCTGAAAATCCTTAGTAAACATTTGACCTCATACAAAGTAAGTTAGATAAGGAACTAACAAAACACATCATCTCTGTTCTCAGCCTACTTACTGAGACAGTCAGGAGGGCTGTGGACAAAATGAAAAAGTCCTACAGACCAGGAAAGACAATACTAAATTAACATATCCACAAGAAAAGTGCTTACTTATAATTTATACAAACAGACTTCACCAGAAAAGAAGTTTTGAAACTTAAAATGCAATATGGAGGACCTCGAACAAGGATTCTAACTATAGAAGGGTTTTTGAACCACTGAAAGTCTAGTGTGGACTGGGTAGGTCTGTGACTCCTAAGAAACTGTACATTTATATGTACCACATTTTTATGCAAATAACACCCACATTCTATGTTTTGTTTGGTTTTATAAAAGTGAGCCTTCCTCCTGTCCCACCAGGTATAATTGCTCTATATCATTTTATTTTATTTTTTTAAATATATTGCTTTTAGGAAAAATGAAAAAAAGTTAGCATAACACACTAATGAAAAATGCCAGGGTCGGGGGCAGAAGGGGGAGGCACAAAATTAGGGGGTAAGGAAACAGGGGGTGGAGGAAGCATCCTGCAAATAGGCAATGCTGCACATTGTTTGTGTACAAATACGGTAATGGAATTTTCTGTGACTTTCATTGAATTCTCAAAGGAACTGATGGATTAGAAACCAGTGAACGAAGAAAAGAATCACCTGTCTTGAGGCACATTAATCCAGAAAATGTAGGGGAAATGTTTGAAAATAAACTAAAGACAAGTTCACAATCAAAACAAAGAAAGGCATCCTTGGTGATCAAAGGTTAGAAGGAGCCATGTGTGTGTCAAGTGGATGTGGTTCTCACGGCATGTTGATCTCACTTCTGTCTTGGTGCCCCTTTTCCGGCTCTTACATCTGCTTGTGTGTGACTCTCCTTCTAAAGCGTGTGTTCCTCAAGACAGGGGCTATGTCGAATTCATGGTTATATTTCTTGTGCCTAGCACAAAGGGAGGACCAAGAAAGGTGTACAAAAAAGGGTAAATACACTTGAAAGAAATAGTAGATGTTCTCTGTGATTTACAACAGGAAAAGCATGAAATGCACACAATACAATGAACAAGATGACTCAAGCTCTCTAGGATCTATAGAACACAGGCAGCACAACTAAAATGAATGGGAAGGTAACAACCCAAGGGATGTAGTGTGGAGAAGCTTTAACTTATTCTATTAAAATGAACAGCAAGGGAGCGCACTTGACTACCTGGGTTGTTGTTGTGGTTATGTGCTGTGGAGTCAGTTCCGACTCATAGCAACCCTGTACAGGCTTTCCGAGGCTGTAAATCTTTACGGGAGCAGAAAGCCTCATCTTTCTCCAACGGAACAGCTGGTAGTTTCAAACTGCTGACCTTGCAGTTTGCAGCCCAATTCGTAACCACTACGCTACCAGACTACCTGGGTAGTAGCCAAGATTTGGATCCGAGAGTGGAGAGCTAGCTATAGGATCAATACAAGCATGCCTATGGTAACAAGGACAGTGACGAGTAAGCCAGGAAATTAAGGTTTGTCACCTTACTTGTGTCAATGACAAGGAAAAAGCTAGGGAAGATTAAGTCAGCCAAGTCCTCTGCTCTCTAAGAATGTGTTAAACTATAGACTATACACACTTGGCATGTGCCAGAATCAAGTAGCCTACTTGACAGACACATATTTTCTTAGTCAAGATTTAATGCCAGCTTTTATTCAAAGGCATATAAAAAGTACTTTTCCAACCCCCAACTTCTTATTGTGAATTTGGTGAAGGTTTACAGAGCACATCATCAGTTTTGCTTTCAACAATTCATACAAATGTTGCTTCATCTAAATGATTACAATCCCCTCAATGTAACATCACTTGTCCTACTTCCTTCCTAGGTTTTCTATTTCCACTCTTCCTTTTCTAACTCTTCTGAACTTTGTCCATTTGATCTCAACTGGTTGACATCAAATTTTAAACGTGTGTCACTCCTCAGAAACCCTGTATAGGGTCACTAAGAGTTGGAACCAACTCAATGGCACTTAACAATAACCACCTCACTAGTGTTATTGTTCCCCCATGGACATGCCTATTATTGGACTGACATTGAACCATGGGGGGTGAGTTCAGTTCCAGAACTAAAGAGTGAGCAAGAGCCATAGTCTCAGGGTTTCTCCGGTCTCGATATGAACAACTAAGCCTGATCTGTCTTTTTTAAAATGTTTTATTGTGAATTATGTTATAGTTTACATTCATTAGCTTTATGTTCATCCTATTGTATATCATTTCATTGCATGGTTACAATCCTTGTCAACACACAGCCCCTCTCCCTCTCTGGGTCTAGATTTTTTTCTCAGCCGCTCCATCTCTCCACTTCAAGCCTGATTTCAGTTAGGATTCAAAAGCGACTTTTGAAGATCCTAACTGTGTCCACTGTATAATCACAACTGAAGACATAATCTACTGCATTATTCAATACCCTTCACGCTACAAATAACACATAATGATCCCAATTTAGACTGGAGTGAAAGCAAGAGGTCTGCCTTGCAGAGTGAGTCTCTGTATTTCCCAAGTGTGAAGAGATTTGTCACCCAGGGACTTCCTTTATTTCCTGTGGCAACCAGAGAAAAGAGGTGTTAAATGCTCAACTTAAGAAACTATGACGGACCAAGAGGAATGGACAAACAAGTTTGTATGTGAGAAACAAAATAAAAATACATACTTCACAAGGTCTTCTTTAGTTACTACTATAGCTCTAGCAAGGAGCCTTGGTGGTGCAGTGGGTTAAGTGCTAGACTGCAAATCAAAATTGGCAGCTCAAACCCAACAGCTACTCCAAGAGAGAAAGATGAGGCAGTCTGATTCTATGGGAACATTTCTCCTCTATCCTACAGGGTCAGAATAAAATCAGTGGTAGTGGGTGGCAGTGGGTTACCTCTAGTGTCCCAAACACTGACTATTACATACTTCTTATTGTTGATAAGTGCCGCTGAGTTGGTTCCGACTCCCAGTGATCCGAAGCTGTAATCTTTATAGGAGTAGAAAGCCTCACCTTTCTCCCACTATTACATAGTAGGTAGTTGTTGTTGTCAAGTGCCTTTGCATCGACTCCAACCCAGAGAAACCCTGCATAGGGTTTCCGAGGAGCAGCTGGTGAACTTGAACCACTAACCTCGCAGTTCAAATGGCTTTGCAATCTGACACATTAACCCACAGCGTCACACCAATGAATGAATGGCAGCTACTGATTTCAGGTCCTGGCTGCAGATGCTCCAGGCTCAAACTACTCCCAGCTCTGTCAGTTATTGACTGCATGAGTTGGGGCAGATTAGTTATCTTTTTACCTTTGTTTCATCTTTTGTAAAAACAGTTTAAAAAGTATCTGGAACAGGACTGGCATTCATAAGCACACAGAAAAAGTACTGCTGATTATTATAGCTGCAAATGTTTGCATTTTCTCAAACTTTTTTTTTTTTTAAACACAAAACAAAAACTATATTCATTTAAATGTTCAAAGGGCATTTTTCAGCTAAGCTATTAATTTGAAATGTGAGTAACTGCCTCTTCTTGAACATCTTGAACCTTATCTCACATGGTGAGTTACTTCTTGTTGTCATTAAGTGCCAATGAGCTGGTTCAGACTCATAACAACAGTGTATAGGGTTTCTGAGGAGCAGCTAGTAGATTTGAGTTGCTGACCTTGTAGCTCACAGCCCAGTGCTGATCCTCAAGCATGACTCCACGAGTTATCAGCAGCCTCAAAAAGAGCTTGACACAGCACAGTTTTCTTTCATACCTGGTTCAGGGTTATAAGACTTTGGGGAAGTCTTCATAGGCAAATTATGAGTACTTCTAAATTTTATGGCAATAATATTCCATAGGAATCCTGGGATGGCACTGTGGGTTAATGTGCTGGACTACAAAGTCAGTGATTCAACTTTACCAGCTGCTCCTTGGAAACCCTACACTAGGTTGCTACGGGTCGGACCCAACTCAACGGCACTTAACAACAACAACAACAACATTCCGTAATAGGAGGCCTGGTAGTGTAGTGGTTACAAGTCAGGCTGCTAACCTCAAGGTCAGCAGTTCAAAACTACCAGCTGTCCCGTGGGAGAAAGATGATGCTTTCTGCTCCCGTTAAGATTTACAGCCTCGGAAATCCTATACAGTGTTGTTAGTTGGAACCAACTCCATGGCACACCACCACCACCACCAATATTCCATAGACCTACTGGTGTGGCATTGCAGAAAAATGCACTGGATCCCAAGGTTGGCTTAAACTGCAAGGTCAGTGGTTCAAATTCACCAGCCCCTCCTCAGAAACCCTTTATAAGGTCACTATGAGTCAGAACTGACTCTATATCACTTATCACCAACAACAACAATATTCTACAGGACATTATGAGTTATCTTGTTGCTGAAAAAGGATTAATATGAAAGGGTCCTACCTCTCACTTTCAAAACAGTGACACACACAGGACAAACATATAGTATTAACACATGATGAGTCTATTTGAAATCCTACTCATGATCTGTGTGTCAGTAATGCTCAAATATCACATATGAAAAAAAGTTAAAATATGGGGGGGATAACAACCATAACAATGTCTCTTATTTAAGAGATTTGATCTTCAGTGTCAAAATGCCTCTGTACTCAAATGCTAATTTCACATTTCCAGGTAGAATTACCTTCAACCTCTGGACATGTTAAATTGTATGACTGCTGATAAATTTCTTGTGGTATGTTTCAGAGAGAATGCATCAGTTTCCCACCTCTTCCCACATAGTAAATTTGGAAAAGATAACATTTTTTAAAAACCTATTTAAGTTGCTGCCTGGCTTTTCATTTACCAGATGATGTGGAATAACATAGCTGAAAATTTAATAATAATAATTTTTTTAAAAAATAAAAGAAAAAGCCAAGCTGTTTTGGATCACTGACAGAAAGGAATTACCAGAGGCCAGCCTGACACCCACACAGATCAAAACATCTCTCTGTCGTGGTTTCTTTCCATTTCCCAGCCCTCAGCAAGCTCTAACTGCCCAACTGGGCAGAGTAACACCCTATGAGAGTTAACTCAGTATATCTCGTGGTTTCTAGCAAGTTCCTGATTTTTGCCCATTCTTGAAGTCAAGCAAGAACCTGTGTATGACAATTTTAATTTGGAGCCTGTCTACCCTGAAAAATATTCCGAAATGCGAGCTGTTTGACTTACAGATCAAAGACTAGAGGCAGGTAAGGAAACAGTTTTTCTGTGGAATAGTTTTGAGTATATGAGTCTGAGAATAGAAAAAGGAAGGTTCTGAGCTGGGCAGGAGCCATGCTGGGCTACAATGAATTGTCCCAATTTATGTTTTTCTCAGTAAGATATCTTTTGTTTGGGAACTGTAATTGACTGGCATAAAGTTAGATTTGTCACTTCTGATTTTGGAATGCAAATCTGAAATTTTACCAATGACAATTACCTAGAGTTTCCATGTATGGCTGTGAAAATATATCTGTGATTAAGAAATTGAAAAAGAAAAGAAAATGTTTAAAAGGTATTCATCACAAAACAAACCATTCTAAAGTTTATTAATGTGTATCAAAACTGTTTCTCAATACCACAATATAAATGATTTCACTAACACTTATAAGTCAATATGCATATATGCATGTATCCTTACAATGGCATGTACAGTCAGTATGAGTGGCATATGTATTATATGTTGTTGTAGTTGTTAAGTGCCGTCAAGTAGGTTCCAGCCCATACCAACCCTGTATAGGTTTTTCAAGGAACAGCTGGTCAGCTTGAACCACTGACCTTAAGGTTCAAACTGACTTTGAAGTCCAGCACATTAGCCCAAGCACCGCATCAGGACTCCAAATTTTTTTTTTTCATATATTACATATTTTTTGTGGCTTATAATTCTTGTTAAAGGTAACAGCTCTTTACCCTTTGCTATTGATAAGGAGCTCTGGTAGCGTGGTGGTTATGAGTTAGGCTGCAAACCGCAAGGTCAGCAGTTCAAAACTACCAGCTGTTCTGTGGGAGAAAGATGAGACTTTCTGATCCTGTAAAGATTTACAGCCTCGGAAATCCTGTACAGGGTCACTATGAGTTGGAACCAACTCCACGGCACATAACAACAATTGCTGAGATACTTTTTTATATACTAAACCCTACAAAATGTGCCTTTAAGTAGAATTATAAGCCACGAAACATCAATATGTAGAGCACAATTTTGAGTTCATATACTGCTTATTATTTAACCCTTATAGTAGTCTTATCCTAATGTTAGCATTAGAACAAAGAAACTATAGAATTTAAATAAGGACTGGTCTCTTAGAAATGCGCTTACTGGAACCACACTGCCTAGTGTAACCACTGTTGTTGTTGTTAAGTGACATCACCCTGTAAAGGGTTTCTGAGGAGTGGCTGGTAAACTTGAACCACCAACCTTGAGGTTCAAGAGACTCTGCAGTCTAGTGCATTAACCCCCAGCACCATACCAGGACTCCAGTGTAACCACTACCTGTTTTTAAATGTCTGTTTTCTAGTTTTCCTGGCTTTGAGAAGCTTTCTTGTTTTACTCCTGTCCCTGACTTAGACTAATGCTTTTTAGTTAATGATTTCAAGGATAATTATGCATTTTCATTATAACTTTTCCCCAAAGCATATGTGCATATTAGTTGGTTAGACATTGGTGGTGGTGTGGTGGTTATGTGCTGAGAAATTGGTTCCGATGCACAAAGACTCTGTATGGGGTTTCCGAGGCTGTAAATCTTTATGGGAGCAAAAAATCTCACATTTTTCCTGTGGAATGGCTGGTAGTTTCAAACTGCTGACAGTTGAGATTAGCAGCCTGACTCGTAACCACTACTAGATTTAAAAAAATGTATTCATCTAGGGATGTCACAGGACAGGACAGTATTTTGTTCTGTTGTACACTAAAACTCGATTGAAAATAACAACAACAAATAACAGGGATTTAAAATGCTAATCCAGAAATACAGAATTGAGGATGAAAATCATAAAGCATATTTGAAAGACATGCTACTGGTTAGTGGCATTGGGGAGAGTGGTAGCTATGGTAAGGGTTGTTGTTATTGTCAAGTGCCATTGAGTTGGTTCTGACCCATAGTGACCCTACATAGGGTTTCTGAGGAGCAGTTGGTAAGCTTGAACTACCAACCTTGCAGGTCAAATAGCTTTGCAGTCTGGTACATTAACTCACAGCGCCACACCAGGACTCCATGGTAAGGGTGGGCTGACTGAAACTTTATTTGCTATAGGAGGTCAGGGAGTGGAGAATGGAGTTCAAGTGTCCCTCCATGTACTCAGCAAGTTCAGGTACATGGTGAACTTAGATGGGTCATATTGATCAGGACAGTTAAACCCTCTGTACCTGCTTCCTCAATTGTAAAATAGGTTCTGTAACACCTCAGTTATTGATGTTTCAATGGGAGGAACACTGGAAGTGTCTGCAAGCTGTTATGTTACATTCTAGAGCCAGAAAAGGACTAATATTATGAAGGAGTTCGACATCTCACTTTTAAAATAGTAACACAAGTGCTGTTGAGTCGATTCTGACTTAGAGTGAGCCTGTATAGGGTTTCCGAGGAGCGGCTGGTGACCTTAAATCGCCCACCCTGCAGTCTAGAGCATTAACCTGCAGCAAACAGATACATTCTTTCTCAAACTTCAGACGGAACCATCTGGAGGATCTGTTATATACTCAGATCTCTGGCCCCCTTCCCTAGAGCTTCTGATTCAGAAGGTCTGGGATGGGACTTAAGAATGTTCATTTCTAACAAATCCCAAGGATGATGCTGATGATACTGGTCTGAGACCCACACGTTGAGATCCAGAGGTTACTACCACATTTGCATTTGTCTTATCAGCAAGTTTCTCAACCAATCTAAACCAACTAACTCATATGCAAAATAATGAATAAGTGCTTAAAAGGCAAAAACATCCTTTTACTTTTGCATGGAGAAGCACTATATATTGTGTGCTTTATAAAAGGAAAGAAAAAGAAATCAAGGTATTTTCGTCCCATTAGGGCTAACATGCTTTCCCCCACCCCCACCCCCCACTCTGTCAAATGCTTCTAAAGTGAATTTAAGTGACAAGATTTCCCTAAACCCAAGGCTTTAATATGGAGCTCAAAAACCATCAGGTTTATTTCATTTAGCTTAAGAGTGTCCTTGAAAGTTATACTGGTAACAGCTGAGCTGTCTCAGCGTGAGTCCCACTTCTGGAATACTCCAAGTGAGTCCCATCTCTGGAGCAGTGAAGGGGGACACAGGGTGAAGCTGACACGTGGGCATTTTACCAGCAGAAGGCTGCAACAAAGGGAGTTTCTTTCAAATGAAAATTATATCACCGGTACAAGTGTGCCAAACCTATTTAACTAGAGCAGTGGTTCTCTAAGTGTGGTTCCTGGGCCAGTAGCATCATTACCTGACTTAGTGAGTCAGAAACCCTTGTGTGTGTGTGTGGGGGGGGGGGGGGGGGGTGAGGGGGGTGGCATGCAAGCCAGCAATTTTTAACAAAGTCTCAAACACTAGTTGAGTAGAGTCATCTGTGTCCCGAGACAGTCATAAATAGTGCCACCCCTTTCTATTTCAAGTGTCCTGGATAACATAATAAACTATGTTCACCAATACAGTTCAGGATGTTACAAAGGCGTTTCTCACTGTCATTTCTAACTATTACTTGGCATTTTAAATGAGCTTCAAATCTACTGCTACACTGGGGTATGAAACTCATTTTTAAAAGGTGCCATCAAGTCAATCCCAACTCAGGGTGACCCCATGTTATCAGAATAGAAATACACTTCACAGCGTTTTCAATGGCTTTGACTTTTCAACATAAATTGCCAGGGTTTTCTTCCAAGCTGTCTATTCGTTGGTTTGAACCTCCAAATTGTGGGTTAGTAGCAAGATGCTTAATCATCTGTGCCACCCAGGGACTCCACTATACTCAAAACCCATAGACCCTGCCCCCTCCTCCACTGCTTCTTCCCCCACCTCCCATTCAAAAAGATGCATTCACTCCTAAAAGCCTGTGTAGCATGTGTAGAGAAACCAACGTCTATTCCAGGTATGCTATCTTCATTTTTTAAAATACCCACAAAAAACTATAAAACTCTTATTTAAAATCTCAACTGCCTGAACAGCTAAGGGAAACAAATTTCTACACTGCTTTTTAAATTTTTCCTTATTAAATCTTCCGGTTCACATTTACGGGGAGCCTGACTAGCACCTAAGAAAAGTAAATACCAAGTAATCTACTAATCTTACTGTTATAGTACTTATATGACTATACAACAGAAAAATTCATAGGAAAAAAAGTTGCCACAAAGCTTCTCAATCCAACTTTGTTGTTGTTTGTTTTTAAGTCAAAGCGAAATATTGCTCATACACTTTCAGACTTTTGATCAATTTCATATTCCTTTGAAATTTTTCTCTTTACTCAGTCAAAATTAAATTTCTGGCTTTTTATTCCTCGTTGAAGTGTCCCATCTGCTATTTCTGAAAAGCATCAAAGGCCTTAGATATCATCTCTCAGATAAGAACACAGCTTCCACCCAATTATATAACATCTGCTGTTGATGTTATCAGAGAAAAGAGGAAAGAAAGGATCCGCTATTTGGCTGCTCAGGCGTTGCCCAATAGGGGCTGCACACTTTGGTGTGGTCATTTGGAAAAAGAATCTGATCCTCAGTTTCCTAAGAACACACACTTATTTTTAGCAAATTACTCAGAGCCAAAGGGCTCTAGGAACGATTCTCAACAAGACTTGAAGTGGATCAGCTTTTCTCATATAGCAAGAGAAATCTGGCTATAAAATGGGACTCATGTGATTCTTAAGAGATTTTTCCAGTGAATCCAGCCCTAAGAGTTAAAGGTTGGTTATAAATAAGCAGGATTGATCAAAGGGACAATCTCATCTTGCTACATAACATGAATGAAATCTCCTTATCACTTCAAGGATATTTTATTCATTCATTCATTCATTTATTCAAGAAATACTGATGTATAATCATGTGACGAGGAGTTGGTCCTTTATTATTTAATAGTGACCTCTCTAGTCCCATGAAATATGCTACAGTTCTGCTCCTACACAAGTCTCTAAACTCCTCACTGCCTCTTCCCCCTACTGTACATGTCCTGCGATCACCACTACAATAGAAATTAGGGAAAAAAGGAAGAAAAAGGATACTATCTTAGACAAAAAGAAACCCTAATACCTAAGATGAGGGATCCCTGTTATTAGTGCGTCTATTGAGAGTCTGAATGCAGTAGGTTTCTTTGGCTCAATAGCCTACTTTGAAATTATCCATGTGCCATATATATATCAGTAATTCATTCCTCAACACTACTGAGCACTATTCAGTTCTATACTATACTATAATTTGTTTACCCATTTTAATCTGTTAAGGAACTTTTATGATGCTTTCAATTTTATGATTTTCAATTATAAATACATTTGTTTTAGTACAAGATTTTCTATGGATCCCTACACTGATTTCTCTGAGTAAACAAACACCTCAGAGCAAAATTACTAGATCACGAGGTAGTGGTGGTGGTTGTGTGCCGTGAAGTCGGTTGTGACTCACAGTGACTCTGTGTAGGGTTTCCAAGGCTTTCAATCTTTATGGAAGCAGAAAGCGTCATCTTTTACCTGAGGAAAAGCTGGTAGTTTCGAATTGCTGACCATGAGATTAGCACCCCAACTCATAACCACTACGCTACAGAACTCATATGGTAGGAAGTGTCAAAGAACAAAGAGATTGGTTAGAGGACTAAGGTGCATTGGAGCCATGCCATGGTGATTTCAATCACTTCATATGTATGTAGAAGTTTGACAGTGAATAAGAAAGACTGAAGAAGAATTGATGCATTTCAATTATGGTGTGGGAGAAGAATATTAAGTGTTACAAACTATTAGAAGAACAAAGAAATCTGAGTTGAAAGTGCAGCCAGAATGCTTCATAGAATCCAGGATGGTGAAGACATCGTTTCTCAGACTTTGAACATGTTATCAAGAGAAGAACATCATGCTTGGAATAGTGGAGGGTCAGCAAAAAATAAAGAAAAGACCCCCACTGAGATGGACTGACACAGTGGGAGAAACAATGTAATAATAATTGCAAGGATGGAGCAGGGCCAGCCGGTGTTTCTTTCTGTTGTGATAGGTTTGCTATGAGTTGGACAAACAATGTACTAGTTGTTGATAACACCTTATCAACTCTAGGTATTATCATTATTAATGCCAATCCAGAGGGTGAAAAACTGTATCTTATTGTCATTTCAATTTTCACTTCCATGTTGACTAATGATGATGAGGATCTTCCCATGAGCTCCTTGTTAAACATATTTTGAGATTTGTTTTTGAAGACTTTGGCCATTTTTAATAAAATGACTAAATGAATGGCCTTTTTAATAATTATGAGGGTTCTTTAATCTGAGTCATTTAACAAATGTGTATTATGAATATCTTGTCCTAATATGTAACTTGTTTTTCATGTGTCTAATGACAAAGTCAAAATTAATTTTTTTCATTTATGGTTAGTGATTTTTTCTTTTTGTCCTAAGAAATCTGAAGTCCTGGTGTGGTGCTTTGGGCTAATGCGTCAGACTGCAAAGTCCTTTGGACTGCAAGGTTGGTGGTTCAAACTCGCCAGATGCTCCTTGGAAACCCTACAATTGTCGCTACGGGTCAGAATTGACTCGACGGCACTTAACAACAACAGCAAGAAATCTTGAGCATCTCTATGCTGGAGAACAAGTTTCAGTGTCTCTCCTGACATCCATTTTGATCTTTTTCTTCTTTCTTAACTTGTTAATGACTTTTTGCTTTCTTCCTGTATGATCTTCTTGATGTCATCCTACAACTCTTCTGGTCTTTGGTCTTCAGTGTTACTGTAGCAAATACGTTCCTCAGATAATGTCTAAATTCAGGTGGGATATATTCAACATCGTATGTTGGTTCTCGTGGACTTGTTTTCATTTTCTTCAGGTTTAGTCAGAATTTGCATATGAACAATTGATGGTCTGTTCTACAATCTGATGATATGGAGTTTTTCCACCTTTCCATTTTTCCACAGATGTAGTCAGTTTGATTTCTGTGTATCCCATCTGGTGAGATCCATGTGTATACTTGTCTCTTATGCTGTCTAAAGTAAGTATTTGAAAGGAACAAATCATTGGTTTTGCAGAATTCTATCATGCCACATACAGCATTCCAGCGTAGAGATGAAAAAGCAAATGGAAGAAATGAGGAGGTACAAGAGTTGAACAGAAAATTACAAAGGTTAGCTTGAGAAGACAAAGTCAAATATTACACTGATATGTGCAAAGATCTGGAGTCAGAAAACCAAAAGGGAAGAACACACTCAGCATTTCTCAAGCTGGGGGAACTCAAG
>NW_006408631.1:9899571-9901525 GCF_000296735.1 Chrysochloris asiatica
GCTGGAGAAGGATATCATGTTTGGTAAGGTGGAGGGTCAGAGAAAAAGAGGAAGACCCCCAGCAAGATGGATTGGCAGAGTGGCAGCATCAATGGGCTCAAGCGTGGCAACAATAGTGTGGTTGGCCCAGGACCGGGCAGTGTTTCATTCTGTTGTGCATAGGGTTGGTTTGAGTTGGTACTGGCTAAATGGCACCTAACAACAACAAGAAGAAATCTTTGCCTATCCAAAGTTGAGAAGATAATGCTTACTTCTAAAATGTTTTGTGGGGTTAGATTTAACATTTAGGTGTATCTTGAATTATTTCTTTTCACTTCCATCTCATTTGGTGATAGCTCTCTGCAAAGAACAAGAATTGTATAAACTTCACTGACAAATTTAGGAATGCCAAACAGGTTGGAAGAAATGTGTTTTAGGAAATGCCTGTGCTCAGCTTCAGCAACATCCTGGAGAGATGAAGTCATGAATGAGATCCAATGGAAAAAAAAAAAAAACCCGAAACACCTATTTAGAACTGATATTTTGACCCTGCCCTCGGACAAGACTTTAAGTTGGGCAAGCATAACCCAAACTTCCTATTCATAAGCAAAAGCATTTTAACCCAGCAAAGAAAATGGATAATAATTTAATCAAGAGTATTTCTTGATTCTTTGATTATATTTTAGAATAATTACCATGTCATTAATGTAGACTGAAATCTATTTAATGACTGAGGCCCATAAAAAAGAAAGTGACTCAAAGTAACTCTATTGAAAACTGACTTCAAAATGAATAATAAATTTTAAAATGTTGCTCCAAGGGGACATACTTTCTACAATCTAAAGCACTGGCATTAATTTCTGTGATTTAGATGATTCTTTAAAATACCTTAATATTGGTTCTTGAAAATACAGCAACTCAAAACATAAAGAGAATTATTCTTGCTATTCACATAAAGATTATCAGCCAATGTATCTTAAACTGGAGAGTTATAAATCTATTTCCTTGAAATTTAATAAGAAAGCTTAGGCTTGTGAGAAGAAGAAATAAACTTTTCTGTTTTATTGAGGCTGGAAGAAATTTAAAAATTAGCAAGGGTAACAGAGCATTTTATAAGCACTTGACAATGGAGTTAATAAAGACAATCCAAATTCTAAGAAATGAAGAGACTGTTATGTAGAACTGTATTATGACAGCTGCTGCCTTGGTAATATTGAACCAAAGCACGTCCCTTGTTTAGAAAAGTTCATGTCTTGTAACTCTGCCTCAGAGCTGACCTTTCAGTGCAACTGGGGAAATGTCATGGAAAATTATTTTTATGTAAACAAGAAACTAAGTACTCATTTGTAGCTTACATGTACCTCTGTTTTTAAAGATTACCTAAAAATGTACAAGCTAAAAATTTTTAGAGATCATCAACAACAGTAGCTGAGAGATTACAATGAAAGGAAAGAAGGAAAAGAATCATATAAAAATGGTACTATTCTCTGTCTTATATAGAGATGGGGAATGACCAATCTGTGGGCCATATTGTTATTATTGTTAAGTGCTGTCAAGTTGGTTCCAACTCATAGTGACCCCGCATAAGATTCCCAAGGAGCAGCTGGTGAATCTGAACTATCAATCTTGTACTTCAAACCAACCTTATGGACCAGTGTTTTATTGCACAGTAACAGGACTCTGAGGGCCATTAGGTGGTGGTGGTGGTGGTGGCTATGTGCTGTGGAGTCGCATCTGACTCACAGCAACCCTGTACAGGGTTTCTGAAGCTGTCTGGTCAGATCCAGCTAAAACAGCTGCAGTTCCAGTCATCACATTGCTGTTTTTGTTATTAAGTGCCAAAGAGTTGGTTCTGTATAGGGTTTGCAAGGAACAGTTAGGGGGTTTGATCTGCCAACCTGTGGTTCACATTCCAATGCTGATCCACAGTGCCACACCAGGTGAATTAATTAAATATGTTGTTGTTGTTGTTGTT
>NW_006408631.1:9903485-9905552 GCF_000296735.1 Chrysochloris asiatica
CAAACAAAGGCTTTATTTAATGAGGGTTTTACTCCCAAGGGCTTTACTCCATTCGTTTCATCAAGGTCAACTCTACTTTGAGGAGGCATCTCTTCCCCAGTTGCATTTTGAGTGCCTTCCAACCTGAGGGGCTCATTTTCAGGCACTATATCTGACAGTGTTTCTCTGCTATTCATACGGTTATCAGTGACGAAATTCAATATTCAGAAGTAGTTCCTGTCTCCTTCTTCCTAGTCTGTCTTTGTCTGAAAATTTATCTGAAACCTGTCCACCATGGGTGACCCTGCTGGTTATTTAAAATACTTATGGCATAGCTTCCAGAATCACAGCAACTCACATAACAGGCTAATTTTAAGTTGGTAATTTTGTATGGCTCATAAATGATGTTACAAATTTTGTCAGAAAAAAGGTTCTCCATTCTTGGTCTAAAGAGAATGAGCTCTCCAGAAATTAAATTCAAAAAAGTTTTCTTGTACTTTATGACCTAAAAACAGTCCACCAATCCAAATTTACCTGGAAATCCATTTTAAATCATATTGGAAACATTCAACAAGGGACTGGATTGGCCTCAACTGAGAAGGTTCATAGATGTTATAGAATCCTGTAGAATGCTGGGCACGAAAGCATACCACTCCCTTTTTATGAGTAGTAGCTATTCCTTCATAGAATGTCTCCAATGTTTTTTTCCCCTCATCCTTCATTTGCTTTTTACCAACCAGCCAGCTTCCCATACGCCTTTATTTTTCCCTACACCATGCTACCAAGCAACAAGTTTTTCTCCCATGGCTGGGCCTCCTTTCCACTCATTGTAATAAAGAATTGTAACACTGTGTAATAAATGCTTTTGTGCAAATATAATTTTAATAATGCCTAATAATGCTCACAAGCCACCACAGTATGACAACTGACAGATGAGTTTGTGAGGTTGGCCTAGGACCGGGCAGTGTTTCATTCTGTTGTGCATAGGGTTGCTATGAGATGAAATGGGAAAGCTGGACAGTGAATAAGAAAGACCATTGAAGAATTAATGCATTTTGAGTTCTGGTGTTGGAGGAAAATATTGAAAGAACCATGGGCTGCCAAAAGAACAAACAGATCTGTGTTAGAAGAAATACTGCCAGAGTGCTCCTTGGAAGCCAGGATGGCCAAACTTAGTCTCGCAAACTTCGGAAATACCGACAGGAGGGACCAGTCTCTGGAGAAAGATATTGTATTTGGTAAGGTGGAGGTCAGAGAAAAAAAGGAAGACCCCAGCGATATGGATTGGCAAAGTGGCAGCATCAACGGGCTTAAGCGTGCCAACAATTGTGAGGTTAGCCCAGGACTGGGCAGTGTTTCGTTCTGTTGTGCATAGGGTCACTATGAGTCGGTACCAATTCGAAGGCACCTATCAAAATGGATCTTTTGGTTCTTTTGGCAGCCAATGACACTTGCAATACACCAGAACTCAAAAGCATCAATTCTTCTACGGTCTTCCTTATTCACTGTCCAGCTTTCACATCCATATTAGGTTATTGAAAATACTAATGCCTTGGGTCAGGCGTACCTTAGTCCTCAAGCTGACATCTTTGCTCTTCAACACTTTAAAAAGGTCTTGTGCAGCACATTTGCCTAATGCAACACACGTCATTTGATTTCTTGATTGCTACTTCCATGAGTGTTGATAGTTGATCCAAGAAGAATGAAGTCCATGACAACTTCAATCTTTTCTCCGTTGATAAGAATGTTCTTTATTGGTCCAGTGGTGAGGATTTTTGTATTCTTTACATTGAGATGTAATCCATACTGAAGGCTGTGCTCTTTGAGCTTTATCAGTAAATGTTTTAAGTCCTTTTCATTTTCAGAAAGCAAGGTTGTATCATCTGCATATTGCAGGTTGTTAATGAGACTTCCTCCAATTCTGATGCCATGATTTTCTTCATAGAACCCAGCATCTCGGATGATTTGCTCAGCATACAAGTTAACAAGTATGGAGAAAGAATACAACCTTGTCACACACCTTTCTTAATTTTAAACCAGTCAGTGTTCCCATGTTCTGTTCAAACAACTGCCTCTTGGTCCAGATTC
>NW_006408631.1:9905652-9937978 GCF_000296735.1 Chrysochloris asiatica
CTGCTTTCAGCCAAGATCCATTGGACATCAGAAATGATATCCCTCGTCCCATGGCCTCTTCTGAATCCAGCTGGAACCTCTGGAAGTTCTCTGTCAATGTATGCTTGTAACTGTTTCTGTATTACCTTTAGCAAAACTTTACTTGCATGGGATATCAAAGAGATTGTCCCATGATTTCCGCATCCCGTGGGGTCACCTCCCTTTGGAATGGGCACATATGCAGATCTCTTCCAATCAGTTAGCCACATAGTTTCCTTCCAAATGTTTTGGCAGAGATGAGTGAATGCCTCCTGTGCCACCTCACTTTCTTGAAAGATTTCAATTTTTATTCCATCAGTTCCTGGTTCCTTGTTCTTTGCCAATTCCTTCAATGCACCTTGGACTTCCTCCTTCAGTATCGTTGGCTCTTGATCATATGCTACCTCTTGAAACGACTGAACATTAACCATTTCCTTTTGGTACAGTGACTGTATATTCCTCCCATCTTCTCTTGATGCTGTCTGCATCATTTAGTATTTTGTCCAGAGAATCTTTGTACAATGAAAGTCGAGGCTTGAATTTTTTCTTCAGTTCCCCCAGCTTGAGAAATGTTGAACGTGTTCATCCTTTTTTGGTTTTCTGATTCCAGAGCTTTGAACATTTGGTTGTAATATTTGGCTTTATTTTCTCGAGCTGATCTTTGAAATTTTCTGTTCAGCTGTTGGACCTCCCTCATTTCTTCCATTTGTGTTAGCATCTCTATGCTGGAGAGCAAGTTTCAGTGTCTCTTCTGACATCCATTTTGACCTTTTCCTTCTTTCCTGTCTTAATGACTTTATGTATGATGCTTTATGTATGATGTTCTTGATGTTATCCCACAACTCTTCTGGTCTTCAGTCTTTAGTGTATAATGTATCAAAACTGTTCTTCAGATTATCCCTAAATTCAGGTGGAATATTTGAAGGTCATATTTTGGCTCTCGTGGACTTTTCATTTTCTTCAGCTTCACTTTGAATTTGCAAATGGTCTGTTCCACAGTCTGCCCCTGGCCTTGTTTTCACTGATGATATCGAGCTTTTCCAACATCTCTTTGAGCAGATATAATCAATTTGATTTCTATGAATTCTATCTGTTGAGGTCCATGTGTATAGTTGTCTCTTATGCTATCTAAAGAAGGTATTTAAAATGATTTTGCACAATTCTATCATGAATTCTCCTGTATCATTTCTATCACCAAGGCCATATTTTCCTACTACTGATCCTTCCTCTTTGCTCCCAACCTTAGCATTACAATCACCGGTAATGATCAAGACATCTTGATTGCATGTTTGATCAACTTCAGATTGAAGAAGTTGGTAGAATTCTTCTATTGCATCCTCAGTGACTCTAATGGTTGGTGCGTATATTTGAATAATAGTGGTATTAACTGGGCTTCCCTGTAGGTGCATGGATATTATTCTATCACAGACAGCGGTGTACCCCAATGACTGATCTGGAGATGTTCTTTTTGACAATGAATGGAACACCATTCCTCTTCAATTTGTCATTTCCGGCATAATAAACTATGTGGTCATCAGGTTCAAAATGGCCAATACCAGTCCATTTCAGCTCACTAATGCCTAAGATATTGATGTTTATGCATTCCATTTCATTTTGACAACTTCCAATTTTCCCAGATTCATACTTTGTACCTTCCATGTTCTGATTTTCAATGGATGTTTACAGCTGTTTTCTCTTCATTTTGAGTTGTGCCCCATCAGCAAATGAAGGTTCTGAGGGCTTTTCTCCCATGAGCTTAACTCTATTCACACCATCATGGTCAACTCTACTTTGAGGAGGCATCTCTTCCCCAGTCACATTTTAAGTGCCTTCCAACCTGAGGGGCGCATTTTCTGTCACTATATCTGAAAGTGTTTTTCTGCTATTCATAAGGTTTTCAGTGACTAAATATTCGGAAGTAATTTGTCACTTCTTCTTCCTGTCTGTCTTTGTCTGGAAGCACATCTGAAACCTGTCAACCATGGGTGACCTTGCTAGTATTTAAAATACTGGAGGCATAGCTTTCAGAATCACAGCAACTCACAAGCCAGCACAGTATGACAAACTGACAGAGGAGTGCTGGAAGTTCATGTAGTAAACAGCAAACTTTCCATCTGGGTGGTACTATGCCAATAAGCCTGGAGGTTTCTTATGAGTGGAGTTTCTAGGTACATTCAGTGAAAAGGCTCAAATATTTTGCAAATTTGTTTACATTTTTACTTTAGTAAAATGGGCTTAACAATTGTAACAATTGTTGGCCTTGGACTGGGCAGTGTTTTGTTCTGGTGTGCATAGGGTTGCTATGAGTTGGTATTGATTCAATGGCACCTAATAACAACAACGACAACTTTACGTTATGGGTTTAAGAGAAGATTGTGAGTATCTTTCAAACTGAAGCCATGAAAGGAACTCTTCTGATCTTTCTCCAAATTCAGAGTGCCAGTGCCATTTATTAGCATAACGTTTCCATAGCAAAGTTGTGCCACAAAACAAAAGCACTGGGGGGAAAAGAGGAACTGAAAGAGAAAAAAGAAGGCCAAGGATACCTAAGCACACAACTAAGCAGAATGAAGTCAGTTGCTCAAGAACTCCCATGACTGAGGAAGTTCAGGCACTGATAACAATCAAAGATTTCATTTGATCAGAATTGATCACAGTCACCCAAAACTGGCTGCCTTTTGTTTTCACCTTCTACCTTCAATTCTCCAGGGCACAGCACCAGCTTCATATCCTCCAGCAATTCCCTGAGAAAGCACAGAGACCCTTCTAACTCAGCTTTCTTATATCGGTCAGGGGAAACTTTAATTCAAATAAAACATTACAAGGTAGCCCAATGAGTACCCACTGCCATGAAGTTGATTCAGACTCGCAGTGACCCTAAAGGACAGAGTTTAGTGACCCTAAAGCTCCAAATCTTGGGAACATAGAGCCTCATGTTTCTCCTGAGGTGTGGCTGGGGGGTTGGAACTGCCAATCTCGCAGTTAGCAAGCCAACTTCTTAACTCACTGTGCCGCCACAATGCCTTATCCCAACACATGTGATGGAGGAAAACAGAAATGTTCTTGGTGCGTCTCAGTCAGCCTCCTTGAAACTCTCCCCTGAAAAGCCCTCTAGGTGACCCAGAACCAGCCATGGAATTGTGTTAAACCATCATTCAGGTTCCTACTTATGGAGAGGGATGTTCTTAAGATGAGTCAGCTGTATCTTCCAATTCTGCTAAGGAAAAACCCTGAATACTTGCTAAGATCATCATCACTGATTTTAGAGGTGGGAAGGGTGGAAATGATGGGCACAAGCTACAGGTGGGAATATGGAAAGATGAGACAGAAGACTCCAAAATGCTATCAAGATATAAGGCAAACTATAAAAGGAAAACAAAATAGCAGAAGATAATGAAGCTCAAAGAAGAAAACTTGATCCATAGTACATAAGCATTTCAAGAAATGTTCAGAATCTTCATGTGTGTGTGTGCTGTGAAATCTACACTATGACACAATGAAGTAAGAAACCTAAACCATGACACTTTCAAAAGAAGACCTAGTTATTGTTTGTGATCCGCATTCAAACAAAGTCTCAAAATACAGCACTCTACAAGTACATTAAGGAGCTCTGGTAAAACTACCAGCTGTTCCACGGGAGAAAGATGAGGCTTTCTGTTCCCATACAGATATACAGCCTCGTAAACCCTATGCAGGGTCACTATGGGTCGGAACTGACTCCACGGCACATTACAACAACAACAACAAGTACATTATATTCTATAAGTATCCCCCTTTCTCTTATGCTTTCGTTAATCCAAAAAGTAGCTACTGACTACCTGAACTATGACAGACCCTACTTGAGTTCTGGGACTGGAGCAATGACTGAGACAAAGGGGGGCACAGAATATATATAAATGCCTAACAGAATAAAGAGTAGATTTGTACTAAATAAAGAAGGGCTGAGCAGGCTAGAGACAGACACAAGGGGGGGGTGCCCAGAAGATGGCATCAACAGAAAAGACAATAGTGAAGATGAGAGATCAAAGCAGAGGTCTGAATGAAATTAGGATGACAAAAAGGGATCAAAAGCATAGGCAAAGGCTCTGCCATGGGAATGAATTAGACATGCTTGAGGAGGAAGAACAAGAAGCTCAATTATTAGGTAGGTAGAACGGGGAAAGAAAGGGGTCTCAAGTCACTCAAGGTATGTTCTGTCTCAGCAGGAAACTAACCAACCTCAGAAGTGAGGAATTTCTGAAAAGAGGGATAGTGGAGAAAGAAGACCACTTCCAAGAGGAAGTTGTTATTTAAGGAAGGGTAGGAGACAGGAGAAACTGTTTGCAAAAGGACATAAAGTTAGTTAACAGTAAGTTGCATCCTGAAAGAGAGAACTCAAGGAAACCATATATTGACGAATTCCCCCAATTGGCCACCAGGCCACTCAAAACAGAAGTATAGTCAACTCCTCTGACAAAGAGATATACAAAGAGGAAGCCAACTTGTATTCAGGGCTCCAGCCTCCACCTCTTCTTCTTTCACAAGGTGGAAGCCAGTTCTTACCTCTCTCTGTAAGAACAACTATGCTTATAATAAACCCATCTTTCATTCCCTAAGCCTCTTGTCTTTCTAACTTCTTTTGAGTGGGGTGTGTTACACCTTCACAATTCTTTGGAATGATAGCGCCATTCCAGGGATGGCATTTAACTATGACACAATGAAGCACAGAATGCAGGAGAATTCAATCAAGCAAACTGGACTGGGACCAGCTAAGCCACATAAGGTCATGAAGATTGTAAACAAACTCCGGAGTACGGAGACGTTTTAAAACACCATAAGTAAACTGCAATTTGAAGAGGCATCTTTACAAGAGAAAAAAACATTCCTTCTGATATAAATGAGGAAAATCTCCATAGTTGGGTTATTGTTATTTTAGAGCTGTGTACTTCTACACAATTACAACACAACTGTATAGGCAGTCTGCCACCCATGTGACTTACTGTAACCTTTAGTTGCAAATCAACCCTCATACAGCCAAAAATTCAAGATATGGTTCTTAATAACTAACAAGCAGCACTTTGCCATACACATCAAAACGATATTATTGTATTATTATGTTAAAATGCTTTAGTTTATCTGGAAGCATTTCTGTAATTTTTTAAACGCATAGAATGGTACACACTAAGAAAGATATTTGACGGACATCATATATGAATCATACCAAAGTTTCCAACTTACTTACAAATTCGACTTAAAGACAGGAACTGAACACATTCATAATTCATAATCTGGGCACTGCCTGTAATGAGTTTAGGTTTGAAATTCATAAAGATAAAAGACAGGCTGTAAGAAGTTTTCAGTAAATGCTCTTAAGAAATTTCCTCTTCCTTATCTGACAAAATGTGCTCTTACTGACCTCATGAGAAGAGTTTACTTCTTCAATTTATAGAACAGTATGTCCAATAATCACTTAATTGTATGGTAAGTGAGTACAGGTCTCCTCCTGACGCCCCACCAAACAAATGCTTAGATAGATAGAAATAATAGAACCAATTAGAGACGTGGTGCTGAAGACCTACTGAAAGGCAAATTGAAAACTCAACCTTCAAAGTGCTGGGGGAACACGAGAGGGATAGAGGGAAGTGAAGTACACTGTGTTTATAAGGGAGGTTCTTTCCTTCAGAGGCATTTCATGCAGCAATTCAAACAAGAAAAGTGAAGCTTTAAAAACGGCTAAGGAAAAGTCTCCAAGCTATATTATGTGTATGGGAGTTAGAGGTAGTAACAGAACTCAACTTCTGTCCATAGATGAAGTCTGTCTCAAGTACTTCATGATTACTAACATTTACTGATGAAGTCCTGTTGGCACAATAGTTAAGCACTCAGCTGCTAAGCAAAAGTTTGGTGGTTCAAACCTACCCAACCACTCCATGGGAAAAAGAACTGGTGATTTGCTTCTCTAAAGATTACAGCCAAGAAAACCCAATGGAATGGTTCTACTCTGGAACTTATTGGGTCTCCTTGAGTTGGCACTGATTTGATTACACCTAATAACTATGGCGCTGTGGGTTAATGCACAGGACTGCAATGTCGGTTTGAACCGCAAGGTCGGTGGTTCAAGCTCATCAGCAACTCCTCGGAAACCCTACACAGGGTTGCTATGGGTTGGAACCAACTAGACAGCCGTTAACAATAACAACAACTATAACGAGTCCTGTTGTGGCGCTGTGAGTTAATGGCTAGATGGCAAAGTCGGTTTGAACCACAAGGTTGGCGGCTCAAACTCACTAATTGTTCCTTGGAAACCCTGTGTAGGGTTGCTATGAGTCAGACTGATTCAATGGCACTTAACAACAACTAAATTTGTTAGAGCTTGCCACATTTTAAGCACTGTCCTAATGCTCTATAAGTATTATCTCAATGAATTCTTACAACTATCCAGTGGAGTACAGAATATTTAACAGGTAAGTTATATATTTTATCCAAAGTCATACAGCTGATAAATTAGGGAGTCAGGATTTAAATCTAAGAATCCCAAGCCCGGAGACTGCGTTGTTAACATTATGTTAACCACTTAGGGAAGAGTTCTTATTCACTGAGTATATTAATTAAGTCAATTCATACTTGGATACTTTCTTTTAAATAATATTAAAGAAAATCTTAAAATTTCCACTAAGTATTCTGGGAAATAATTTTAACGGAAATTAAATTAATGATGAAACATGCAAAGCTTGTGACATTATGGAAAGCTAAAGTAACCCAAAATTAACTTTAAACTCAAGATCAAAGTACAAGACAACTTTAGAAATTAATTATTTAGAAGCCCAGTAACCCATAATAATTGTCAGCCTTCACTATAGCAGCCAATTGTGAACACCGCATTTAAACATTTCCTTCTGGTTCCAGCTCTTTACAAACATTTAACAGAGGATGTACTGTTACCCAATTTAAAATGGAACAGATGCCCATAATTCTGAGACAAGCTGGGACAAATCCAATCAACTAGCATTAATAATAGTACTTATTCATAGGTTATTATTGTTGTTAGCTGATTTCGAGTGTGCCCTGACCCATAGCAATCCAATATACAACGGGATCAGACTGTTGAAATCCTTAGAGGTTTTACTGAATGACGAATCAGAAGTAGAGTACCAGCCTTTCTTCTTAGTCCATCTTAATCAGGAAACTCCACTGAAACCTGTCCAGCCTCACACAACAAGCACATCTCCACTGATAGAGGAGTTGTTGTTGGTGTTGTTGTTAGGTGCCATCGAGTTGGTATAGAGGAGTGGTGGCTATTACTGGCTAGGACTCAAACCCATGCCTCCCCCATTTGAAGGTGAGAATACTACCACAGAACCACCATTGCCTCCTACCTCAGAGGATGTTGCTGTTGTAAGTTGCTGCCGCGTGGACTCCATTTACGCGGCAGAGTAGAACCTTCCATAAGAATTGCAAGGCTGTAACTTTTGGATGGCACTTAACAACAACAACTTTTGAAAGCACATCACCAGACCTGTCTTCCGAGGTACATCTGGGTAGGTTTGAATCACCAATAATTGTTTGCACCCAGGGACTTCTCACAGGACAGCTACCAGGTTTTAATGAGTTCGTAAAAATAAAACACTAGAACAGTCTCTGGCATGTCATAAAGTATATTACCATTATTATTATTATTATTATTATTGCTGTTACTATGCAAAACTGGGAGGCATGAACTCCCTCTAGTGTCAGAGTCACTAACTGCTGGCCACTTACGGTATCATTTACACCAAAATTACTGCTTAAACAAGGATGAATTGGCCAGTCATCTTTCCTTTCTTACATTTTACTGTTTTCTAATTTGCCTTACAGTACCCATAAATTTATTAGCAAATTTGCTTTAAAAACAAATAAACAACAACAACAAAACCCTTAATGAAACTGTTTAAAGTAAAGAAGGTTTCACTAAAATCTCTTCATGATGAATGACAGAGGAACCTCCTAAGGCCTCTAGCATGGCAAGCCTATGACTGTGAACCAGCAGGTGCCTATTGGATACCATGCTGACATTTACCACAGGGGCCAGATATAACATTTGCAGATAGCTCAAAATTCAAGCTTTCGGATATATATATATATATATAGCCAAGCCACAGTCCAGAACTCCTCTGTGACTAAAAATAACCAAATTCTCAAAACAAAACAATCACTGGCAAGACTTGGTAGTGGTGGTGTGTACCATATCAAGTCGGTTCCAACTCATAGTGACCCTGTATGGGGTTTCCAAGTCTGTAAATCTTCACAGGAGCAGAAAGCCTCATCTTTCTCCCACAGAGTAGCAGGTAGATTCTAACTGCTGACCTTTCGGTTAGCAGCCCACGCATAGTCCCTAAACTACCTTAGAATCCATAGTTTGATATGTTCCTGTTCATATCAGGGTACTCCACCTGGGATTCACAAACCCCCTGCTAGAATAGTAATGTGTTTATGAATTCTCCACCTTTCTGGCTTTCCCCATATTCTCAAAGGAGTTCACAACACAAAGTTGTTAAAAGTTATTGACTTAATGGGAACCTAATCTCCTGTGTTAACTTTCATTGCAAACACAACAAAGCATTTCCTTAAGTTATTGATTTAAGAGTGGTTTCTGAACTCTAACATGCGTGTTCAAACACAAATCCCCGGGCTCATCTCCAGAATTTCTGTTCCAGGGTTGGTGTCTGTGGTGAGCTTCAAGAATTTACATTTTAAACAAGTTCTCAGAAACTACTGATCCTGAATGTCATATCCAGAAACCACCTTTTGAGAGAACCACTGGATTAAGGATTTATATGGTCATTTTAGCTTTCTTCTGAAACTAAACACCCAACCTCCCTAAGTGAAGTAATATCAAAAAATTAATGGCTTATTTCTCAATTTCATGCCAGTGAATGACATGCTTGGGAAACATGTGGTGCCATTTTCTGTCGCTATTTCATCAACATCTCCCTCCTTCACATCCTGGGTTAATCCATACTTCATTCAATTCAGGAAACATTTATGAAATTGCTTATAAACAACTAAATTGGGAACTAACTTTGTTATTAGTATGAAACAATGGCTGTCAGTACACCTCCCCACAATTACTACTTCTGTCTTTCTATTCTTTTTGGTCTCCACAAGATTCACACATGAAAGAAACTTCCCTAATCTCTTCCATACACAGGTATTTTCAAATGCGGATGTGGAAAGATATAATGCAGTAGAGTTTATGAAATTCCACTTCCCATGTGTTTCAAAACTCAGCAAATAAATAAAACATGAAGTCCTGGTGTGGGGCTACGGGTTAATAATACGCTGGACTGCAAGGTCAGTTTGAAACACAAGATTGCTGGTTCAAACTCAACAGCCGCTCCTCGGAAACCCTATACAGGATCACTATGAGTGGGAACCAACTCGACGACACATAACAAAGAATAACAACAAAGAGCAAGATACTCTCCAGAAAGGAATATTCAATGAATGAACACACAGAGGTGACCAGGCCATTCTTGTCATGCAACCCAGAGACATCCACAGCCTCAACGAACTCTGTGTCCAGGGAGATGGAAACCAGAAGAACAGTGGAATAGATGTTACAGCATCATGAAAACAGAGATCAATATTGACTTTGTTTTAGAAGTTCGGGTAGCGTAGTGGTTACGAATCGGGCTGTAAACCGCAAAGACAGCAGTTCGAAACTACCAGCTGTTTCGTTTGAGAAAGATGACGTTTTCTGCTCCTGTAAAGATTTACAGCCTCAGAAACCCTGTACAGAGTCTCTATGAGTCAGAAACGACTCCAAGGCACATAACCACCACTGTCACGACCCCTGAGTAAAATTTGGTATGCACATGATGAATGGTATTCTGAATAGGGAAAGTGGTTTCAATCATTAACAATAATATGAAGGTTATTCTTTGATTAAGACTAAGTTCTAATGCCTATGACACTCTAGAAAAGAGATCATCAGGGAGTTAGTTCAATATTTAATGTGTTTCTGTAATATCAATTCTAAATGGAAAGCTCATACAAACAACTGTATTAGGATAGATGAGGTAACATTGGAAGTCGTTTTTCCACTTTCAACTATCAAGCCTATCGTTTTGATTAGCCTCCTTCTCTTCACATAGGAAATGTTGCATTCACCTCTGCTGCCTCACGCCCACTGATGATCTCCCTAGCCCCATCCATTATCCCCTGCACTGGGTTGAAGGCTATGGTTAACGGACAAATCAACAATGACCCCAGTTCTCCACTTCAGAGTGCTCACAATCCCAAACAACAGTACTGATTATATCACCAAAAAGGGATTTGGTTTTAAATGATATGGAATAAAAATCAAGGAATCCCCAAAGGAAGAAAACAGGGATGATCTAATACATTCAGAAACGCTATGAAGGAATCAGAATTATAACAGAGAATAAATGGATCAGAAAAGGAACGCATTCTTCGAAGTTTTGTTTGGAAGTGAAATGAGGTATTTTAAGGTTTGATGAGATATCTTCCTAAAGATGAGCAGAAGGTATTCATGCACCACTCGTGTACTACTTTGTCGTACTGTGGTGGTTTGTGAGTTTCCGTGATTCTGGAAGCTATGCTATGGGTATTTTAAATACTAGCAGGGTCAGCCATGGTGGACATGTTTCAGATGAGCTTCCAGATGAAGACAGACTAGGAAGAAGGAGAGACTGACTACTTCCAAATATTTAGTCACTGAAACCTTATGAATAGCAGTGGAACACTGTCAGCACCAGATTACTGAATATTGAAACATGAAGAAGATCACCACAATACTGTCAGGTATAGTGACCAAAGATCAGCCCCTCAGGTTGCAAGGCACACAAATGTGACTGGGGAAGAGCTACTTCTTCAAAATAGAATTGTCCGTGATGACGTGAATGAAGCCCTTAGGACCTTCATTTGCTGATGGGGCACAACTCAAAGTGATGAGAAATAGCTGTAAACATCCATTCATAATTGGAGCATGGAATTTACCAAGAATGAAACTAGGAAAACTGGAAATTGTCAAAAATGAAATGGAATTCACAAACATCGATATCCTAGGCATTAGTTAGCTGAACTGGTATGGGCCATTTTTAATCTGACAACCACATGGTTTACATTGCAGGGAATGACAAAACATTCAAAACAATTTATCAAAATCAGCCATGAAGTACAACACTGTCTATAATAGGACAATATCCATAGGCCTACAAGGAAGACCAGTTACTACTACTATTGTTAAAATTTACACATCAACCATTAAATCCAGTGATGATGAAACTGAAGAATTTTACCAGTTTCTTCAGTCTGCAATTAATCAGACATGAAATCCAGATGTACTGATAATTACTGGTGACTGGATTGCAAAGGTTGTAAACAAAGAAGGAATGATCAGTAGTTAGAAAATATGGCATTGGTCACAGAAATGATTCTAGAGAGCACACGATAGGATTTTACAGGACTAAAGACTTCTTCATTGTAAATACATTTTTTAAAAGACTATAAAACACGACTATACACATGGAACTCACCAGATAGAATACACAGTAATCAAATTGACTATATCTGTGGAAAGAGATGTTGGAAAAGCTCCATATCATCAGCCAAAACAAGGCCAGGAGCAGACTGGAGCTGACCATCAATTGCTCATATGAAAATTCAGGCTGAAGCTGAAGAAAATGAAAACAAGTCCATGAGAGCCAAAATATGACCTTGAATATATTCCACCTGAATTTAGAGCTCATCTAAAGAACAGATTTGATGCTTTAGACACTATAGACCAAAGACCAGAAGAGTTGTGGGATGACATCAAGAACCTCATACAGAAATAAGAAGACAAGAAAGAACAAAAAGACCAAAACGGCTGTCAGAGAGCTCTGAACCTTGAAATCCAGTGTAGAGATGCTACAGCAAATAGAAGAAGTGAGGAGTACAAAAGCTGAATGGAAAGTTTCAAAGGTCAGCTCGAGAAGACAAAGTCAAATATTATAATGAAATGTGCAAAGACCTGGATACAGGAAACCAAAAGGGAAGAACACGCTCAGCATTTTTCAAACTGAGGGAACTGAAGAAAAATTCAAAGCTCAACTTGCGGTATTGAAAGATTCTATGAACAAAAATACTGAATGATGCAGAAAGAAGAAGATGGAAGGAATACACAGAGTCATTGTACCAAAAAGAAATGTTTGATGTTCAACCATTTCAAGAGGCAGTATATGATCAAGAGCGAATGATCCTGAAGGAAGAAGTCCAACGTGCAATGAAGTCAGTGACAAAGAACAAGGCACCAGGATTAGATGGAATACAAATTGAAATATTTTAACAAACTGATGCAGCACTGGAGGCACTCACTCATCTATGTTAAGAAATTTGGAAGACAACTCACTGGGCAAATGACTAGAAGAGATCTGTATTTTTGCCTATTCCAAAGAGAAATAACCCAACGGAATGCCGAAATCATCTGACAATATCATTGATATCCCATGCAAGTAAAGATTTATTAAAGATAATGCAAAAATGATGCAACCATACATTGACAGAGAAATTCCAGAGGTTCAAGCCAGATTTAGAAGAGGATGTGGAATGAGGGATATCATTGCTAATGTCCGATGGATCTTGGCTGAATGCAGAGAAAAACAGAAGGATGTTTATGTGTGCTTTACTGACTATACAAAGGCTTTTGATTGTGTGGATCATGACAAGCTATGGAGAGCATTGAGAAATATGAGTATTCCAGAACACTTAATTGTGCTCATGAGGAACCTGTACGTAGACCAAGATGCAATTGTTTGAACAGAACACAGGGAACAGTGAATGGTTTAAAATTGGGAAAGGTGTGAGCCAGGGTTGTATTCTTTCACTATACTTATTCAGTATGTATGCTTAGCAAATAATCCAAGAAGCTAGATTATATGAAGAGAAAAGTGGCATCAGGATTAGAGGAAGACTCATTAATGTGTGATATTGCAGATGATACAACCTTCCTTACTGAAAGCAAAGAGGACTTAAAATATCTACGAATGAATATCAAAGACCACACAGCCTTTGTTTGGTATGGGTTGCATTTCAATCTAAGGATAACAAAAATCCTCACCACTAGACCAATAAACAACATCCATATAAGTGGAGAAAACACTGAAGTTGTCAAAGACTTCATTTTGCTCAACCAACCATCAACACTCACAGAAGTAGCAGTCAAGAACTCAAACAATGCATAGCATTAGACAAATCTGCTGCACAAGACTTCTATAAAAGTGTTAAACAGCAAAGATGTTATTTGAAGACTAAGTGTGCCTGACCCAAGCCATGATATTTTCAATAATCAAGGACTCCAGATCGTCATTATTGTTACTTCTATTAATTTCACCAATTCATCCCACTTTGTTCAATTCAGTTTTTGATGTGTTTCTGATGTATGAATGTTACATTTTGGACGCTGTTTAAATCAGGTGAAGAAAATGTCCTATTGTTTCCTTTAAGGATAAGAAAGGGGGGCAAAAAAGCTTAGATTACAAATTGAAACTGGCTCTGAGATAAATTCCCAAATTCCTCTTGGAGTAGTAGGAGAGTCTCCACCACCTAAGCTGCTTTTTTGAGTGAAAGCTCAAATCTCCAGAGCTTCAATGAATTTAAGGATTTTTCTATGTCTGCCTTTGTCCACTATGATTGTAATCTCAGAATGGATGTACCTGGGCCCTTTCAGAATCTTTCTGGAGAAGATCTTTGCTTATTGCATGGCTGTGAAGGTGGACACCAGGAGCTTTGGTGCCAGGTGGGTCTGTACTATTTGCCACTTATGAAATGATGGTAGTAATGGTACTTCCACGACTGGCTTGCTATGTGAATAGTAAGATACTGCACATGAAATGCTTAATATAATTCTTAAAATAAATATTAGTATTATTTTTACTACGTGCATTATTTCTTCCTTCTCTTTACCCAACCCATTTATAGTAGGCACATTTTAAAGACAGAGTCTAGTGTTTTCAACCCTAGACTATCCCCCTGCATTCTGTAGTTGTGTATCATTTAGAAGCTGTGCAAATAAGCTCTGTATGCATTTCATGCCACTGATTTGGTCTGGGGTGTATGGGAAAGGTCAGGCAGGCCAAGTGGATAGATAGTGAGGATAGAGATAACATTGTGATGTTTAAATGTTTTACATAATGGTTTGGTTGATTCCTTATTTTTAAAAAATGAGTGATTAATTTCATTTCTAAGATCCTTTCTTCCCCAAACTCTCCATGGCAGTTCCTGTAGTAATAATAATAATCCTCCTCCTCCTCCTTCTTTTTTTTGTAATGTTCTTTTAAAAGTTTGTCTGCCAGAGATTAACTTTCAGCCAAACAAGAGACAAGCCTATAAAGTGAATAATAACCCCAGGGAGGAATGTACTCCTCAATAAAACCAACCATACTGACCAAAAGGGCCGCATTTGTCCAAAAACAAACTGAGAAGCCAAGAAGGGAAGGAAACAAGGATGAATGAAAACAGGGAACTCCCGGGGAGGAAGGGATAAGGGTGCTGCTGTTACTCTGAGGGGATTGCATTCACGGTCATAAAACTCAGTGTGTACAAATTGTTGAATGGAAAGTTAATATCATCTGTTAAGTTTCACCCAACTACTTAAAAAAGTGTGCCTAGATTCTCTTGTTCTAAACTGTACGTATACATACGTATGCTTGTATGTGTGCATGCATGTGGGGGTGGGTAGGTATTTTAATCAGTGGAGTAGTAGGTTCTGTTTCCTTTTGTCCTGATGAAATGTTAAAACAGAACCCCAATAGTGTGCCTTCAAAAGAAGATGAAGATACAGGGGGAGCAAGCCTATCTACTCGAGATACGTCTACGCTTCACTGTGCTAGAAGAACAGTTATGAACACACCTGTGGACTTTGTAGATGTTTTAGTAATTCAATGCTAATGCACTGACATGCAGTTAGAAACTCAGACAGAGGTTAACAGGTGAAGTGGAGAATTTCGCTTACTAAACATGTCCATTTTCTTTAGGAAGTTAGAGTATCAGGGCATGCACACCCCTAACTACAATCTATTACTGTCCAGTCAATTCCCACTCAGAGCCCTAGAGAACAGAGTAGAACTGCTCCATTGGTTTCTCAAGGTGGCAAAATTTTACAGAAGCAGACTGCCACATTGTTCTCCCTCGGAGCATCTGATGACTTTAAACTGCCATCTTTCAGTTAGCAGTAGGACATTTAACCACTTGAGTCACCAGGGATCCTTGTTGTGTGCCTCTGAGTCAGCTCCAAATCATAGCAATACTGTATAAGGTTTCCTAGAGAGGCAAGTGTATCTAAACTGCCAAGCTTGCAGTTAGCAATCAGTGTTTATTCTACAGTGCCATACCAGGACTCCATGGTGGTGGTGATGTGCCATAGAGTCAGTTCTGGTTCAGCAATACATAGTGATACTGTATAGCATTTCCAAGGCTGTAAATTTATGGGAGCAGAAAGCCTCATCTTTCTCCTGTGAAACAGGTGGTGGGTTCAAACTACTGATCTTGAGGTTAGCAGCCAAAAGATAACTCGTATCTTGTGTCTGTGTCTTTCTGATGTATTTCCTGGCAGCCTTAGGTGATAACAAAATTCTATTTTGTGCCTCTGAATGAAATGAATCTTAAAAGCTAGCCTGTATTTAGAGATTGGGAGAAAACTAGGGGGAGCCTACAAGGAGAAATAAAAAAGTTCATGGAAAAAATCCATTATCTTTGTATTACATTTTTGCTTGACTTTTTCAAGCCCCCTCATACATCTGACAAAGGTTCAACATACACATAGAACTCTTACAATTTATCAAAGATAAAAAATAAAACCTAATTTAACAAATGACAAGGAACTTGAATAGGCATTTTATCAAAGAAGAAATACAAATGGCCAGAATGTACACCATTAGTCATTAGAGAAATGCAAACTAAAACCACAATGAGATATCACTTAACACCCATTAAGATGGTTACAATTTAAAAAATTGAAAACAACAGGTGTTGTGGCAAGGATGTGGAGAAATAGAAAGCCCCAACCATTGTCTCTGGGATTGTAAAATGGTACAGCAGCTACGGACAAGTTAAACACAGAATGATTACATGATACAGCAACTCCACTTCTAAGCATATATCCCTCAAGAACTGAAAGCAGGACCGCAAACAGAAACCCTGTACACATCGGTGTTCTTTGCAGCACTTCTCATAACAGCCCAAAGATGGAAGCAATCTTAGTGTCTATCAACAGATGAATGGATACAGAAAATATGGACACAGTTAGTCCTGGTCCAGGCTATAATGTGGATGAGCTTTCAAAGTATCATGCTGAGTGAAATAAAAGGACAAATACTGTATGAATCCACTTAAATGAAGTATCCAGATTAGGCAAATATATACAGAAATAAGTTTACCGGTACTTTCCAGGTGTAGGTGGGAGGAAGGGGAATAGGTAAGACATCATCGCAGAGAGACACTAAGTTAATGGGGTGATGAAAAATTTTTGGAAATGGAAAATGGCAATGGTTGCATACTATGATAAATACAAAATTAATGTCCCCCAATTGGACTTCTGCTGCGGTATAGTAGGATCAACACTGGCCTGTGAACTACAAGGTCCACAGTTCAAACCCAACAGCTGCTCCTCGGAAATCCTATACAAGGTCGCTATGAGTCAAAACCAATTTGACTACACTTAACAATAATTTACATGTGAAAAATGTTAAAATAGCAGTTTTGCCAAATATAAATTTATCACACCCTCACCCCAAAATTGACCTATAACTGCCTCATGCTGTAGGATAAGCACTGGACTGCTAACCTCAGGTCAGCAATTCAAACTCACCAGCCACTCCTTAGAAACCCTATACTATGAGTCAGAACTGACTCAATGGCACCTACCAACAGTAACATAATTGCTCACAGCACCACATGTGTCAACAGGCTGGAATGGGATGAATACAAGGCTTACACCTCCACTAACTAGGAATCTCTGAAGTAAAGCTTCATGCCCCAAAAATTGAACTTGAGGCCGAAACAAATTATCTTTATGTCATCTATTATAGAAAAATAGAGAGGAAAGGTAGGAAAAGAAGCTGGAAATAATATTAATTGCCATTTAAACGCTGCAATGCAGAGAAGGGTGTGAGAAAATGGAAATAAAAACAGTTGAGTGAATCCCATCTAAGTCAAACAGGCCACAGGAAAATGCTATAAACACAGGTCTATAAATACTAAGGGACTGCAGTGGCTCTGTAAGATAAACACTGGACTGCAAACCACAAGGTCAGTGGTTGAAGCCCACTAGCCACTCTGGGAGAAAGATGAGGCTTTCTGTTCCCACAAAGATTTACAGCTTCAGAAACCCTACTTAGGGTCACTATGAATTAGTACAGCCTCTTAACAGTGGCACTGAATAACAACAATATAAATACTATATTCAAAATCCATTTCAAAACCATCTTTTAAAAATAACAAGGTATCCCACAATGCAAATCTAATTCAATTTTCCCTCCAATTGTCCATATGGCAAATAATACTGACAGGCAACATTTATATTCTGATCTCCTACGTGCCAAGCACTCATTTTGTCCTTATAACAATATTTTGAAGTAGACATCAACATCACTTCTGTATAGATTATTCCAAAGATGAGGACACTGAGGCACAGAGAGATTACGCAATATGGTCAAACACACACCTAATATGATATTCGAACCAAGTCTATCTAGTCTGGAAACTATGCTCTTAACCACTCAGACATGCTGAGTCTCAAATCCTCAAGAGGACAGGTCAACTGTCTACAAGATAAATGTGCAGTGGGGATATTCAGTAAATATTTAGACTAACTACACCATGCCAACTGGCATGGAGTTCAGAGGATTACACAGAAGTAGTTGAAGAATAAAGTAACAGTTATAAAAAATGAAGCTTTGTAAAGATGTGTTCTCCAAGCAAAGTCACTTAAACAGCATTCCAACTGTTCCAAGAAAACGTATCAGACATAAAATCTCTAAAGAAGCTCTGGTAGTACAGTGGTTACAAGTCAGACTGCTAATCGTATGGTCAGCGGTTCAAAACGACCAGGGTTTCTGCAGAAGAAAGATGAGGCTTTACCGCCTCGCCTCAGAAACCCTATACAGGGTCGCTATGAGCCAGAACCGGTTCCATCAGCACAAAACCACAACCATCTCAGAATCAGCTGTATCATGTGCTGCTTTTGTTGTTGTTTTAAAACTAGGTACCTTTACTATAGAGTTAAGCATGGCGATACACATACTTCATATACAGACTTGAGTTGCTATTTGATTTGGTAAGGAGCAAGATAGAATTTAGTAAATCCAAACATTAGTTTTTTCCTATGGCACATTAAACAAAAACAAAAACAAAAAACATTGTTCTATTTCATTTTAGTTTCCATTTTCCTTTCCTAAAGAAAGTAAAACTAACAGCTAAAATGGTTGTTATGTACTGTTGAGTTTGTTCCATTAATTCATAACAACCCTGGAGAGAATTTTCAAGAAGTGGCTGGTGAATTTTAACCACTGACCTTGCGGATCAAACCACCCTTGAGGACACTGAGGCACAGAGAGATTATACAATATGGGCAAACACATACCTAAAATGATATTTGAACCAAATCTATCTAGTCTGGTTATCTTACAGTGCCACACTAGGACTAAAATGTCATTGTTGTTAAGTACCATTGAGGCGACTCCGACTCATAGGAACCCTGTATAGGGTTTCCAAGCTGGTGGGTTTGAAGTGCTGGCCTTGAGGTTCACGGTCCAGTACTGATCTTAGAGTGCCATACCAAGAGTCCATAGCTTACATTCTTTAACATCTCCTAGATGTCCTGGTGGAGTCCTGGTGTGGTGCTGTAGGCTAAAGTGCTGGACTGCAAGTTCATTGTAAACTTGAAAGGTTGGTGGTTCAAGCTCAACAGCTGCTCCTCAGAAACCCTATACAGGTCGCTATGAGTTGGCACTGACTAGATGGCACTTAACAACAACAACAACAACAGATATCCTGGTGTGGCACTGTGGGTTAATGTGCTGGGACTGCAAAGTTGGTTTGAATCACAAGCTTGGCAGTTCAAGCTCACCAGTTGCTCCTCAGAATCCCTATACAGGGTCGCTATGAGTTGGCACCAACTAGACAACACTTAACAACAACAACAGATGTCCTGGTGTGGTGCTGTAGGATAATTCACTGGATCGCAGGTCAGTTTGAACTGCAAGGTCAGCAGTTCAAACCCACCAGCTGCCTTCAGGAACTCTATACAGGGTCATTATAGTCGAACTGATTCAATGGAACTTAACAACAACAATGTCAAAAGGGGTCCTGGTGTGGCACTGTAGGATAAGCACAGGGTTGCTAACCACAAAGTAGATGGTTCAAACCTACCAGCTGCTCCTCAAAAACCCTACACAGGTTCTCTATGAGTCAGAATCAACTTCATAAAACTGAACAGCAACAATAGATGTCAAAGTGGGAGTTCTGGTGTGGTGCTATAAGATTAGCACTGGACTGCTATCCACAAGGTCGACAGTTCAATACCACCCACCATTCCTCAGAAACCTTATACAGGGTCACTGTGAGTCGGAACTGACTCAATGGCACTTAACAACGGCAAATTACAAGAGGCACACTATGCCACTTTGCTAAATAATATTGTCAGGATATAAGTTTTAGTCTTTCACATAGGTTATAAGTGTTTCCTGGCAATGCAGACGTAATTTAGGACCACACAGTTTGTCTACATTAGGAAAAAATAGTGGAAATGTAAGAAACCTCTTGATTTAGTAATAGTGAAGAAAGAGGGAGCAAGCAATTTGCACTCCCTGTGGTGTTGGGGCTTAAGTAGGAGGTTTGGGTGGGGTACTTGTCTCTGATTCATCCTGAATCTGTGTCCCTACTGTCTCCTTACTAAGGCTTCCTTAGAAAGGACACAGACTAAATCACCGATAAGGATATATCAAGTGTGTTAGAGCAAAAATAGAAAAGTCTAAGAAGCATTCCATGATGTGGGCCTCAGTTCACCAGAATAATAAACGTGAAAGCTGATTTCCTCCTAACACTACATTTATAATTTGGAACTACTTTCCTGGGATTACATATGGCTTTGTCATCTGAGCACAGCTTTTCTACAGTCATGGTTATGAAGCCAACCCAAACCAAAAACCAAATCCACTGTCACTGAATGGACCACAGCTCACTGCAACCTAGTAGGACAGAGTAGAACTGTTTCATACAGTTTCCAAGGCTGTAAATCTACACGGGGGCAGACGGTGTCATCTTTCACCCACAAAATGGCTGGTGAATTTGAACTATGGATCTTGTAGCTAGCAGCCCAGTGCTTAAACCACACTCTGCCATCAGGACTCATTTACTGAGCCAAAGACCTACTGAAATTTGGATTTTTTGAGAGATAAAAAATTAACATTTATTAGAACTGTAAAGCATTGCATTCAATTTCTATTTGGCATATGATGGGGACAGTGGTGGTTGTATGCTGTCGAGTTGGGTCTGATTCATAGTGACCTAGGGTTCCCGAGGCTATAAATCTTTATAAGAGCAGAAAGTCTCATCTTTCTCCTGCAGAGATACTGACCCTGCAATTAGCAGCCCAGCTCATCATCCACTATGCTACCAGGGCTCCTGTTGTTGCTGTTAAGTCCCATTGAATCAGTTTCATACCTGGCATATACTCAACAATAGCATAATTTCAAGCACATTGTAAAGAAACAATAGCCTGTAACAATATTAATAATGAGAATCCCAGTTATTTACTGGGCATTATTTAATAAAGTGTGCTATTTCATTCAAACTTTCCAACAGCTATAATCCTTGGGAGTACTGGTGTGGTACTATAGGATAAGAACTGAACTGCTAACCACAAGGTCAGCAGTTCTAATGTACGAGTCACTCCTTGGAAACCCTACAGAGGATCACTATGAGTCAGAACAGACTTAACAGCACTTAACAACAAAATCAACATAAAGAGGTTGATAGTACTAGACCCTTATACAGATGAAGACACTGAGAGATTACATAACTAGTTCAAGGTCACTCAGCTGACAAGAGGCAGTGCTTTCATAACCAAAATTAACTAAACCATATTACATAGCATTAACGGCACTGAATCAGAGCTTCATCTAGCTATGGCTTTGTCTCAATGCTGAAGTCAACTAGTTTGCTGTAACTTTTTCTTTCTTTGTCCTGTATGAAATTCCAATCAAGGATGGCCAAAGATTTCATCTCAGGGGCCAACTCTGAAAATCCCTTGGGAAGGAGGTTTCTGAACATAGGGTTGTGATCAGGTGCAGATATCTGCAGAGGGCCTAAGGAAGCTCGCATATGTTTTACCAACAAATGCCAAGCCATCAATGGTCGGTCGGTCTATACAACCCTCCTCCCTGCTGAGCAGTATTTAACTGACACGGACTTCCTCTCTACTTTTTTCTGTACTATGGCATTATGATATGGCACCGTAGGATAAGCACTGGACCTCAAGGTTCATTTGAACCGTAAAGCCAGAGGTTCAAACCCACCAGCTGCTCCTTGGAAACACTATACAGGGTTACAATGAGTCTAAACCGACTCGATGGCACTTAACAACAACAAAGTTAGATGCCTGAATCACACTGAATGTGATTCCTATGAACTGCTATGAAACCCCCCACCCCACCCCCACCCCGACAGTACATTTTCAAACAAATGGGAGTGACTGTCTTCCTCCTCTACTCCCTCAGTTATTTGGTTGTAAACTGTTCTCTCCAATTGCTTATTTCTACATGGAACTGTTCTCCCCAAAGCCTCAGAAATTGCACAAGCCAATCATCGACCTGCCATTTTTTATTTGGAAGTGTTGACTCCACAGTACTTAAGCACAACAACAACAATCTTCTGCTTGTCCATATTTTTTTTAATGAATATAATCAAAGACCTTGCTTATCAAGTATAAGGTTTCTGAGAAACTCCAAAAGGCAGCTATAAGAGAAATATCAGACCTGATTTAGTTATTTGGTAACAAACCAGTTTGAATTAGTAAGACTACAGAGCAAAATGGCTAAAAACTGATAAACTAGTAGGCCCTTCCAGTATAACCTGTCAGAAAATTATTAACAATAAGAATTTGCCAATACCACTATTATCTGCCTATGAACCAGGCTTGTCTATAGTGCCCATGGAGAAGCCTTGCTGTCTTAATTTAATGAGGACAGCTCCCCTATAGATCCAGGCTGCCCGTTTTCTGTATGAAATTACCTAAGATGTGTAAACATGCCATGTAAATGTTAGTGGAATTCTTAGGTATATGTATTTTTATGTATAATATACAACTTTTGCTGGCAGACACTCTTCAATATAGGTTCATAGGCAGATAATCCTGAGGATGGGTAGCCATGGATTGTTGAGCAGAAGAGTCACATGCTGAACTCAAGAAGCCAACCTGGCCAGTCTCGCAATTAGCGGGGGCAGATTACTGGCCTTCCATCCTATCCCTGAGAAAGGCCATGTGACTATGCATAGCAGACTAGGGGAGCACCAGCCAAAGATAGGCCCCAAACCATGAAAGACAATAACTACCACCTATGACGTGGGCAAAGTCAGAGGAGTGGCCAAAAAAGGATTCAAAGGAAGTATTACTGAGAGTTGGAGAATGGGGACCAATTCATTCTGAGAAGGAAAGGAAGGGAAGCCTTCAAAAAAGGAAGAGTCTGAGAAGGGTTTTAAGGATTTAACAGAAGGACTTGGAAGAGAGTCAGAGGTGAAAGAGCAGATGGTGTCTGGAAATGGAACATGGTTTTTGTTATATACCACTGAGTCAGTTGTGACTCACAGTGACCTTTTATAGGGCTTCCAAGAGTGGCTGGTGGGTTTGAACTGCTGACCTTGCAGTTATCAGTCCAGTGCCCATGCTACAGTACCACACCAGGTACATCTTAAGCCGGTGTTGCCCCACTTCCACTTGGAAAGGTGGCAAGGGTTGGTGGAGCTCTTTGGACAGTCAGCACGGTGGTTTCTGACACGACGCAAAACTACAGACAAGATCAACTTAAATACGGTAAAAGGGGTTTACAGGCACATGTCCTCCAAGTTTAAATTGGCCTATCTCCTTTGGAGACAGATTCTTAAATTACAGAAACTGCTATTCCCTCATTATATATGGTTCCTCTGGTAACGTAGTGGTTACGAATTGGGCTGTGAACCTCAAGATCAGCAGTTCAAAACTACCAGCTGTTCTGTGGGAGAAAGATGAGGCTTTCTGCTCCTGTAAAGATTTACAGCCTCGGAAACCCTGTACAGGGTCGCTATGAGTCGGAACCCATTCCATGGCACATAACCACCACCACCATATGGTTCCTAAAAAAATAAAAAACAAGACTTCTCAGAGTCCCTTTGCTCTATAATAATAGATTCTATCAATAATTTTTCTTTATAATTTCCCCCAAGAACTTTGGAACTCACAGAACCTTAGGAGTTTCATTTCGGGTACCTGCAGTTTTTTAATTCAGGCCACCAAACTGCATGTCATTATAAATAGTGTGGCACTGTAGGATAAGTATTCACCCACAAGGTCAGTTTGAACCACAGGGATGGTGGTTCAAACCCAGCAGTTGCTCCTTGGAAATCCTATATAGGGTCGCTATGAGTTGGAATGACATAAATGGACAAAAACGGTTGCCACTGAGACAAATTACTTTCCTTTGGCATCCTTACATAAAGCATACTCCTTTCAACATTACAAATCATTGTTGTACACCCCATAAAACTGAACCTCCTTTGATCCACAATGTCCCAAACACTGGTTGTGGTTAAAACCTAAATATCTAAGGCAAGGTTTTCTCTGCACCTGGGCAAGTTTTACCAGTTAGCAGATGATAGATGAGCAAACTTATATCAGTATATCAACATGAATATTTATAAAGGACAATGAATTTTACATCATAAATCACAAGACTTCAAGAGTAAAATGAATAGTTAACTTTTACTCTAGCCTTTATCAATGTTTACAACTGTCAGTTATAAAACATGTAAGCTTTGAAAATTAGTTTAGAAGAAACATAAGAGTAAGAAATCAACACTTCAAAAACGAACAAAAATTTTACTTCAATTATATATATATATATATATATATTTTTTTTTTTTTTTTTTTTACCATTTTCATCACTTTTACATGTACAATCCAGCTACATGGATTACACGCCTCATGTTACACACAATCATCACTACTATCTTTTGTTCACTTTTGTATTCTTTTAAATTACATATGTAAAAATGATAGATGCTGAACATATAAAATAAAGTTGGCTATGATATTGCACCTGCTCTCAACAAATCACAATCTAGTTGAGAGAACCAAGCAGCAGATAATTAAGTGTTCATGACTGTATGCCAGGATCCCAATCTATGTTGTATCCAGCCTATGTTGTTAGGTGTCATCAAGTCAGTTCTGTCTCATAGCAGCCCTGTATAGGGTTTTTGAGGACTAGCTAGTGGGTTTGAACTGTTGACCTTGTGGTTAGCAGTCTAGGGCTTTACTAATTCATTATTAGTAAGTGGAAGTCATCGAACAATATCACTGATATCCCATGCAAGTATTTTTACTAAAGGTAATACAAAGACAGCTGTAACCATACACTGACAGAGAACTTCCAGAAGTTCAATATGGTTTCAGAAGAGGACATGAAACAAGGGATATCACTGCTGACATCAAATGGATCTTGGCTGAAATCAGAAAATATCAGAAAGATGTTTACCTATGCTTTATTGACTATGCAAAGGCTTTCAATTGTGTGGATCATGACAAACTAGGGACAACAACGTGAAGTATGAATATTCTGGAACACTTAATTGTGCTAGTGAGGAACCTGTACATAGACCAAGAGGCAGCTGTTCGAACAGAACAGAAGAACACCAAATGGTTTAAAATTAGGAAAGGTGTGTGCCAGGTTTGTAGTCTTTCACTATACTTAGTCAATCTGTATGCTAAACAAATAATCCAAGAATGTGGCATTAGGATTGTAGGATGGCTCATTAACAACCTGCAATATACAGGATGATACAACCTTGCTTACTGAAAGCCAAGAGGACTTACCATACTTATTGATGCAGATCAAAGACCAAAGCCTTCTGTATAGGTATCTAAAGAAAACAAAAATCCTCACCACTGGACCAATAAATAACATCCACATAAATGGAGAAAAGACTGAAGTTGTCAATTACCTCATTTTTCTTGGATCAACCATCAACACTCAAGGAAGCAGCAGTCAAGAAATCAAACGACTTATTGCATTAGGCAAATCTGCTGCACAAGACCTCTTTAATGTGTTGATGAACAAAGATGTCAGATTGAGGACTCAGGTACACCTGACGCAAGGCATGGTATTTTCAGTAACCTTGTATGCATGCAAAAGTTGGACAATGAATAAGGAAGACTGTAGAAGAATTGATGCATTTGAATTATGGTGATGGAGAAGAATGTTGAAAGTACTAAGGACTGCCAAAAGAACCAATAGATCTGTGTTGGAAGAAGTACTCTTTGGAAGCCAGAATGGCCAGGCCAGACTTTGTCTTTCATACTTCAGATATATTATCAGGAGGGACTAGTCAGTAGAGAAGATTATATCATGTTTGGCAAAGTGGAGGGTCAGAGAAAATGAACACCAATCCAACAAGAAGGATTAGCAACAAGGGGCTCAAGCAGCAATGACTGTGAGGTTGGCCCAGGACCAGGCAGTGTTTTATTCTGTTGGGCATAAGGTTACTATGAGTCAGTACCAACTAGATGGCACCTAACAGCAACAACAAAGCTTATACTAAAGCACCACACCAGGATTTTAATCCAGCTTCTAGAAAGTGATTAACAACATATAGCTAGTTGATGTGATAAACACAAGGACATAAGAATGAATGGCTGTAGGGATGAATAGTACTTTTTGGACAAAGGGAGAAAGGTAAATTTACCTACTGTGTGGGAATCAGGAACAGTTTCCCAGAGGATGAGTATGCTAAATCATGTCTGAACACAATGGTTCAAAGGTACAAGAAATACTCAGGAGGACTTGAAGTTAAGCGCTTAAAACAGATATAATTATATTAATATATTTTAGAAAATAAATAGCTACATAAAATCTCTGATTTTACAATTTCTTATTTAGGATGAGGTTAAACATTTAAATTCATAAAATTCACTCAGGATAAAATATCACATGCGAAATAGAGCAGAGTTGTATATGGCTATAACAAAACCAAGAAGCAAAGATATGAATGGTTGAAATTTTACAAAGGTTAAAAAAAACAGGTTGTCGGGTAAAAGGAGAAGTAGAAAGCAATTCAAGGCAGAGAAAAGACATAAGCCCAAATATGCAGGATGACAGATGTTGGCATGATATAAACGCCAGTGTTGGTGCAATATAAAATAATATACTATAAAGTATACTGTGATACAAGGTCATACAACATAATATAAAGTTCAAGTAATGGCAGAAGAGTGTTAAGTCACAGACCACTCAGTCTGCCAGATTAAAAAGCATGAATTTAACTTGTCCCACTGCCACTGAGTCAATTCCAATTCACAGCAACACACCTGGCCCACGGGTTCTCGTGGCTGCAATCTTTGTGGAAACAAACTGATACATCTTTCTCCTGCACAGCTGCTGGTGGGTTCGAACTTTTCACTCAACAGTCAAGTACTTAGTCACTGAATCATCAATGCTCCCTTGCAATGAACTGATGTTGTTGTTAAGTGATTTCAAGTCAGTTCCAACTCATAGCAACCGTGTATAGGGTTTCCAAGCAGCTGGTGAGTTTGAACAACCCCTTCTGGATAGCAATCCAGTGCTTATCCTAAAGCACAAGACCAAGACTCCTTATAAATCTCTGATGTTGTTGTTGTTGTGTGCCATCGGGTTGGTTCTGGCCCATAGTGACCCTGTATAGGTTTCTGAGCAGCAGTTTGTGAGCTTGAACTGCCAACCTTGCAATTCAAAAGGCTTTGTAGTTTGGCGCATTAGCCCACAGCGCCACACCTGGACTCCTTAGAAATAACACAGACCCATACATAACAGGGGCAGGGTTCTGCTTGTATGTTTTGTTTTTACAACTTTTTATTATGAACTGGGTAAAGATTTACAGAGCAAGTTATTTTCCACTCAATAATTTGACCTCATTTTATTTCATACTTCCCTACAATGTAACATCATCTATCCCATTTCCTCCCTGTGTTTCCTACCGCTTTCTTTCTGCCTTCTGAACTTTGTCACTGGAGAAATGCTGTCCTTTCTATCTCAAATGGTTGTACTTTCCTATCTCACAGACCTCTCTTCTATTTGGCTGAAAATTCAGACATGAGGGTGAGCTTCAGATGACTTCCTCTCATGGATGACTAGAGGACAGGAACTGTGAGTGGAGAGCAGACTGGAAACAGGGAATCCAAACAAAACATGGCCTAGTGTTTGAAGAGAATCACAGTCAAGAAATATTTTGTTGTTGTTGTTATGTGCCGTGGAGTCTGTTCCAACTCATAGCGATCCTGTACAGGGTGTCTGAGGCTGTAAATCTTTACGGGAGCAGAAAGCCTTGTGTTTCTCCCACGGAACAGCTGGTAGTTTCGAACTGATGCCTTTGAGGTTCACAGTCCGATTCGAAATCACTATGCTACCAGAGTTCCTTAAGAAATATTTAGGTGCAAAAAAACAAACAAAACCCATATCCCTTGGTAGCTGACTGAATATGAGAAGAGGCAGTGAAAGTGACCTGAAAGATGCAGTGGCCAGTAGAGAGTGGTGCTACAAAGTAAGGGAGCATAAGGCAGACAGAGATACCCACTGAGTTATCCAAGGAACATCTGAGCAGAAATGTGCAGAGGACACCAGCACACAGAGATCCAGAGCTAAGGACAGGGGCTGGGCAAAGACATCATAAGTACTGACAAGGCAGAGAAAGGCAAGTACACAGGGTTCAATGGAGAGCCCTCAGAAACAATCAGCATTTAAGAGCAAAGCCATAATGGTGGAGTAAACAGTGCCAGAAAGGTAAACAAAATCTGAGTATCGTGTCACCAAAGATAACACTAAAGCAGGAGAGCATGAATAATCATCAAATGCTTCCTTAAAGCCCAATAATGCCTTTAAACTGAATTGAGCAATGGGCAATAAAGAACTCTTTGGGCAGCTTAAGAGAAGTGTTCTAGACAGAAGCCAGAGTGCAACTACAGATGGAATGCGGAAGTCGAAACAGCAAATGGCAGAAGATTTAGATGGTGGCTAACACAAGGAGGCATAAGATCAAGGACAGGTTTTGAGGGTTTTGTGTTGCTCGGCCTGAGACTGATTATCATTGTGGTTGGTAATGAGCACACTTCTCTTAAGAGAAGAAGCTAATGATAAAATAAGTGAAGCTGATGACACAAGTCCAAAACAGAATTAATTCAAGCTAGACAGAGTACAGGAAACACAGGCCTTTCCTCCTGACAGATGTGTTATGATTTCATTAAAATCCAAAGAACAATCTAAGAGCACAGAACCCCAAAAACAATTTGTTAAAAAAAGAAAATTAAAAATGGGGGTGAAATAAAAGCTTGAGACACAAACAGGAGCTCCAAAACTAGATTTAAGTGGTGGAGGGAACCTGTAGAAAGACTGTTTTTTTTGTGGTTAAGTGCAGTCGAGTTGGTTCCGACTATATAGGGTTTCTGAGGGGCAGCTGGTGAGCTTGAACTGCCAACCTTGTGATTCAGAGAGACTTTGCAGTCCAGTGCATTAACCCCAAAAATGAAAACTTTGTTACAAAGGGACTATGTCAGGGTCAGGTGTCAAGCTAAGAGTGAGGCCAGAGTCCTGGTGTGGTGCTGTAGGATAAACACTTGAGTGCTAATCGCAAAGTTGGTGGTTTAAACCTAGCAGTTGTTGTTCCTTGGAAACCCTATATGGGGTTACTAAGAGTCGGAACCAATTCGATGGCACTGAACAATAAGAGTGGGACCAAAGAGGTAAATCACCCAAGTCCAAAGGAGACAGCATGGAGGTTCTTTTAGCATCTCTTCTTCCTTAATAATTACTGTGCCCTCAGTGGCCTCACTAAGTACAACACCTACTTACCACAGCCTTTCCACTTCCTTCCCTGGTGCTAACAATGAGAAATGTTCAATCTCATTTACTGGTCAAATAATTTTTAAATGCACTTTTCCAACAAATTTCAAAGAGTTAATTAAAGTCATGTGGATTACAACTTGAGAAAATACTTCCTAATAAATACAGAAGCTATTATTGCAACAGCTTCACAGAAAAAGGTCAGAGCCAGGCATGGGAAAGGTCTATCTTCCTGCTGGCTGGTATTCTGACGTATACTGGCCTCTCTCTCCCACTCTCTAGGCACCCAGTTTCATACTACTATCAGGCTTTGATAATTTGTAACCCTAAACACAAACTGGATCCAACTTATACAAGCACGTATTAGAGTAAAGCTCCAAAGAGCACTGGACATCTGTAGTACATGACATTCAAGCATTTGGCGAGATGTCAACAGCTCGGAGAGCATTTAAAATGTTTTGGTTTGAGAGCTAATGCAATTTTTCCCACTGGTCAACACAAGCAGCAAAAGCAGAAAGCAAAGTATATTTCCCTCAACATCAGATGTTACACTCCATTGCTGATCCCATCTTGTGTACAGACACCAAAAGAGGCTGGAAAAATTGGTAAGTTACAACATTCTGTGCAGTGCGGGAGATGGTTAAAGAATACTTTATGATTCTAATGTAAAATGGTTTTTTGTGCTCTTGAGCTCCAAAAAAATTTTTTTTTTACCTTTCACTGGAAAGGGCGGTGACAAGTGAAAGATTTACAGACCAGATTAGACTTTTCCAAGTTCAATGGATTAACAAAATTCAGTTACCTTTTCTTAGTAAAAACTATTTTTTAATCTGATGAAGCAAGAATTTTTTTCTTGGGCTTTAGGAAAATTCCTTTATTAAAAAATTGGTAAGCCTATTGCTTCTAAGATGTATGTTGCAAATGGGTTAAAAATCAGTATTCTGTATGATAAACTGTAAACATCATTCAATAAAGAACTAAAATGCTGAAGAAAGGAAATAAGAGTTTGTTTTAAGAGTACAAAAGGCTACAACACCTCAGCAAAACTAAAACCAAAGGTTGAATCCCCAAGTAAAGAAGCCCTAAACGTTTCTCTGTAACCCTAAAACCCTGTGGAATTGACAGGGGTCTTAAGTTATTTTCAAAGAAACAGAAATGATGTTAAGTCTCATTGTTGTTTTGCTTCTTTAAAGTTGTTTTGTTTTTATTAAAGTTTTGATTTCCATTTTCTTGATTCTTAAACTCCGAATCCTTCCTCAGGAAGTTTACAGATATTTTAAATATCAAGCATTGATAGTGGTTTTTATTTTTAATTTGTGGATGATAAGGACAAGTAACTTTTGAAACTTATTCTATTGTTTTGTTTTGCTAGAAACTGCATAGTAAATTCTACAAAATCCAAAGTAATAATTAAAATTTTTCACTTAGACTACAGGATAGTTATATTTCCCAGCCCAGAACACAAAAATTAGAGGCAAGCAGAAATTAACCAACCACAAGACTCCTCCTGCAGAAAAATTTAGAAACCACTAAACCCGGTCTTTAAAAAAAGCTGTAAGTCTTCTCAACAATGAGTATCTAATGAAAAAACTACAACTTATTATGTCCTCTAATTCATTTTTATATCTGTCAATTTTCTTGCTAGTTTCCCATTTAAAGAAAGAATTCACTGGAGAGAGGAATATATAGAAAGTGAAAGTTTCCTTTAAAAAGTATCTATATCTTTCTATCTATATATGTATGTGTACATATGTATTTAGATAGATAGACAGATAGATCCACATCCCACTTAACATAATAGGAGTAGACTTGTATTGATAAGTCCCCTTTCCTAGCCAGCCAACTCTTTACACCTGTCATACTCATTATAGGGTAAGATGCTTTATCACTTTTAGCATGTCTTCAATACAAAACAGTTCACAGGCTGTGATCTAGGCCTTACTTACTTTTTGCCATATACTCTTTGATATAGTGTTGTTAAGTGCTGTCGTGTTGGTTCTTAATCATAGCAACCCTGTATAGGGTTTCCAAGGAATGGCTGGTAATTTGAACTGCCAACCATGTGGTTCAAACCAACCTTGTTGTATTCCACAGCACCACACTACGACTCCAATACATACACACTTACACATATACATATACACACACATATATACATACATGAAGTCCTGGTGTGGTGCTATAGGATAAGCACTCAGCTGCAAAGTCAGTTTGAACTGTAAGGTTGGCAGTTCAAACTCACCAGCCACTACTCAGAAACCCCTATACAGAATCTCTATGAGTTGGAACTGACCCAAAGGCACTTAACAACAACTATATGTATATATATATATGTATATATATATATATATACACATATATATGTATATATATATGTATACTTGACTGGACTGTGTGCCACTGAGTCAGTTCAGATTTACAGTGAACCTGGATAGGGTTTCTGAGGCTGTAAATCTTTACAGGAGCAGAAAGTCTCATCTTTCTCCAGGAGAGCAACTGGTATATTAGAACTACTGACCTTGTGGTTAGCAGCCTAGCTTATATAAATATATATGGAGTTATGGTGTGGCACAGTGGCTGGACTGCAAGGTTGGTTTGAACTGCAAGGTCAGTACTTCAAGGTCATCAGCCACTCCTTGGAAACCCTACACAGGATAGCTATGAGTCGGAACCGACTTAACGGCAATTAACAGCAACATATACATATGTGTGTATGTATGTGTTTGTTGCTGTTAAGTGCCGTTGAGTCGGTTCCGACTCATAGTGAGTCTGTGTAGGGTTTACATACAGCGGCTAGTGAATCTGAACCATCAAAATTACAGTTCAAATTGACCTTGTGATCCAGTGTTTATCCTACATATATATACAAATATATACACATACATACACACAGTTCTGGTGTAGTGCTGTGACATAAACGATACAGCAGTGGACAGCAAGGTCGCTTTGAACCACATCGTCAGTGATTCAAATTCACCAGCCACTCCTTGGAAACCCTTTACAAAGTCGGTTCCAACTCATATAGACCCTGAATAGGGTTTTCAAGGAACAGCTGGTGGGTTTGAACCACTGGACTTGTTGTTAGCAGTCCAATGCATAGCCTACAGGACTATATCTATATCTATATATTTATATATCTCTATCTATATATGTATGTATATAGATGATAGATAGATAGATAGATAGATAGATAGATAGATAGATAGATAGATAGATGGAGTTCTGATGTGGTG
>NW_006408631.1:9938078-9949409 GCF_000296735.1 Chrysochloris asiatica
TCTATATATGTATGTATATAGATGATAGATAGATAGATAGATAGATAGATAGATAGATAGATAGATAGATAGATAGATAGATGGAGTTCTGATGTGGTGCTGTAGGATATGCACTGTGGGGCTTCAAAAAGTTCCTGAAAGGATGGAATTGAAAGATAATGTAATTTTCCACTAACTTTGTGAAGGCTCCCTCATACATATGTTGAAAATGCTATTTTGCAGGCAAAATAGGCAAGTATCAGTGATTTCATGAGACAAGAGAAGAAAGACATCTCCTCCAAAGGGACTCCCCAAAGGCATAGCAGTCAGAAAATCAGTGTTATTTAACATAATTTTCATATTACAGCAAGTTTCAAAACTCCTTATATACTAAAAGTCCTTCTCCATTTTTCAAGTATTTGAACAAATACTGCCATCTCACTGGGTGTTTCCAGATATCAGGTTACAGAGGGAAGGATTTCTATTACTGTCTCTGTTTTAAGGATTAAGAACATGAGGTCCAGAGAGGTTCAATGACTTGAGTCACAAACCAATGAAAAAAATCCCATTGACAGGGCTTGAAGCGGTCTATCATGCCCTTTTACCTGCCCCTCATTGTCTCTGACCTAAGGAGAGGTGACTGTTCAATAAAACAGCATTTATACATAAATAGCAGTTGGAAATACAAGGACTCTTCTACTCCTGCACTGTCTGTTTACACAACAATGACGAAACCACATTGTATAAAACAGTCAATATTATTGGGACTCAGATTTTTATAGAGGCAATCTGGCATGTGGAAAAAGCAGTGGCTAGGTACATTGGAATCTGCTTCAGCTACAATTTCTCTATGACCCTAATCTGTTCCATCACTTGTAAAAATACATGAGAAAGCTCTCACCCCAAAGATGTGATGAGATTCTCAATGAAAGATGCTAGCATATGGCACAGAGAAACAACTACCAAGTAACAGTGGGATTCCCTTTCTATCCCTGTATGTAGCATGAGCTAAGTGAGAAGTTGTTGTTGTTGTTAAGTACCATGGAGTCAGTTCCGACTCATAGTGACCTTGCACAGGGTTTCCGAGGCTGCAACTCTTTACGGGAGCAGAAAGCCTCATCTTTCTCCTGCGGAACAGCTGGTAGTTTCAAACTGCCGACATTGAGGTTTGCAGCCCGATTCATAACCACTACGCTACCAGAACCGGCAAAGTGAGTAGTAGTACCGGCAAAGACACAATCCCACCCAAAACTGCTTGGTTAGAATCTGAGACAGAGAAAACCAAAACAGAAAATCACACAAAAAAAGGGGGACTGGAAGTTCCTTCCAATTAACCTTCCCACCAGAAGGAGTCTTGGTAGCACAGTGGGTTAAGCATTGGACTACTAGCTGCAAAGTCAGGAGTTCAAACCCACTGGCAGCTCCACAGCAGAAAGAGCTGACTGTCTGCTCCCATAAAGATTTACAGCCTCAGAAACCCTAAAGAACAGTTGTTTTCTGACCTACAGAGTGGCTATGAGCTGGAATTCACTCAGCAGCAGTGAGCTTGGTCATTGGTTTATTCCCACAGGAAACTGGTTATTTTGCCAGTTCGCAAGTAATACGCATCTACCAATCTATGTCTACTGGCGTGTCTACAACCACAAGTTACCAACACATTAAACACATAGGTCACTTCTTTCCAGCTAGGACAATGGGCCTGAGAACTAGTAGGGCTGGAGTACTGGCCCTGGACAGAAACAAGAGAAAGACATGAAGATTTCTATGCTCTTGATTTACTTGTCTCACAACTAGGCAAGGGACTGAACAGTTAAACCAAAAAGCTCATGAAGAGTATGGAGTGAGACCCATCTGATCTGGATGTAGGAGAGGTTTCATAGTTCTAAAATTCAATCTTCATAAAAATCCATTCTACCTTTTTTGATATTTACAGGCCATCTAGTACATATATCAATAAATTAAGGGGTAAAATATCAAAACAAGCAAGCTAACTTGTTTTGAATCATAACCTGAATCATAACCCCCCCTACCCTGCCATCCCCAGAAAATTTTGCATCAGAAAATACAGGTAAAAATATTTCAGCCACTGATTTTCAAATTTTGGTCTCAGAATCCCTTTCACGCTTAAAAATAATGAAGAACACCAGAGTTTTTGTTTGCATGAGCTGTACCTATCAATATGTGTTATACTACAAAGCAAAACTATTAAATTTATAAAATATTTACTTTCATTCAATAAAAATAATACCATAACATGTTAACATAAATAGCATGTTTAAATAAATTAAATAATTTCAAAATTTTTAGTTAGAAAAGTGGCATTATTCTGTATTTTTACAGATCTCTTTATAAACTGGCCTAACAGAAGACAGCTGCATTCCTCTCATATCAACTTTTGCATTCAGTGTGTTGTAAAAGATTGTTTTGGTTAAAGTATAATGAAGAAAATCCAGTCTCATGCAGATAAACAGTAGTGAAAGAAAGAAGTATTTTAACAGTCGCTTGGATTTTCTTCTTTGATATCACACCAAAACACAGAAAGTGGTGGTTTCTAAAAGACTGACTGCAATGTGGAAGCTAAATTTATAAAAATATTTCATACATTAAAATCTTTTGATCTATCTTGACATTTGAATGGCTATTCTACACATGCTTGCTTTTATAGCATCATGTATTGGTCACTTACAGAATATGTGACCATGTGGCTCTTAGAAGTGTAGACAATTTTCACTATGCAATATATATTTATTATATCAGATCCATTAGCATTGCTGCTGATCTTGGTCTAAGTAACAGGAAGTTTCCAAACTCACGTAGCAGATACAAGTTTTGCTTGAATTTTTCAATTTTATCACAGTCAACAAATGAAATAAAGACTCAATTTACTCATTTTTTGAGAAAATGTCTGCCAAATACCCAAGTCTGAATAATTATAGCTTGCTGTGTCATTCCTTCAAGTAAAAAATGGAGTTCCATGAAAACATTACCTAGTTATGCTCTAACTCAAAAACAAAACATATTTTTCCCTCTAGGCATCCATCTTATGTGATATAAGCACATTATGCAAAATTCTTATTTCATCACATAAAATAACAGACACATACTTAAGTGTCACAAAAATAAAAAAGGCAAACACTATCTTAGTATTATTATGAAGATTAGGGTGAGGGTGTCTCAAGAGCCCCCAGGATTCTGTGGCTCACATATTGAGAATCACTGTTTTAGACTTTGAAGTAAATATTTTTCTTAAGATACAAAAAAAAAAAAATACTGACTAGACAAGGATGAAACAATGATTATTATATTAATATTGATAACCAGAAGATGCTATTCATAACATATATAATCTATAAAGCAACTGTCAACAATATTCAAAGAATTTCTATAATTCTAAAAGGACACAAAAGACCAAATAAGAAAAATGGGCAATAAACATGAAGAGACAGTCCATAGAAATGTCTATCAAATCAAGTGTCCCATTAAAGAGATACCATTTTCATTAATGATCATGGAAACATATCAAGACCACAAACAAGTAACATTTACAAACAAAAATGTAAAAATCTGTAAATAAGTGATAGAAAAGAATTTGTATCAAAAGGATCCTTGATAGGAATACAAATTATTTCAGCCATTTTGTAAAATGTTTTTGTGTGCCACTGAGTCAGTTCCAACTCACAGTGACCCTGTATAGGATTTCTGAGGAGCAACTGCTGGATTTGAACTGCCGATCCTACAGCACCACACCAGGACTCATAATGTGGCATTAGTTCCTAAAGTTTGAAATTCATTAGAAGTTTATATTGAAAAACTCACATGTTTACCAAGAGACAACAATGATATTCACTGCACCTTGAATGAAAGGAGTGAAAAATCTGAAAACATCCCAAATGCAAGAAAATGAATACATGAACCATTAATACAGTCCAATGAAATTTTACAGTTATTAAAACAAATTATAGCAACTCAATAATATGGATAAATCATAAATATATATATACAGACACACACATATATACACATGTTGTTGTTGTTAAGTGCCGTCGAGTCGGTTCCGACCCATAGCGACCCTGTACAGAGTTTCCGAGGGTGTAAATCCTTACGGGAGTAGAAAGCCTCATCTTTCTCCCGCGGAGCGGCTGGTAGTTTCGAACCGCTGACCTTAAGGTTCGCAGCCCGATTCGTTACCACTACGCTACCAGAGCTCCTATATATACACATACACACACACATACATATAACATACACACAACTCAAGGTCAGCGGTTCAAACTCACCAGTAGTTCCTTGGAAACCCTATACAGGGTCATTATTGAGTTAGAACTGACTTGATGGCACTTAACAATAGCAACGTATTAATTAAATTTAATTAGGTTTTAAAAACTAAGTCCCAAAGATTAGAGATTTCAAAAAAGAAAATAAAGACTCCATGCATAGTTTTAGAAATACACACACAGATGCAGGGAAAGCCAGGGAATGAACAAAATGGTGTTCAGTTTACACTAAATGGGGTTAGTCAGGGAAAGGACAATAGTTTAATACTGTCAAGGGTCTTAGCTTTTGTTTTGGTTATGGTTATTAAAATAAAAATATTTTTAAAAGCTAGCCATGTATGAAATAATAATAAATGTGTGTCATGAATCAAGGACTATGTTTAATACATTTCTATGCACCAATGATTAAAAATACATCTTTACATTTGAACCTTGTACACAATAATGTGATGATTCAGAATAGAATAAATCTCAAAAGCTAAAGATCATAAAGACTCCTTATTTGAAACTGGAGGGAGTCCTGGTGTGGCGCTGTAGGATAAGCACTGGACTAACTACAAGGTTAGTGGTTCAAACCCACCAGTAAACCCTTGGAAACCCTATACAAAGTCTCTATGGGTTGAAACAGACTCAATGGCACTTAATCACAACCACAAAGATGCTGGAGAGTGCTGTGTGGAGATGTGGCTGTGTGAGAAGTTAGGACCTGAGAAGGCCTCCCTCAGATGGTGACCTCTGCAGAGAGTTAAGCATGAGGCAGACCCCAAAGATGCCAGAGATAATCACTGCCACCTGAGTTTACTTTAGATTATCACAGAATTGGGCTTTGACACCACCTGTGGGAACAATGTGACATTCACCAGGGCACTCCTGTTGCTCCTCTGGAGTAGCTGGCCAACCTCACTTGGTTTACCTGACAGGACCCTGCTGGTGGCCCATACCAATGTATAAGGCACAAGAAACCTTTCGTGATTAACTGGGGCAGATTTAAAAATACGAATAATGAGACATACATACATACAGCTCAGAGCTCTAACTAGCACCAGATAACAGATAAAAGCTCCTATGGATAGTTAGAGAGTTAAATGTTTGCTCCTTCTTTTTAGTGTTTGTTCCATTGGATCAAAATACCCAAAGTTACTTGCCAAACTTACCTCCTCTATTCCCCCACACCCAAACAAACAAATGTACTTGCACTTTTCCTATCAGCTAACCATGGCAGTAACAAGCAGGGAGAAGAAAGCTTGCTAGCACTTTTGCTATGGCAGGTGGGATAGATTCAAACTAGTTACCCCTAGCTGAGAAACTTGGGAGCACAATTACAATCATGCTGACTTTGCTTCTGCTGGACTTTTCCCAGTTACATAACTAGATGGAAGGCAAGAAACCAAGGCAGAAGCAAAAAAAATTTAGATGGGTTAGGTGTTAAAGTCACTGATTACGTGGAAGAGGTGGATCCCAGTCTTAAGTGTTCTAGTTACTCTCTCTGAGAGCTTACTCAAGTCACTAAGCCATCTTAAACTACCTTCTGTCTCCATAAAATAAGTATGCTTATATCATTCAATAAAAATGTACAAAGTACCTACTATGAACCATTTTTAAAACTTTTTAAAGTGTTGAAGAGCAAGGATGTCAGCTTGAGGACTAAGGTGTGCCTGACCCAAGCCATGATATTTTCAGTAACCTCATATGGATGCGAAAGCTGGACAGTGAATGAGGAAGATCATAGAAGAATTGATGTCTTTGAATTGTGGTGTTGGAGGAGAATACTAAAAGTGCCATTGGCTGCCAAAAGAACCAATAGATCTGTTTTGGAAGAGGTGCAGCCAGAGTGCTCCTTGGAGGCCAAGATGGCTAAACTTCGTCTCCCATACTTTGGACATATTGACAGGAGGGAATAGTCACTAGAGAAGGACGTCATGCTGGGTAAGATGGAGGGTCAGAGAAAAAGAGGAAGACCCCCAACGAAATGGATCAGCCAAGTGGCATCACTGATGGCGTCAAGTGTGGCAGCGGTAGTGCAGTTGGCCCAGGATCAGACAATGTTTCATTCTGCTGTGTATGGGGTCGCTATGACTCAGTTCCAACTCGTTGGCACCTGACAAAAACAACAATGAACCATTTGGAGTCCTGCTTTGGCACTGTTGGTTAATGCACTGGACTGCAAAGTTGGTTTGAACCACAAGCTCAGTGGTTCAAGCTCACCAACTGCTTTCACCTCGGAAACCCTATACAGGGTCACTATGGGTTGGAACTCACTCCACAGCACTTAACAACAATGAACCATGTAGGAGTCCTGGTGTGGTGCTGTGGGTTAATGTTGTTGTTATGTGCCATGGAGTTGGTTCCGACTCATAGCGACCCTGTACAGGGTTTCTGAGGCTGTAAATCTTTACGAGAGCAGAAAGCCTCATTTTTCTCCCGCGGAACAGCTGGTAATTTCGAACTGCTGACCTTGCGGTTCACAGCCCGATTCGTAACCACTACGCTACCAGAGCTCCTTTGGGTTAATGTACCGGACTGAAAATTCATTTGAACTGCAAAGTTGGTGAATCGAGCTCACCAGCTGCTCCATTAAAACCCTATACAGGGTCGCTATTGGTTGAAACTGACTTGACTGCACTTAACAACAACATGAACCATTTAAGGAGACCTGGTGTAGGGCTGTAGGACAAGCAATGGACCACAAGGTCAGTTTTAACTGCAAGGTCGGCATTAAGCTGGTCGGCATTCAAACTTACCAACTACTCCTTGGAAACCCTAACCAGGGTCGCTATGAGTTGAAAATGACTTGAAAGCACTTAACAAGATGAGCCATTTAAACAAGTCCTGGTAGAGAAGTGGATTAAGTGTTGGGCTGTCAACCAAAAAGTTGGCGGTTCAGACTCACCAGCTGCTCCATGGAAAAAAAACAAGGTTGTCTGTTTCCATAAAGATTTACAGTCTCAGAAACCCTAAGAAGCAGTTCTACTCTGTCTTTAAGATCCCTAAGAGTCAGAAACAACATGTTAATTGTGGATCTGATTTTAGTTATGAAGCATTTGAAACCCTGATGGTACACTGGTTAAAGCAATTGGTTGCCAACTAAAAGGTTTGATTCCACCAGGTGCTTCACAGGAGAAAAGATGTGTTAATCTGATTCCATAAAGATCACAGACTTGGAAACGCTACAGGACAGTTGTATCTTGCCTGATAGGGTCACTATTTGTGAGAACTGACTTGCTTGAGTGGGTTTTTAATGAACCATTTGGTGAAACACAAAGCTCACTCTCTCGCTCTCAAAGAGACAAGCAACTATACACTCAATTACTTGCAATAGGAGAGAAAATACACCAGTGACTAAGGCTTTATAATAGTACTGGATAATAGAACTGGCCTAGATTAATCTCAGCTTTAAAAATGTACTAGTTGGAAAAAATTTTTTCTAGTTGGTTTCCTCAACTAAAAAGGGGAATTACTTCTATCTTGTCAGGATTGCCAGCACATAGCTATAGTTCATTGACTTTTACAGATGCGTAAATTTCACTGGCTTAATGCATCAGACAAGGAGCTCTGGTAGCGTAGTGGTTACTAACTGGGCTGTGAACTGCAAGGTCAGCAGTTTGAAACTACCAGCTGTTCTGCGACAGAAAGATGAGGCTTTCTGCTCCCATAAAGATTTACAGCCTTAGAAACCCTGTGCAGGGTCGCTATGAGTCAGAACCGACTCCACAGCATATAACAACAATGCGTCAGACAGCAAAGTCGCTTGAACTGCAAGGTCAGTGGTTCAAGCTCACCAGCTGCTCCTTGGAAACCCTATACAGGGTCGCTATGGGTCGGAGTTGACTCGATGGCACTTAACAACAACAAATTTCACTGAGTAAATAATGGTTTTTTTATAGTTACTTTCCTATGAATAGTCATTTGGGATATTTTTGCTATTGAAAACAATGCCTTTATGAGCATTCTTATATGTTGTTGTTAAGTGCTGTCGAGTTGGTTCCGGCCCATAGCAACCCTATATAGGGTTTCTGAGGAGCAGCTGGTGAGCTTGAACTACCGACCTTGTAGTTCAAACGGCTTTGCAGTCTGGCACATTAACCCATATCTGAGGGACCTTCAAAAGTTCTTATGAAAATGGAATTAAAAGTTAGTGGAGTTTTTCCATGAACTTTTTGAAGCCCCCTCATCAAAAAGTGATACACAATTTGTTTCATGACATGTTTCCTGGTATACATTAGCAAGAGTTATCTGATGTACACAGTTAAAAGAGTTAAAATATGCAGCTATAGGGGAAGTGAAAGTTCATTTTAGTAAATAAGTCCAATCTCTTTTCTGAACTAATGAACTTTAGAACACAATGTTGGGGGTAAGGAAGACCCTGTAAGATTATGCTGTTGTTGTTTAATGTCCTTGAGTATTTTCTGACTCACAATGACCCTGTATAGAGTTTCCAAGGGTCTGAACTGCCAACCTTGGGGTTAGCAGTTCAGTACTTATCCTACAGTGTCACACCAGGACTCCATTAAAACTATATAAAACATGAATAGACACAAAGGAATGTATATACTAAAATTATTGTTTTAAAAAGGAGGAACCAAAAATCACAAAATCCAGGGTTACTTCTGGGCAGAGGTGACAGGAACTAGAATAGCATGGAGGCAGGTGTAGGGATCTGGAGGGATTCGGCTGTTAAGTTGATGCTATGTTCTTTTTGTTCTGCATTACGTTACATAAATTATTTTGAAGGCATTAAATAATAAGTCTGGGGCAAGTTAAGGTTCCCAAGGGATAGTAGTAGTTATTGCTGTCAAATGTGTTGCAGGGAGGGGAGGAATGGTAAGGCACGGTGACAGCCCACTCTGGAATGTAACTAACTTGGCCTGTGGGAAAGTATTTTAATGCAGAAGTAGGCAACCTCGCTGTTAACATCTGTGGTTGCCCCCAAACTACAGAATCTAGAGACACATCGAGGGAAGGGGAAGGAAATTAAACTATCAGGGCACCAGAACCACCAGACTCGAAGCTCCAAGAGAAGAGAGACACTGCTTGTTGTTGTTTTATCCCAATACCAAGCAAACTGCCTGAAGAAGACTGATACATGAAGGGAGAAGGGTGAGCAGACGCTATTGAATGATCTCTGATTCATGGTGAACCCATGTGTTTCAAAGTAGAATTTCAATGACTGATTTTTCCAAAAGTAGATTTTCAGGTCTTTCTTCCATGGTACCTAAATGGGCTCCAACTTTCAGTCTTTCAGTTAGCAGCCAAAAACATTAATTGTCTGTGCCACCAAGATACTCCAGATGAAAGAAAAAAACAAATAAAAAACATTGTTTTCTAGATATAATGGAAAGTCACTGAAAGGCACTAAGTAATGTCTGAGTCAAAGATGACTTTGGCTTAGAAAAGTATATAGTAGGAGAAACGAAGATGGTCAAAAATCTCTGAAGAGTAAGAACATTCTCTTGCCTAATCACATCAATAGCACACCTAAGAAAATGTACACTAATTCAACAATATATACTAGTATAGTCTGTATTTAGAACTCCCAAGTGTCCACAACTACGTCTATAGCTGTACCACATATACCCACTCAAATATCACATTTCAGACATTTCAGTAATTCTTTCTCTTTGGTCTTTTAATATAGGACTCTGGTAGCGTAGTGGTAATGAATCGGGCTGCGAACCTTAAGGTCAGTGGTTCGAAACTACCAGCTGCTCCACGGGAGAAAGATGAGGTTTTCTACTCCCGTAAAGATTTACACCCTCGGAAACCCTGTACAGGGTCGCTATGGGTCGGAACCGACTCGATGGCACATAACAACAACAACAACATGTCCCTTCCTCCCCATCATTTTTGTTACTTTGTCCTGACAGTATTTTTTTTTTTTTTTTTTTAAGGAATCTAGGCTTGCTTTGTAGAATCCTCCACATTCTCAATTGTTAGACTATTTTCCCATATTGAGCTTTTTGTCAAGATAGTGTCTGTCTGGCATGTACTTCTCATTCCATCATATCAGGAGGCACAAAGTGTCAGCTTATTTCATATCATGTTTGATCAGTGACCACCAGATGGCCCAGTGAAAAGCTAAGTTTTTGTTTCTTTTTCAATCATTCAAGGTGATCTGGAAGTAACGCTTGTTCTCCCACAACTTTTTACCTGGTGACTTCTGGCAGCCAGGTAATGAATGCTGCCTGAGTCAACTATTACACTGAGGTTGGTAAAAATAAAGACTTTCTAGTTCTATCATTAGTTTTATATTTACTAACAGGAATTTTTCCTGTAAAGAGCTTCCTGTTGTTTCATCCTGCTTTTTACATCCACATTTTAATTTTGTACATAATTTTCTTTTTTTCTTCTCTATAATGTGAAAGTTTATAAAGTCCTGGTATTCCACTGTAGGATAAGCACTTGACCTCAAGGTCGGTTTGACCCACAAGGTCAAGGTGGTGGTGGGTATGTGCCGTGGAGTCGGTTCCCGCTCATAACGACCCTGCACAGGGTTTCTGAGGCTGTAAATCTTTATGGGAGCTGAAAGTCTCATCTTTCTCCCATGGAACAGCTGGTAGTTTCAAACTGCTGACCTTCAGGTTCACAGCCCGATTCGTAATCATTAAGCTATCACAAGATAGGCAGTTCAGACTCACCAACTGCACCTTGGAAACCCTATACTGAGTTGTTATGAGTAGGAACTGACTTGACAGTACTTAGTAACAACAACATGAAAGTTTAGAGAGCTAACTAGTATCCCAGTCAACAAGTGATACACATTTTGTTTCATTCCATTTATCCTACTTTCCTACCCATTCCTGCCTTCTGAACTTTGGTTCTGGCAAATGCTGTCCTTTGGTCTTGCATGGCTGATTACGTTGTTGTTGTCAGGTGCCATCGAGTCGGAACCGACTCATAGCGGCCCCATGCACAGCAGAAAGAAACAATGTCCGATCCTGGGCCAACCTCACTACCGCCGCCACACTTGACACCATCAATGATGTCACCTGGCTGATCCATCTCATTGGGGGTCTTCCTCTTTTTCTCCGACCCTCCACCTTACCCAGCATGGCATCCTTCTCCAGCAACTGTTCTCTCC
>NW_006408631.1:9949564-9963270 GCF_000296735.1 Chrysochloris asiatica
ATCAATTCTTCTACGATCTTCCTTATTCACTGTCCAGCTTTCGCATCCATATGAGGTTATTGAAAATACCATGGCTTGGATCAGGCGCACCTTAGTCCTCAAGCTGACATTTCTGCTCTTCATTACTTTATACTAAGTAGTATACTCCTCTCTGGTGTTAATATTCATTCTATAGGCCTGTTTCTTATTTAATTGAAAGTTGATGCCCAGGGGTATATTCAGTTCCAGGACTGAAAGGTGTCCATGGGTCACAGTCTTGAAGGTTTAACCAGTCTCTAGCAGAGCAGTAGATCTGGTCCTTGTAGGTGATTTTGAATTTTGTTCTACATTTTTTTCCTCCCTTTCTATCCAGGACCTTTTATTGTACTCCTGACCAAGATGGTGGTAGGGATAACCGAGTACCAATAGTTTTCACAAAAGCACTGTTTGCAATAGCAAAAAAAAACCAATAGTTCCAGGGTAGTGGAAGCATCATCCATCAGGCCTTGAGACAAATTGCTTCCTTGATTCTTAATTTTTCTTTCTTCAACTTTTCTTTGCTCTGAGCAAGGAGAGACCAACAGTTGCATCTTAGAAGGTCTCTCACGAGTTTCTAAGATCCCACTCACTATTCACCAGAGCAAAACGCAAAACTTTGTCTTTGTGGATGGACTATTATGTCAGTTGGCCCCCATGTCCCCAGAGACGGTGGTCCCAAGCTCACAAACCCAGTGAGTCATTCTAACAAGGTGTTTGGTTATGGCTAAGAAGTGTTCAGAACTTTGCCCCATGTGCTGCTCTATAATATCCTTGGATGCCATAGAGTTGGTTCCGACCCATAGCGACACTGTACAGGGTTTCGGAGGCATTGTAAATCTTTACGGGAGCAAAAAGCCTCATCTTTCTCCCGCAGAGCAGCTGGTAGTTTCGAACTGCTGACTTTAAAGTTTGCAGCCCGATTCATAACCACTACGCTACCAGAGCTCATTTGGATATATTTATAGCACACATAAATATCCTCTTGCCAAACATATATATACTCCCAATTGCCTTTCTACATCTCTTTATCTTGCACATCTACCTATGTATCCATGCATACATAGATGCTTATTATATTGTTTAATACAGGGGGCTTCAAGAAGTTGGTGGGAAAAAATCTATTATATTTTAATTCCACTTTCCATGAAGCTTTCAAAGCCCCTTGTATTATTACAAGATTGAGTATTTAATAGCATTTGTGTTCATTGTCTCTGCTGCCCTCCCCTTACTGTATATTGCTTTACCTTCACCCACATAAATTTGTATCAACTCTCGAGTTAGTGACCTCCCCTTTCCGCCTCCCATCCCTTAACCACCCAAGAATATTTCTGTGTGCAAAGCTTTTCCGGATATTTCATAATAGTGGCTTCATACAATATTGGATTGACTTACTTCCCTCTGCATAATGTCCTCAAGCTTCATACATCTTATATTTCACTAATCCATTACTCTTCAACATTACATAGAAATCCATTTTGTGTATATGCCATAGCTTATCCATTCATCTAATGATAGACACACTTAGGTTGTATCCATCTTTTTGGATTGCGAATAATGCTGAGATGAACATGGGTGTGTATATATATCTGTTCGTGTCATGGCTCTTTATTCTCTCGAAGTATTTTTGCCTAGTAGTTGTGGTGTGGCGGTGCAGGATAATGCGCTGGATGACAAAGTTGGTTTGAACTGCAAGGTCAGCAGTTTAAACTCACCACTTGTTCCTCAGAAACCCTATACAGGGTCATTATGAGTTGGAACCAATTCCACGACACTTAATAACAGCAACATGTGGGAATGTTGAACAATGTAGTATTTCTATTTGTAACATTTTAAGGAAATGCCATAGCATTTTCCTCAGTGACTGTACCATTTTACGCTCTCACCTGCAATGTTTGATGGTTTCAATCTCTCCATACCCTAACCGGCAATTGTTGTTGAACTTTACTATTACTGCTGCTGTGAGATCTCATAGTTGTTATCATTTGCATCTCTCTAATGGAGTCCTGAGGTGGCAATGTGGGTTAATGAGCTGGACTGCAAGTTTGGCAGTTCAAGCTCACCAGTCGCCACTTCAGAAACCCTATACAGGGTCACTGTGAGTCAGAAACCGACTCCATGGCACTTAACAACAACAGTAACAATATCTCTTTAGGTGGTATATACATTTTTATGATGCTACAGCACTGGACTGCAAGGTTGGTTTGAATCACAAGGTTAGTGGTTCAAATCCACCAGCTGCTCCTCAGAAACCTACAGGGTCACTCAGGATCACTATGAGTCGGAACCAAGTTGAGGCCATTTAACAACAAAACAAATTTTTCTATCCATGAATATGGTATGTTGTTTCATTTATGTAGGTCTCATTTAGCTTTGTGCATTCTGTATTTTTATTTGTGTTGGTCTTTTGTGTCTCTGTTTAGGATTATGCTTGAGAATTTTTGAATAACTATTATATACAGTGTCGCTATGAGTCGGAACCAACTCCACAGTACATAACAACAACAACAACATTAAAAATGGTATTGTATTCCTGATTTCCCTTTCAGATTTCTCTTTGTTCATGTAAAGAAATCTAATTTGTTTTTTTTTGTTGTTGTTGTTGTTTTAATCTTGATCTTGTTCTCAGTCACTCTGTTAAATTCTTCTATTAGTGCTACTATATTAGTTCCAGTAGCTTGCTTGTTAAACTTCTGGGACTTTGTATGTATAGGATCATATCATCTGCAAATATAGCTTCAGTTCTTCCTCACCACTTTGGATCTCTTTTACTTCCTTTGCTTCCCTATGACTGTAGCTAGGACTTCTAATACAATAATGAACAGCAGCAGTGACAGAGCACATTCTTGTAGGGTTCCTGTTCACAAGGAAGAAGTCTCTCTCTACTAAGAATAATGCTGGCTATTGTTTTGTTGTTGTTGGAATAGAGTAAAACTGGTATCAGTTCTTCTCAGAATGTTTGGTATAATTCAAAAGTGAAGTAAACTGGGCCAGGACTTGTTGTTGTTGTGAGTGTTTTTGGTATTTTAAATGACCTGTTCAAGTTCTTCTTTTGTGGTGAGTCTGTTGTAATTTTGTACCTTAGTCTGTGTTTATGTAAGGAGTGTTGTTTCTAGAAATCTTTTCACTTCTAGGTTTTCAAACTTGTTGGATTATAGTTCTTCATGTTGTTGTTGTTACGTGCCGTCGAGTCGGTTCCGACCCATAGCGACCCTGTACAGGGTTTCCGAGGGTGTAAATCCTTACGGGAGTAGAAAGCCTCATCTTTCTCCCGCGGAGCAGCTGGTAGTTTCGAACCGCTGACCTTTAGGTTCGCAGCCCGATTCGTAACCACTACGCTACCAGAGCTCCTTATAGTTCTTCATAGCATTCTGTTATCTTTTTTATTTCAGTGGGTTCTGTTGTGATACCATCCATTTAATGTCTTATTCATATTATTTATATATTCTCCCTTTCCTCTGTCAGATTTGCCAAGTGGTTTTTGTTTTATTTTAATCCTTTCAAAAAACAACTTCTAGTATTCTCGATTCTATTGTCTTCTATTGCATTTATTTCAGCTCAAATCTTTATTATTTTCTTTCTTTTGGTGACAGTGGGCTTTTTTTGCTGTCCATTTTATCATTGTTGCAGCTGCTGGGTTATAATACTGATTTGGGTTGTTTCTTCTTTTTTGTTGTGAGCATTTACTACTATAAAGTGTCCTCTGAACTCCACTTCTGCTATGTCCCCCAACTTTTGGCATGATGTGTTTTATTCTCAATTGCTTCTAGAAATTTTTCTTCTTTCATTTTTTTATTTCTTCTATCATCCAGTAGCAAGTACAATTCTATTTAATTTCATGTAGTTGATATCCCGCCCTCGATGTTTCTGTTGTTTATTTCTAATTTTATACCATTGTGACCCGAAAAAGAAGCTTTGTAGCTTTTTGATGCTTTTTATTTTATTTTACTGAGGCTTGCTTTGTGACCTAATATATGGTCTATTCTGGAAAATGTCCCATATGTGCTGGAAAAGAATGTATATTGTACTGTTGGTGGCTGAAGTATTCTGTATATACTATGGCATCAAGGTAGTTGCTTGTGATGTTTAGATCACCTGTATTTTGAGTTTCTTTTTAGTTGTTTTGTCTTTCCATCAAAAGGTACATATTAAAGTCTACTATTATGGAGTTGTCTGTTTCTCTTTTAAGTCTGTTAAAGTTTGGTTTATGTGTTTTGAGGGCTTTATCATTGGATGCATCCATAATTGGATTGACCCTTTAACCATTATACAATGTGCTCCCTTATATCTTACACTGGTTTATTGCCTTAAAGTCTATTTTACAAGAAATTGATATTGCCATTCCTGCTCTTTTTTGGTTGCCATTTATTTGATATATATTTTCCAATTCTTTTAGATTTTTTTTTTTCCCCTTTCATTCTCAGGTACGTCACTTGGAAGCAGCATATTTTCTTCTCTATTCTGCCACTCTGTTTCTTGGCTGGGTCATTTAATCCACTGACATTCAGTTTAAGTATCAATAGGTATGAATTAACGGCTGTCATTTTATTGTGATATTTGGAGGTCTTAATAATCTTTGTTGCATATACTTTTCTGTGTTGAGCTCATTTTGTTTATGAGTTTTCTTTTAATTCCTTCATTGCTGTAGATTTTATGTTTACTGAGCTCTTTGATTGTCTTTTTTGGTTAGAGGTTTATTAATTTTCCTTGAGGCTGCCCCGAACTTATTTTTTTCTTCAATTTAAAACTGCCTGTTCTATCTTGATATTGTCTTGACTTCCACTCTACTCAGAAGTTCTATAACTACACCATTCATTCCCTCTTTTTACTCGAGTTGTCATTTACAGAATGGCATATCTGATTCCCTATTTTCAGCATATGGTACTCAACACAAGGGAAGTGCCATTCTGGGGAAATAGAGTGACGGGTGGGGGGACCCTGACAGAGGAAAGTGGGCTATACAGAACACCACCTGGGCAGCACAGGCACTTCACTGGCCACTGGGTGGAAGGGACACACTTCTGGTCAGCATGAGGGTATGCGGAGTAAGTGGTGAAAGCACACTTCTCAGTTCATGGGTCCTCAGTGTGGTCACCAGTACATTCCTGTGTGAATGTGGCAGGTGATCTGATTCTGCCCCAGCTCAATGAAACGGGGGCTACCCAGGGTCCAGAGTCTCCAGCTGTCAACTCACAGGCTATCCCTGTCACATGGGTCCCCATCCAAATAATCATGGACTACAACTCGGTCCTACCCTTCGGCTTGCTTCTGATGCCCAAGATGCCAAAACTATCATCAACAACAAATCCACTTGTTTTCTGGAGACTTTTGTTGTAAGATGTTATGAGGTATCTGACTATGCCACCATCTTGCCATACCCATTTCTATTTCTGTCTTTAACTTTGAATAAATACATTATTTTCCCACTGTTTTAGGCTATTCACACTTAAGTTTTTTGTCGTTGTTGTTAAGTGCTGTCATGTCATTTCTGACTCATAGTGACCCTGTATAGGGTTTCTGAGGAGCAGCTAAATCACCAACCTTGTGGTTCAAACCGACATTGCAGTTGAGTGCTTATCCTACAGCAACACACCAGGACTTTGAATCTCAGTAACTCTACCTACAAGTTTTGTTGCCTAGTAAAAGTCCCGTACTTTCTTTATATATTGTTGCTGTTTAAGTACCCTCAAGTCGGTCCCAACCCATACTGACACTTTAACCATTATACTTTAACCATATTACAGGGTTTCCAAGGAGAGGCAGGTGAGCTTGAATTGCGGACTTTGCGGTTCACACCGACTTTGAAGTTCAGTGTATTAATCCACAGAGTCATACTAGTTCTCTAAAACTTGGAGATACATAATGACATAATGCTTTTGTTGTTGTTGTTAATTGCCATTGAGTCAGTATCAACCCATAGCAACCTTATGCACAGCAGAACGAAACATTGCCCAATCCTGGGCCAACCTCACTACCGTTGCCACGCTTGATAATGCTTATAAAGTGCTTAATACAGCAACAGGCACAACGAGCTGGTTCAGATAATAACTAGTTTTTTTTAGTGTTGTCACTGTATTAAATTTGTTATAAAAATGATCAATTGAAAATAGCACTACTAAAATACTCCTGAATTTGGCTACTGCCATTCTGTTTGATGACCAAACTCCCTCAAATTGAAGAGAATCTTCACAAGCCAGTTCCTGTGTCCTGTGTTTATAGCTGTGAGCATTTCCGTGTTTTCCACCCACAAGATGTCTCACAACTCACCTTACACTTTCCATTGTCTTATTTGAAGCCAATCATTTTTCTTGAGACCCCAGGTTCCTTCTTATGGGTAGGGATACTTAGAAACAAGATGAGCTCGTTGATACAGAGGTATCACTATCTGAAGAGAGTTTTTGGCTTGAGCATGTTTATAGGTAAGAGTATTAAGACTTTTAGGTCTACAGGTTTGTGCTTTTTTACACTGTTTTCTTTAAAGACTTGAGCAAGTTCATAATTTGGAGTCCTGGTGTGGTGTTCTAGGATAAGCACTAGACTGCAAGGTTGGGTTGAACAGCAAGGTCAGCAGTTCAAATCCACCAGTCGCTCCTTGGAAACCCTATACAGGGTTGGTATGAGTCAGAACTGGCTCGGCAGCACTTAACAACAATATAATTTGGAGAGAAGTAGCCTCTAGACAGAGAGGGAACATGAAAATATAGAAGAAGTAGATAGTATTTTATAGAGACCCAGACTGCAAAGCCGTTTGAACTTCAAGGTCGGCAGTTCAAGCTCACCAGCTACTCCTCGGAAACCCTGTACAGGGTCGCTATGGGTCAGAACTGACTTGATGGCACTTAACAACAACAACAACATCGGAAAGAAATAGATGTAGGCAGCAACAAATGCAAGGAGTAAAACAAAACCAGTCCTTGTATGTTTTACCAGGATCACAGAGGCCACGTGCATGAAACCACACTGCAGAAAACAAGTGAAAGGAGTGCTGATTGTTATCAGAACATTTGTAAATGCAAACAGACATAATATCTGAGGCAATAATGAGCTGGCATCAAATAGCTTCCAGGCGCCAATGGGAAGATGGGAGACTCTTTACTCATAGTATACTTGACTAACTCCTAATTGAAATCTAATTGGAAAACAGAAATAATCATAAAAGGAATGGAATAAAAAGAACATATATTCTACAATAGATCCCATATACTGTGGACCTAGTAAAGGTCTTTGATTTCATATGCACCTTGAACACCACCTCTCACACTTAAGTACTGAACTTTTAAAAAATGACTACAGTTGCTACTAAGTTTAATACAAATTTTAATGAATTCATTTATTTTATTAAGAAGTAAGGTTATCAATCGCTCCAACAGGTAGAGAGCTCACAAAGTGTTAGCCTAAAAATGTATGGGAATCACTTCTTCTATGCATTATTTTCTTTCTCATTTAGTCTTGTTGTTGTTAAGTACCGTGGAGTTGGTTCCGACTCATGCACAGGGTTTCCAAGGCTGTAAATCTTTACGGGAGCAGAATGCCTCATCTTTCTCCTGTGGAACCGCTGGTAGTTTCCAACTGCTGACCTTGCGGTTCACAGCCCAATTCATAACCACTACGCTACCAGAGCTCCTTCATTTAGTCTTAGCTGTTTCTATTTTGTCATTTGGCTATATAAGTCTGAAAGGGGCTCTGGAAGCATAGTGGTTACGAGTTGGGCTGCTAATGTCACGATCACAGCTCGTAACTACCAGCCATTCTGGGGGAAAAGATGAGGCTTTCTGCTTCTGTAAAGATTTACAGCCTCGGAAATCCTATGCAGGGTCATTATGAGTCGAAACCTAATCCACAGCACAGCACCGCCTCTACTGCCAGATAAGTCTGAATCTTAAACAAACATGCAGGTGGTTGATATTTAACTTAGTAGTCAAAGCTGTCACTTTCTCAGAAATATAAATCTGTTCTTCATCCCCAGAGCAAAGTGACAGCCATTAATGCTCAAAGCCCAATGAGTTGGAGATCTGAGTACTGCTTGTCTAATTGACAACTGAAAACAAAATTTCAATGAGGCAAGAAGACGTCAGAGATTCATTTCCTTGTGTGGCCCCAGGGAATAAAGCCACTATTCCATGACAATGCTTTAGGAGAACAGGCTGGAAGAAAGTCAGAAATTCTGGCTGCTGAAACTAATTCCATGCAGAAAACAAAATCAGTTCCAAAACTCTGAAGACAGGAATTATTTAAAGGTTTGTGCCCTCTCAAAGATTCAGGCTTGCATGGATTGCTGAGTAAGGGCATTACTTCACTCTATTTCCTTATCAGTGCTGCCACATCCTGTGATGAAAAGCGAGGGTCCATGAGATTCAAAGCCTCACCTGCCCTCCCCTGCAGCCAGAGATAACCTAATAGGCTGGAGCACTCTGCAAAGCCTACTGGGCCTCCTGCAGCCCTTAAAATAAAAATGGAGAAGTAGGGGAAACTGTGGAAACCTGGCCCAGGGGAAACACTGGTAGACTGGGTTATTACTGCATCCCCAGTGTCCCCAACACTGAGTCAGACACTGCTCAGACACCAGACATTTGATTCTTATTGGTACCGGTAAAAAGGAACCTTGTGAAATAGCTACGTGATTTTAAAGATATAAAAATGGATACACAGTTGTTACCAGGGGTTAGAGAGGGGTAAGGCAATCTTCACTAACAGGATACTGAGTTTCTGTTACTGAAGGTGGAATGATTAGGAAAACAAATAGTATTGATGGCTACACAGCAGGAACATATAAGTAATGTCACTGAATTGTGTATGTAAAAAATATTGAGTTGGCAATTTTTTTAACTATTTACCACAATCAAATAAAATTTAACAAACTGATACACAGAGACATTTAACCAACTCTCCAGTATCATAACTATGTAAGAAGCTGGGCCAGATTTCTAACCAAAGGTCCACTAGAGTTAACATTCAGGCTTTGAATAATTGTGCTTTACTAATTTGTACACTAAAGGAGCTCTGGTAGCGTAGTGGTTACGAATCGGGCTGCGAACCTTAAGGTCAGCGGTTTGAAACTACCAGCCGCTCCGTGGGAGAAAGATGAGGCTTTCTACTCCCATAAAGATTTACACCCCTTGGAAACCCTGTACTAGGTCGCTATGGGTCGAAACCGACTCGATGGCACTTAACAACAACAACAAATGTGAAAGCCTACTTTCACATTCCTAAACCACAGCATATGAATCACTTACTGATGAGTCATTGGGTAAACAGTTAAAGTATAGCACCAAGAAGGCAGTTGGCTAAATTCCCCTCCTGTATTAAAATGATATCAAACACCCTTATCATTAAGGGGCTATTCCTGTGCTTCTCAATTTGGGAACATGAGACATTTTTGATTGTCACAAATCATGGATGCTACTGGTATGGTACTGTAGGATAAGCACTGGACTGCTAACCACAAGGTCAGTGGTTCAAATACACCAGCTGCCTCCTCGAAAACCCTATATAGGGTCGCTATGAGTCAGAACTGACTTTTCAACACTTAATGACAACAACAACTGGTATCTAGTAGGTAAAAGCAGAGATGCTGCTAACTCAACGCAATGTACACACTGGACAGTCCAACAACAAAGTAGAAGGCCCCTTAAAAAAAAATGTTGACAGCGTCATCATGGCTGAGAAACCCTGGGCTACTACAAAGCTTTAGGGGAACACTGGCTGCAAACCCACCCTGACTATCCACTGATAGTTCCTGGTATAGAGGCTAGTGATGAGGGACTATTTTTATGGGCCCAATATTGTGGCATATAGACTGCTAGACCACAAAGTCTAAACATTACACAGTATCTATTCCACAACTAACTCTCCTCCCACAGCATCCAGGCCTACTTGTATCATGACAAAACAGTGAATATACTGCTTTACATTTTGTCAAAATAGCTTTTAAAACATTTGTGAGGAAAGTAGCTGAAATTACAAGTATAGATTAGCTTGAGGCATTACCAGTAAATTATGCCTCCCCCCCATTATTACATGTTAGCAGGAGTTGGCTCTGTATGCAAGAGAGATGCACAGTTTTATCTGCACAAGCTTTAGCGTCTGTGCTTAGAAAGGCCTCGAAAGATGGCTCAGTAGTCAAGACGAAGTTGCATTTCTGCTCTGGCAAAGAGGAAGTTCTTCAGTGTCTGAAAATCAGTCTAAAAAGAGTAGCAGATATTTCAATGTGACAACTAATTACCCCGGCTCTTCAATTACTGTATGTGAAACAACATTTATCCAAATAAAATTTAAATTAAAGCATGTTTGTCACAGACCAAGGTTCTAACACAATGTAAAGTCAGTGGGTAATGGTGGTCAGGAATTAGAACTGAAGAGGAAGACTTGACCTAAACAAAAGCTCACATTTACACGAAGTCACTTAAGAGCCAAGGAAACCACCTGATTCTGGTTCCCTCCACCCCCTACCCACTCCCCGACTCCAGAAACTGGTTGAAGGTAAGAAAATGCAGCAAGGAGAACCTTTTCATGGCACTAACCCCATGCACTGCTATTCCCATCACTGACAAATTAAATGTGAGTTGTTTTAACAACCATTATGAACAGTCTGATTCTTTATCTCGCCTTGGACATTAGTGCAGCAGTCAAAAAGGACATTTGCAGAAACTAGCAAATAAAAAGGAAGTACTATGCTGTGGTATGTGGAGGGTGACTGCAAGAGCTGAAGCAGACACACTCTGCAGAACCATAAAATTAGATCAATAGAACAGGACAGATATGCACAAATAAATATGGGCTGAAGCTCCAATAAAGCATGTACCTGCTTAAGCTTATATAAAACATGCCTTTGAGGTATAGAGGAGCAGTAGTTTGAAGTTAGACAGATTTGCGTTTGAATAATCCTGGTTGGCATTGCAGGATAATACAGTGGACCGCAACATTGGTTTGAACCGCAGCGGCTGCTATGAGTTGGAACCGACTCAATGACATTTAACAACAAGTTTGATTAGAAGTTTAGTCACGAATTAGTCCTGGTACTGCTGGATAAGCACTCAACCACAAGATCGGTTTGAACTTCAGGATGGGCAGTTCAAACTCACCAGTCACTCCTTGGAAAACCTATGCAGGTTCACTAAGAGTCAGAACCGACTCAATGGCACTTAACAACAACAGCAACACAAAGTCACCTTTAGTTACACACTAATTTCTTCATTTGTAAAATTGCAGTAATGGTAATTCATTAGCAAAGCTCTATCGTGTTACCAGAGTACCTGGTCAGCCAATGTCCCCCAGCTGTGTCCATGAGATGTCATGTGTCTTGGTGTCACGTCTCTCTTTGCAGACTTCCCTTTCCTCAAGGAGCTCTGGTAGTGTACTGGTTATGAATCGGGTTGCTAATCTCACGGTCAGCAGCTCAAAACTACCAGCTGTTCCGCAGGAGAAAGATGAGGCGTTCTGCTCCCGTAAAGATTTACAGCCTCGGAAACCCTGTGCAGGGTCGCTATGGGTCGGAACCAACTCCACGGCACTGAACAACAACAACTCCCTTCTTTGCCTGATAAAGTCCACTCATTTGTCAACCATCAATGTCACATGCACCAAGAAGGCCACCTAGGTACCACCATTCTCGAAGCTATGTTAAGAGCTTGCTCTGTTCCTGTGCCTCCTCCTTTACTGATGGCCCCTTGTCACATCCTGAGATACTACTCTGTTCATCCCTCCCATCGAGTGGAAAATTCCTAAGAGCTCCTTATGGCTAATATGTCTTCACAGTATGTAGCTCACATGTTTTCATGGATTTAGTGAACAAAATGTGAGATGATATACAAGAATCATTGTTGTTGTTGTTGTTGTTAAGTGCTGTCAGTCAGTTCCTACCCATAATGACCCTGTATAGGGTTTCCGAGGATCAGCTGGTGAGCATGAGCCACCGACCTTGTGGTTCAAACCCACCTTGCAGTCCAGTTCATTAACCCACAGCACCACACCAGGACTCTATGTACAAGAGCCACAGAGATAAAAAAAAATACCTTAGGAGAAGAAGATTTCAACAAGGGAAAATCAAGTACGTCAACTGTTCCAAAGGTCAGGGAATAGGACAACTGACAAAAAGGACAATAAACTTAGAAATTAGGCTATCAACAATCTTTGGGAAGCGTGGTGAGTAAGGAACATTAAATGCTCAGGGCAATAAAAGATAAGGGGGTGCTCATTCTTCTCATGAAAGAGAAAATGAGATTCCCACCAGCTGAGTCTAGAGAGGGCTTAGGTCAGAAAGGAGTCATGGAGTGAACACTACAGGGGTAGGACAGTCACTGTGAGAATTTGACAGGGAGCCAAGTAGTAGGGTTTCTGAGCAGCGAGGGGGACGGACAGATACAAGGAAAGAATAGTGAAGTGCTAAACTGGAATGCTGACAATGACTTCCTCCTGGACAGGTCTGCAACCTAGAAGCAGGAGGCACTGTGTATCTAGCTGTAAAGAGTCCCTGCGTGGTGCAAACAGTTAACACACGAGGCTGTTAATTGAAACAGTGGAGGTTCAAGTCCACTGTGAGATGCCTTGAAAGACAGTCCTGGAGATCTACTTTCAAAATGTCAGCCATTGAAATACTAAGGAGCACAGTTCTACTCCAACACATGTTGTTGTTGTTGTTGTTGTTGTTAAGTGCCATCAAGTCAGTTCCGACCCATAGCGACCCTGTACAGGGTTTCCAAGGCTATAAATCTTACGGGAGCAGAAAGCCTCATCGTTCTGCCATGGAGTGGCTGGTAGTTTCAAACTGCTGACTTTAAGGTTTGCAGCCCACTACGCTACCAGAGCTCCTTCCAACACACATGGGGTTGCCATAAATTGGAATCAACTAGACACAAACAGGTTTTTCAAATGGTCACAATTTTGGAGGCCAAAATTCAGAGTGCCGTGGAATAAGAAAGCCAGAGGCTTAATGACAGACTTAGAATTAAATAACAGTAAATAGTACAAAGTGTTTTTAAAACATGAAATACATTACATAATGCCTAAATAAAAAATACAACTACATAACTGAGTAAGTAGCCTACATGCAAATCGCCCTTCTAGTCAGTGCTTCCTAGCTACACCTGAAATCATCTAGAATCTCACATACACAGCATACACACACACACAAAGAAAGGGGCAATACATCAGGGCAAAGCAGACAGAAGCAGCATTAATAAGAAAATGGCTTCAGTCAGTTTAGAAATGTGCACAACGAGTGCATGCATTCTATTGTCTCTATTGAGGTAAGAATCATCAAGAAAACAAATAGTTCTTTCTTACTGAAAGGTCTGGATTAAAGCTTTTGATGTTTGAACTAGAAGAAGGAAGGAAGAAATAGCAAGACTGAGTTTTTAAGACATGAACGAAGAATAGGAATTAAAATGCTCACCAAAGGTGGGTGCTGATATAAGTGTGATGCATCTAAAAGCAATGTATTCTTCAAAAGCATTTTTATTTCTAATAATGAAATGTCTTAAGCATATCCAAACGTAAGTACAGAAACCAACTGGTCACACCAATGCACCAGCTCATCCAACGTTAATATTTCAGGCATATGTGATGTAGAGAGATCCTGGGGTGGCACTGTAGCATAAGCCCTAGGCTGCAAATTGTAAGGTCAAGCAATTCAAACCCACCAGACACTCCTTGGAAATCCTATAAAGGGCCACTATGAGTCAAAACTGAACAGA
>NW_006408631.1:9963425-9975518 GCF_000296735.1 Chrysochloris asiatica
ATCTTTCTCCCACGGAACAGCTGGTAGTTTCGAACTGATGACCTTGCTGTTCGCAGCCCAATTCGAAACCACTATGCTACCAGAGCTCCTTATATATACATCACTTAAAGTTCCAGCACAGATAGTACTGCCCTGGATTATAGATTTTTTTAAAGAAATAACTTCACCTTTCTGTTACTAAAGAGAATATCATGATCTTTTAGGAGTATTATAGGTATCTGTTTCCATTAAGTCAATTCCACCTCACAGTGACAAAATAGAACTGCCCAATAGGGTTTCCAAGGCTATAAATATTTATAGAAACGTAGTGTCGTATCTTTTACCTGAGCAGTGGCTGGTGGGTTCAAACCACCAAACTTTCAGTTAGCAGCTGAGTGCTTAACCACTGCACCACCAGAGCACCTACGCTAGGTTAACAGTCCAGAGCTGGTCCTACAGCACCACGCCAGGACTCCTTTTGTTGTTGTGAAGTGCCATCTAGTTGGTTCTGACTCATAGCAACCCTGTATAGGGTTACCAAGGAGCGCTGATGAGTCTGAACTGCCGACCTTGTGGCTCAAACTGACCATGAGGCCCAGTGCTTTATTCCACAGCACCACACCAGGACTCCTAAGACCTGAGGTTTTCAATCAGAGGCAGTTGTACCCCACCCCTGGGGATATCTGGCAATGTAATTTTTTATTATCATTTGTGGGGAGGGGAAGTGCTATTGACAACTAGTAAGTAGAGTCTGTTGTTGTTGTTAAGTGCCATCGAGTCGGTTCCGACCCATAGCAACCCTGTACAGGGTTTCCGAGGCTGTAAATCTTTACGGGAGCAGAAAGCCTCATTTTTCTCCTGCGGAACAGGTGGTAGTTTTGAACTGCTGACCTTGTGGTTCGCAGTCCGATAGAGTCTAGGGATTATTAAATACCCTACAATGCAAACAAAGAACAGCCTCTCGCAACAAAGAATGAGCTGACCCAAAATATCAATAGTACTAAGGTTAAAAAGCGCTGACTTTCTCACAAAAGTAACTGTTAAACAAATTCAGTCATTTAATTAATTGATTTAAACATCCATATCCACGGATTCATGGGGGGATAAAACACTTAATGCTGGACATCCTTACGTAGGGAATTTATGTTTCCGTAGTGACCAAATCAATAAACATCAACGATAACAACCAAGATCAGCTGTAGTACATAAACAAGATGTGGTGCATGTTGAAATCTTTCACAATTATACGCGCTGAGTTAAAAAAAAAAAATTTAATTTTCTGCTACCAGATATATTTTTTTAATAAAAACAGCCTGATGTTCAATTAGTTAAATTAATTCTTCATTTTTCTCCTGCAATCCAGAATCTTGAGTGAAGAAATGTTTTGGCCAATTCAAGATGACAAGACCTCACTGGGCTAAATTACTTCACTGAAAGAAGACGTCATATTACACAAGAACTTTTAAAAGGTAGTTTAAAACAAACCAACAAAAGTCTCAAGTATTAACAAGGGAATCCTTAATTTCATCAAAATGCTATGAAAAATTAATTTCTCTTCTTCCAAGAATTACCAGTAGGTTGGTGGAAGTTGCTCCATATAAAAGAAAAATGGGTTACAGTGTACAATTACAGTGAAGCCTACTAATCATGTTTTTACTAGGAAAACAACTGCAAGGCACCTAATAAGCACCGCCCTTACACCTTGAGTTACACTGAGGCACAAGTGTATCCACTATCCAGTTCAGCATGAATACTCAGCCTTGATATTCAAGTCATGAAATCTGTACTAGCCAAATTTCAAGTGCCCAGTAGCCATACCATTAGTGACTGCCACTGTCCCTACATGTACAGTGACTTCAAAATGTATGTGGAAAAATCCATTCTTTAATTTCACTTTTCCACAAACTTACTGAAGTAAGTGCAGATCCACGATGTATTTTGAGCGGTATGTTATGCTATTATGATTTTTTTCCATTTGTCTTCTAATTTATAACAAGGATGCAAATCAGTTATTTCAATTGAAAACAAGTTACAGAAAAGCACAACTTTGAAACGTCACCCATAATTCCACACCAGAAATAACAATTAACATTTGGATGTGTATTCTGCAAGACACAATCCTAATGCTCAAATTGTATCGGACAGACATTTTATAAATAAGGTCTGTACCAACCCGGAAAACAAAATAGCACTTAAGATCTATCTGTAAACACTTAGATTCACTTTTATGAACCCACAAAAACTGATTTTATAAGAGGTAAAAACACCTCCTAGAACTTTGTAAGTTAGACAAGGAATCTTTTACCATTTCAGGGAAATGCTGGTCTTGATATTACCTAAAAATTCTCAATTTGCCCAGCTGCTTATATTTTTCTTCCTTTCCAATCTATCTACCTGTTCATCTTCCCTTTATCTCTCTCTCTCTCATACAAACATGAGGAGGCTTCAAAAAGTTCATGAACAAATTCCATTATCCTTTTGTGTTTCATGTTTGTTGTATCTTTACTTTCTCATAGTTTGGTGGTGGTTGTGTGCTGTTGTGTTAGTTCCAACTCATAGCTCCATTATCTTTTAATTACAGTTTTCCACAAACTTTTTGAAGCTGTGTGTGTGTGTGTGTGTGTGTGTGTGCTTGGTTTTGATACACTGCCTTCACTTCATCTTACTACTCTTCAATGAGCTGATGGCTGTAAAGTACCCTCAGAGTGACCAGTTAACATCTCTTCCCAGGCCTTTCATACAAAATGACGAATTCTACCACGGCACCACCTCCAGAAGACAGCTGTTCCCGGAACACCCTAATCACTCAACAAATCATCCCTGGGTTGTACTGTGTGGTCTTCGTGGCAGGGATCCTGCTCAATGGAGTCTCAGGATGGATATTCTTCTATGTGCCCAGCTCTAAGAGTTTCATCATCTATCTCAAAAACATTGTCGTTGCCGACTTCCTGATGAGCCTGACTTTTCCTTTCAAGATCTTTAACGATGCAGGCCTCGGCCCCAGGCAGCTGAATGTGTTTGTATGTAGGGTTTCTGCTGTACTCTTCTACATCAACATGTACGTTAGCATCATGTTCTTTGGGCTCATCAGCTTCGACAGATATTATAAAATTGTCAAGCCTCTTTTGTCTTCTTTCATGCAATCAGTGAATTACAGTAAAGCCCTGTCAGTGATGGTGTGGATGCTGGTACTATTTCTCGCAGTCCCAAATATTATTCTGACCAACCAGAGTGTTAAGGATGCTAAGCCTGTGAATTGTATGGAACTTAAAAACCAACTGGGACAGCAGTGGCACAAAGCATCCAACTATATCTTTGTGGGCATTTTCTGGATTGTGTTTCTTCTGCTGATCATTTTCTACACTGCTATCACAAGGAAAATCTTTAAATCCCAGCTGAAGTCCAGAAGGAATTCGATTTCAGTCAAGAAGAAATCTAGCCGAAACATATTCAGCATTGTATTTGTATTCTTTGTTTGTTTTGTGCCTTACCACATTGCCAGAATCCCTTACACACAGAGTCAAACAGAAGGTCATTATAACTGCCAGTCGAAAGAAATCTTGCTTTATGTTAAAGAGCTCACTCTGCTACTGTCTGCTGCAAATGTATGCCTGGACCCCATTATTTATTTCTTTCTATGCCAACCATTTAGAAAGATCTTATGTAAGAAACTGAACATCCCAATAAAAGAACAAAATGATCTAGAAATTTCCAAAACCAAAAGGGGAAATACAACACATGACAGCACAGACACTTTATGAATTCTACACACTTCCAAATAAAATCCAAGTATGCATATCATAATCTTCAATTACAGGATAAGAAGAATGAATAAGAAACATACCCATGCCAATAAATGTCATCTCTAGGCAAAACTATCCAATTTAGTACAACAATAAAACTAAATGTACATTTCCAACTTTATTGTAACATCAAAGATAAAATATCCATCAGATGACTTTTATCTGAATGCTGACATTTATTCTTCCTGTTAATACAAAAGAAAAAAATAATATATTATTTAATTCTAATCTTTCAAAATGAAAGGTTTAATCTTAAAACTTCAGTTTGGTCAGTTAATGCAGAATTTTAAATAGTGTATGAAACAAAAAGAAACCAAAGGAAGCCAACTAGCAGGAGCATGTTCTTTCTCTAAACCAAAGAACTAAGTTCATAAATTATGTGGTTTTTTTCCCCACAGAGTCATTGAAGACCAATTTAAATGTAGGCACAATTTGATAAAGGGCTAGAAGCTTGTTTGGAGTAAGAAAAGTTTCTGTATTTGGAAGAAACAGGACAAGCATAAAACCAAACCTATACTTAAGAAACACCACAGTGATTAATCTTTCAAAGGAAAGCAGACCTAAATTATGTACTTTATTATAAGAATGTAATTTTTTTTCTTAAAAACTAGTTTGAGGATGCTGTAAGATACATGTTAACTATACTTTATACAAAGAGTTTTAAAATTACTTAATGACCTTGGAACTCTGGTGTTCATACAGTTTTATGTAAACCCTGTCAAGGTAAGCTAGATATTGACTTGGAAAGAGAAAGACACACATACAATATCACAGATTGGCAACATACATCAGGAGAGAGAGATAGAAAAGAAAGCAGTTCTCTTTGAAAGGAGTTGGACTTGATGAAAAAGTCTAAAACTTAAAATAATGAGTGAGAAGTCAAAACATGAAACGGAAGTTCATATACTGCATTTTCTAGGATACAGATTAATTTAATACGTGAAGATGCATAAGGATGCTTGCTTGTGAGTTCACAAAACTGGTTCTTTCTCTGCTATTAATTGGTTAGAAAACATTCAACTCATCTTTCTTATAATCTTGCCATACATTTTTGTAAGCTACTTTTCAATATACTTCATGTTTTACTATATATGTATTAATAAAGCAATTATTTTTAATACTGCCTATTTTTTTAAATCAACTACTGAGAGAACATTACAAGATTTCTTCGTAGCCAGGGTACTCATGGTTTCTTCAATATGTTATTATGCACACTAATGAAAGGGAGACAGTTATATAGAGAGAATTCAAATATTCTTTTTGCCAATGACATTTCAAAAACATAAGTTTCAGATTCTTTATGAACACAGTGAATTTTAGGCACAACTCAAAAGACATACCCAAAATGTGCAATGGAAGAAAAGTTGCAAAAGTTTTCACCCTTTCTATCAGCCTTCCACCCTTGTAAACAGTCCTGTTCCAAATTCTGGGTTTCAGAGGTGGGGTACACTGGAGGGTGGTGGGGGAAGTATATAGAACACTAAATTTAAAAAAATAAAATAAAAAAGAATGAAAGGACAAAATCACCAAGTTATAATAAACTTGTCTAGCAAACTAAGCCTGCTGTATTTATTTGGCTAAAATATTTGCAAAAGAATTTGGTCGTGTTTATTCTTCACAATTCCCATTGGCAACATAATTGCAGAGTTTGGTGTGGTGCTGTGGGTTAATGCGCTAGACTGCAAAGTCACTTTGAACTGCCTGGTGAGGTGGTTCAAGCTCACTAGCTGCTCCTTGGAGACCCTATACAGGGTTGCTGTGGGTTGGAATTGACTCGACAGCTGTTAACAACAACAGCCATTGTGCCACAGGAAAGAGGATAAGTTTAAAAAAAAAATAAAAAAAAAGTGATGCCAACTAGGGCTTTACAACAGTGGCATAAATTGGGGGGGGGGCTGGCGGAAGCCCTAGAGTGTACCAAATGACACGGTCAGTAGTTGATGCCAAAATGTATGTTTATAAAGTTTTGTATACTGTTGAAGCAAACATTTATTATTTTTTAGAAAAATGTCCCTGTATTTAGTTATAACAGAAATATTTTTATAAATTCAGGTTATATGTATGATACAAAGCTAAAGTTTTATGCTAATTTTCTTCCCTTACAGCCTTTGTTACCTAATTACAATGATGCTTCAAATTACATGTGATACAAGGACGTGTTGTTTTCATTGCTGCTGCTGTTTTTTATAGTCACTGATTTTATCCAATTTTTTAGTTTTAGCTACCATATTGTGGATGCTAGTATTTGTAACCACCACTCATCTGTCACTTTGTAGTACCACTGTGGTGCATTGCTGTGATGCTGGAAGCTATGCCACTGGTATTTTAAATGCCAACAGGGTACACTAATGGTGGACCGGTTTCAGCTGAGCTTCCAGACTAAGGCAGATTAGGAAGAAAGAAAGGCAGATTATTTCTGAATGTTTAGTCACTGAAAACCTTACGAATAACAGTGGAACACTGTCAGATAGCACCAGAATACTGAATATTGAAACCTGATGAATAACAACAGAATATTGTCATGTTACACTGGCAGAAGATGACCCTCAGGTTGGAAGGCCCTCAAAATACAACTGGGAAAAAGCTGCCTCCTCAAAGTACAGTTGACTGTGATGAAGCAAACAGAGTAAAGCTTTCGGGACCTTTTTTTTTATTGAAGGGACACAACTCAAAACGAGGAGAAACAGCTGTAAACATCCATTAATAATTGGAACATGGAATGTATGACTCTAGGAAAATTGGAAGTTGTCAAAACTGAAATTGAACACATAAAGATCGATATTCTAGGCATTACTGAGCTGAAATGGAGTGGTACTAGCCATACTGAATCTTACAATCATATAGTTTACTCTGTCAGGAATGACAAATTGAAGAGGAATGGTGTTGAAAGGGGCACCGTTTGGTTCTGTTATACATAGGGACGTTATGAGTTGGAACCAAGTCAATGGTACCCAACTACAACGACAATCCTTTGACTTTGGATAGAAATAAAAATCTCCTTTAGCCATTAATTTTTATAAAAGATCAGTAACATCAAGAAATAACACCATACAAATTACCAACATGACTTTTATCTACCCCACTGGTGAAACAAAGGCCAAGAAAGCTGCACCAAGTAATTTTTTCTCCATCACAATAAGGCACCTGCTCATTCTTTGAGGTTAGCAAGGGCTGTCCTGCAAGAATTTCATTGAGAAATTGTACCCCATACATCCTACAGCCCTCATCTTGACATTTGAAACTTTTTTCCCCCCCAAACTTCAAGAACATTAGAGAGAAACACAATTTAAGTTCATGAAATATGCCAAAACTTCTGTTTTGACATGGTATTATGGTATTAAACTGGAGAGCACAGAATTCTTCAGGGAAGGGTTTAGAGAGATGGAAATGCCACCCACCTTCAAAAGTATATAGCACTAAATTGAGGATCTGTCAGAAAACAACAGCTTCACATGTTTATATTTTTTGTTAAATAAAGGTGTCTGGAGTCCTGGTGTGCCACCAAGGGTTAATGTGCTGGACTGCAAAGTCAGTTGGAACAGCAAGGTCAGCAGACCTGACTAGACGGCACTTAACAACAACAAAAAGATTGTTTTTTCATTTTTATTTTGAGGCAATACTTTTTGACTTTTTTTTCATTGATATCGATTTCAAATCTTAGTAACATAAAGTTCTGATAACTAAGGTGACCATCCAATTACCACACACGCAAACCTGAACCCTTTCAAGGGTGAAGAGGATGTTATTCATAAATATATTAGGACAACAGGTCCATAGCAGGTATACAAACATATATACTCATATATGGTCACCCTATTTACAAAGGAGCCACTTTGTAGTCTGGGTCTGTAACAATGCTTCAGTCTCTCATCCTCTTTTTTGTTGTTAAAATGATTTGTATATTTCTAGCCTTCTTCTCCTTTGCCCATGATTCTGATACTAACAGAGCTACATTTTAAAAACACTTGCACAATTTGAGCATCGATATAAATTGCACAGCCACAAAAAAGAAGCACCGGAAGAGGAGGCTGGCAAGATTTTTTTTTAACTCCATCAAAATCAACATCCCAAACAGAAGCGAGGAAGTTAACGCTAATAAGCATTTTGTGCATGCATTCTGTGTATTGCCAGAGAAATTAACTTTTAAATTTTAGAAAATGAAGCATAAAAAGTTTTTTTAAAAAAGTAAATATGAGTTCTGCCCCTTTCTCAATTTTAGTGCCAACATAGAAAGAAATAACTGACCTTTCTTCCTGTCATTTGGTGAATATGGGTCACATAATAAAGTTGATCTCTTTTATTATTTAACAAACAGTAACTCTTCACAAACCCAGACACATCTACGAAGGCAGCTTCACATCATTGAAAAACGTGATCAAGATTCCTACAATTTGTGGTTTCTCTTTCAGATTGTTGTTGTTATAAGTGCCGTGGAGTTAGTTCTGAGTCATAGAGATTCAATATAGGGTTTCAAAGGAGTGGCTGGTAAGTTTGAACCGCCAACCTTGTGGTTCAAACTGAACTTGTGGTCGAGTGCTTATCCTACAGTGCCACACCAGGAATCCTTCAGCAAAACTACATGTTGTTTTAAGTATAAAGACAGAGAATCTTTATGGCTTTCAGTAAGTGGGCAAGTTACTTCTCATAAACCAATGAGATAAATCCGAAATGGATGCCAATTGTGTGGACTAATTTTTGTATCACATGTCCTTTGAGTGTCGCTGTGGTATCTGTTTAACTTTCTTTTGATAATATGACCATTAAGTGCATCATAGCTCCCAAATACAGCAAAACTAGTGCTAGTTTAGTGATAGCAGCAAGAGGTCGAGGAGATGTATGGATTTAGAAGTGAAACCAAAAGGTTACTAAAAAAACAAAGAGGGTAGAAAATCAGTGAATGCCACTGCTCAAGATTTATGCATATTACATTCACCAATCATGGCCATCAAAAACAAAACCAAAAACTACCCAAGCTGTTACAGGATTCTGCTCCACTGAAAGCTACAAGACTAACAATGACACGGATTGAGAAGCGAATCCCTCTCAGCACTTTTACAATCACTGCTAAAATAGGAAGCGTGATTGAGATATGTAAAAAAAAAAAAAAAGCAGGGCCAGAGTATAATGTATAATATGGTGTTTGCATAATGTACAAATGGTGCAATCTCCAATTTTATAGAATGTATTGTGCACATTAAGGAGCCCTGGCAGCATAGTGGATGACATGTTGGGCTGCTAACCACAAGGTCAGCATTTTCATAAATAGTATTCAGATGAAGAGCTCCTTAAAGTATTTGCAGTCACATTCAGAAAACATTGATTAATGACTGATAAAGTCCAAAGACTATTTATATCTAAATGCAAAAAAGTAAAATGAAATGCAGCCCGTTGTTGTTGTTATTATTATATGCCGTGAAGTTGGATCCAACTCACAACGACCCTGTACAGGGTTTCCAAGGCTGTAAATCTTTACGGGAGTGGAAAGCCTCATCTTTCTCCTGCGGAACAGCTGGTAGTTTCGAACTGCTGACCTTGCGGTCTGCAGCCCAATTCATAACCACTATGCTACCAGCGCTCCCTGAAATGCAGCCTATAATATATTAAATAATGAGGCCATACTAAAAACCCTGTGAGCCAATAAACCAAACTCACTTTTCTACCTGCCAAATCTGCTTCTCTCCTCAGACTTCCCTTTGGCTGGCTCTTCTCCTGGCTCACACCACAGCACAGAGTCTTAAAATTACAATGGTTCCCAGTCACCCATTTATTCCTATCTAATTTCAGATTCTCATTACCTCTAACTTAAAACATCTACAGTCATCCCCTAACTATCCTTTCATATCTCCCACTTTCTCCTCTAATCTAATAGACTACAGCCCTGCAAGATTTACCAAACACTCCTGGATTGAAAACTTCTCTCCTTGCAAACCCTTCACAAGCCCTCAGTGGCTCATTTTACAAAATCTTTAGACCATCCAATAGAGTCCTGGTGTGGCACTGTGGGTTAATGCGCTGGACTGCAAGGTCAGTTTGAACCATAAGGTTGGTGGTTCAATCTTACCAGCCACTTCTCAGAAACCCTATACATGGTCGCTATAGGTAGGAACCAACTCGACGGCACTTAACAAGACCATCCAAGACATGGTCTCAGTCTTTTCTGAGTCTTTTCCTCATAACGGTTCCAGCTCAAATAGTACTCCAACCCCCAAACATCCTCTCTGCACCCTGAAAATTTTTACTGTCCTCCAGGCATTTCATTATTTGTCAACACTTCTCACCATACAATCATTGCCACTTGAGTTTATATGACTTTATAACGCTTTCTACACTGAAATCATCAAAAAGTATCAAGAGCATTCACTAGGATGGGAGGTATGGAAGTAGCCCATACACAACAAACATTTGTGGTATATTTGTTATATACTACAAATATATAAATACTCTGTCTCAAATGATTCACATGACAAGGAAAAAAGAGAATTTCTTCAAAGAACTTTATTCTTAGGACTAACAGTTTTTAAATTGTCCTAACCTTGAATACTAAGGCGCTCTGGTAACGTAGTGGTTATGAATCGGGCTGCTGATCTCACGGTCAGCAGTTTGAAATGACCAGCTGTTCCGTGGGAGAAAGATGAGGCTTTCTGCTCCCGTAAAGATTTACAGCCTCGGAAACTCTGTACTGGGTCACTATGAGTCAGAACCGACTCCATGGCACATAACAACAACAACCTTGGATAAGGGACTGCTGGTGTGGTGCTGTGGATCAGTACTGAACTGTGAAGCACAAGGTTGGCTGTTCAAACCCACCAGCTACTCTCAGAAACCCCATACAGGGTCATTATGAATCATAACCAACTCGATGGCACTTAACAACAACCACCACCTTGGATAATGTACTACCCATAAGATATGAACCAAAATGACTCAAGGGGATGGGGGCATGGGAGGCATTCAGGACAAGACAACATGAACTTCAATGACCAAAAAGAAGCAAGATAACCTTTAAAAAATTATTGTTTGGGGATTCCCCTTCATGACTTACTTTATAAGAATGTATCAAAAATCTAAATCTAAAATCACAAAATGCTAAATCTGAAACCATAAAATTCCTGGGACACAGGAAGAAAACTACAAGAGCTAATCTTTTGTAAAAATAGGATAGCCAGCATTACAGCAAATGAGGGGGCAATAAAGGCACGTAGTGACGGGGTTACAAGGTTTCAAGGGGGAGTTTAGTTTAAGATCGTGTGAAGGAAGAAACAGTCCCCACTAAATAGTTTTCATCTTGTTAAGATGGGTCTGGTTTAAAGAGATGGGGATAAGATTCTTATGATTCAATAGTGAATAACTGTTATCATGACTAACTGGGACTGTCACAGTTTTGTAACAAAAATGGGGGAGTAGTTAATCTTGCAGTCCAGAAACAAAGGACCCTAGGATGATCAAGGGAGAAGAGCACAAGCGGAATGTGAGACCTTATCCAGAGAAGCAGCAATACCAGAGATGGAGGCAGAGATGGGGATATGGAGAGAGGGAGCAGCTAAGGATTCTAGATTCATGGGAAGAGAGGGACTAAGAGCTGGCAGGCAGGAGGCAGACTTGCAGAATGTGCCCTTTGGTGGTGTAAATTATTATATATGCCTGAGGGTTAAAAAAAAAGCTAAAATGAATAGAAAGAAATACTGTTAACTGAAGGTATGTGGAGGGGATTCTAATCATCGTAATGAAACAAGGTGTATGATTTGTTGAATGTAAAACTGATGATCTGCCCTGTAAACTTTCACTCAATACACAATGTTGTTGTTGTTATGTGCCATGGAGTCGATTCCGACTCAGAGCGACCCTGCACAGGGTTTCCGAGGCTATAAATCCTTACGAGAGCAGAAAGCCTCATCTTTCTCCCGCGGAGCAGCTGGTAGTTTTGAACTGCTGACCCTGAGGTTCACAGCCCAATTCGTATCCACTACGCTACCAGAGACTTAAAAAAAAAAGACTATTAAAAGATACCCAATTGTGGAACACCCAAGCTTCTTGCAGATAGCACCCACTGACCTAGCCTCGATGGCTTGATTATCAGATCTCAACTGGAGGAAGATTTAAAAAAAAAAAAAAAACAATTTTTGATAAAGGAAACGAGGTAAATTGCTACAATTTGATGAACAGTGGCACTGTGGGTTAATGAATCAAACTACAAAGCCATTAGAACTGCAAAGCCGGCAGTTTAAGCTCACCAGTTTCTCCTCGGGAACCCTATACAGGATCACCTATGGGTCAGAATCAACTCGGCAGCACTTAACAACAACAACAACCT
>NW_006408631.1:9975828-9984182 GCF_000296735.1 Chrysochloris asiatica
GAGTCTTCACATCAAGTATCAATGCTATCCCCTCTATATACAGGGTAGATAGGGACGGGCAACTTAGACGTTGGCTACCTAAAATGAGGGGGTGATAAAAGAACGAAGTGACTGGTTTACAAGGTTTCAAGAGGGAATTTAATTTGAGTGAGGGGGAAGATAGAGTCCCCACTGAATAGTTTTCAACTTGTCTAGATGGGTCTGGTGAAAAGAGATGGGGATAAGATTCTTATGATTCAATAGTGAATAATTGTTATCATGACCAACTGCAACTGTCACAATTGTAAAGGTAAAAGAGTTTTGTATCAAAAACAGGTGAAGAGTTAATCTTACATACCAGGAACAGAGCTCCCTCGTACTATCTAGGAAGAAGAGCACAAGCAGAATGTGGGACCCTATCCAAAGAAGCAGCGACACCAGAGATGGAGGCAGAGCTGAGGACTCTAGAGTCATTGGAAGAAAGGGACTAAGAGCTGATGGCCAGGAAGCAGGCTTGTAGAATGTGTCCTTTGGTGGTGTAAATTATTATATATGCCTGAGTGTTAAATAAAAAAAAACAACCTAAAATGAATAAAGAGAAATGCTGTTAACTGATGGTACATGGAGAGGATTGTAATCATTGAATTAAACAAGGTGTATGATCTGTTGAATGTAAAAGTGATGATCTGCCCTTTCACTCAATTCACAATAAAAACTTAAAAAAAAAAAAAAGAGTAGGAAGAAAGATTGAAAGCTTCTCTAGTTAACACAGTAGTATCGTTAAACTAATTGTCATGACCCAAATGACAATTAATTAATGAATGTAATAGCATCATAACACAAATAATATATCTTCCAGGAAATGGAGTCCTGAATATTGTGAGTTCTAAATTCTACTCTCATTTCTGCTACCCCCACCTTTAACCCTCATCTCCACATCTTGAAGAGGCAGTTACTAAAAAACATATAGGGTTGTGTGTTGGAGTGGGGTTGTCAAAAGCAAATCCATGTAAAGCACCTATTAAAGCATGCAGGGTTCACATCCTGCCATCTTGTGTCTCTGGGTGTATTTCACTTGACAATAAAAAAGGGAAGAGAGCAGAAAGACTAGTAAAAAGTAAATAAACAACATACTACCTTGGGAAAAAATTTTTTGGAAACAATTTATCTAATCTTTAAGACTTACAGAAAACTCTAACAACCCAACAACAAAAAGACAAATAACTCAACCACAAAATGGGTCAACGACATGAACTGAACTTTCACCAAAGAGGCCATCCCAGCAATCAACAAATATATGAAAAGATGTCCGGGAACATTAGCCATCAGAGATATAAGCCCAAACTACAATGAGATACCATCTTGCCCTGGCTAAAATGGCTGTAAAGGAAAAATAAAGGAAACACAGAAAACACATGGAGAAAAATATAAAGTAGAACTGAAATTCTAATTAAAAAAAAAAAAAAAAGCTAGACAAGGTGACACAGTAGACAGCAGATGACCTTTTGAGACTATCACCCTAAGACAGACTCACTTAGAACCAAACCTATCCCCTGAAATCCTCTTAGAACAAGATAGCAGGGTGGCAATCAAAATAAAGTATGTCAGTCATAAGACGGGTGCCTTGCTTAAAAACCAGCAATATGAGACCGAAAGGCCAACAATTTCTCAAAATCAAAAATGAGAAGATAAAGGGAGCAGGGAAAAGAGAGTACTGGAAAGGGAACAAACTGCACACAATTAAGGAGAACAGTGACCAAAAAAAACTGATAAATGTAACTAATATCACTGAATACTTTGCATAAAAACTGTCAAACGGGAGCATAACTTGCAGTTCACCAAAGACTCATATAATCTCATTTAAAAAAAACGGCAAAAATTACTCTAACCAATAACATCAGTCACTCTCAGATGTAAAATTAGCACCATCATCAAAACACCTTTGGGTTAATCCAGGTGAGAAATGGGACTATATACTTAAAAGGGGAAAAAAAAAAACACCTTTCAAATCAGGACTGTAAAGCAAAGTGGATCCTCCCGAGGTCTGACTCAGAACCAGGCTGGCTGCTAGAGAAGCGATTCCAAAGAGAATCCATCTTCTCAACAGACACTAAAATCTTCAAGAATGAAACTATTTTGAACTAAGAGCATTTTGAGTTCCCATTCTAGAAGGGGTAGGAACAATGACACACACTCCAACCAGACTGGTCTGCTGGTCTCCTTTTTAGCCACTGGTGCACACCGAAACCTTCATTACAAGAAGTGTATAACTAAGAGCTGGCACACTGGAAAGTAACTGTGCAGCCTTGGACAAGACCTTAATTTCTCCAGGCCTCAACATCTCCATCTGTAAAGAAAGAGATTCACCATACCTCAGAGAGTTAATGAATAAATAAAGAGTTCTCAGATCCATGTCTGGTAAGGGCAGCGAGTGCCTAAGCCAACATTTACTCTCCTCTTCTTCATTAGTCTCAAAAAGTTTCCAGGCCACATTTAAAAATCACATTTGAAGAATGTTAAACATTAAAAACAATGAAATATTTGGTGCTTATGCTCAATGTAATCAAAGAATGATTTGTTTGGATAGGACATTTAGTTATAAGAGCTTCTCCCTCAATTCAGACATCACAGAAAAAAACTTTTGCTTTAATTTTTATTTTACACATAAACTATGAGAGTAAATAATATATCAATTCTTAAATAAAAAGTACGTTTACAGGCAAGGGAAGGGAAAAATAACTCCATCTCACTTTTCCCACTTGGGTCACCAAAACACTGGGATAGTGATGGCATGCAATCATCCAAAGCATTTGTCCTTAACAAAACAGATTAGAAAAGAGGGTTTCTGGAAATTCAAATGGAAATTGTACTTGAAGGAACACAAACAATGAGGGGAAAAAAATGATATATTTCAAGACAAACTTCCACTGGTTGCTTCAAACTAATTCTGAAGAGAACAACATGGCTCAATTTCACTATTAAAAGGTTGTTTCTGAGTATTCAAAATGGAAAGTGAACACTTAGAACTAAAACATTTCTTCAACATTTTCAGATCTGCCAATCCAGACACAAACACTGCTGAACTTTGTAGATTTGAAGGGCAGTTGCTAATATTTCTCAGTTTTGCCTACAACTCTAAATTGCCTACCTAAAAGAAAGGAGAGGGGGAAAAAACACATTTACCAATAATCTTTTATCACAGCTTTTCTTCATACCATGTTAAAAATATTCACCCCCTCAGCTGGTGGCCAAGTCCGTCCACCTAAATTCTCTCTGCCTGCAGTCTTTCTAAATCCTAATCAGAACTTCTTATTTATTTGTCCTTCTCCAAGCATGGTCTCCAGTGACTCCTCGTCCAAAGCAAGGCACATAAATCCCAAAAGATAGAGCACTTGCTAGTACTAAGATGGAAGTTAACATTGGCTCTTAACCAAGATTAAAAATACAAACTTTTGAGAAAGATTTGAGATTTTATCCCTTACTTTACAAATTGCTATATATAAAAAGCCTTCTTTTGCAAAAATAATAATAAGGATACATGAATTTGGGAGAACATCAAAATATCTGAAATAAAAGGCCCCTATCATCATGAGCATTCCTACACTTTTTCAAAAGTTTTCTTAGACTTTCCCTAAATTCCCTCTTATCTAAACATTTCCCATTTACTCTCTTGAGAGATTTTCGTTTTAAAAGCTAGTACACAAAAGGAATTTAATTTTGTTTCTGAGGCGGTTTCTTTTGAGTTTGTACTTACTATCTGGGAAACCAATTAAGAATTATTAAAATGATACCAATTGGAAACGAAAGCACCCATCCAGCCAATGAGATATTATAAGGGAACAGACCGTAATAGCCAACCAATGGCTTTGCACTTAAAGTTCAACTCTGCACCAGAGCTGATATATCAGAAAATATGCAAGGGACATGACTTCATCATACACTCTTTCATAAAAGAAAGATAACCTTAGAAAAGTAGTGATGATGTTTTCTTAAGAGGCAGCTACACTGTATTCAGTCCCCATTCCGCTAGGCTTTTGTAGGGTACTTTGTGAATGTTGGGTGAATCCAGCACTCAACCAAGCAATATAAATACACATTGTTGCTGTTGTTAAATGGCACTGAGTCTGTTCTGACTCATAGTGACCTTGTATAGGGTTTCTGAGGAGCAGCTGGTGAGTTTAAACCACACCACCTTGCAGTTCAAATACAACCTGCTAATTGGAGTCCTGGTATATAGCACTGTAGGATAAGCACTAGACTGCAAGGTTGATTTGAACTGCAAGGTCAGCAGTTCAAATCCACTAGCTACTCCAAGGAAACCCTATACAGGGCCACTATGAGTGGAACCGACTCTATGTCACTTAACAACAATTATTAAGTACTTGTCTCGTTGCATTACATTATTTGGGTCAAACTGACAAACATATATTGCGGTTCTACTCTCATAAGAAGGAAACTTGGTAGTGTGGTGATTAGGAATTCAGCTGTTAACAAAATGGTTGGCAGTTCAAACCTACCCAGTGGCTCTGTGGGAGAAAGTCCAAGTGATCTGTTCCTGTACAGATTGTTGCTGTTGCTGCTGAGTGCTGTCGAGTCAATTCCGACCCATAGTGACCCTGTATAGGGTTTCTAAGGAGCAGCTGGTAAGCTTGAACCACCAAAAAGATTACAGCTTAGAAAACGCTTCAGAGCACGGCTCTTCTGCCATGTGTGGTCACTGTAAGTCAAAAGTGACTAGATGGTACCTAATAACAACAACAACAAGGAGCTCTGGTAGCGTAGCGGTTATGAGTCAGACTGCTAACGTCAAAGTTAGCAGTTTGAAACTACCTGCCGTTCTGCAGGGAAAAGATGAGGATTTCTGTTCCCGTAAAGATTTAAAGCCTTAGAAACCCTGTACCTGGGTTGCTATGAGTCGGAATCAACTCCATGACACATAACCACCACCACCTTGGATAAGAGATTCCTGGTGGCACCGTGAATCAGTACTGGACTGTGAAGCACAAGGTCAGCATTTCAAACCCACCAGCTGCTCCACGGCACACTACCACCAGCACCACCACCAATAACAACTGTCATAAGTTGGAAAAACAGATATAATGTATATACTGAGTGGGAAAAACACAGCTCATAAAACAATGTGTATAATTTAACACTTTTATGTTTAGGAAAACTAAACACGTATGTACCAAAAATATTAACATGAACACTGCATAATGGATATCACCTTCTATTTCTATATCCAGATTTTTCTACAACAAAAGCAAAAAAGAAAAAAGAGGAATAAGAAATATACTATACTTTATCAGACTACATTGTTGCTGTTGTTAAGTGCCATCAAGTTGGTTCTGACTCACAGTGACCCTGTATAGGGTTTCTAAGGAGCGGATGGTGGGTTTGAACCGCCAACACTGTAGTTAGCAGTCTGGTGCTTATCCTGCAGTGCCACAACAGGATTCCCAGCAGACTACATTAAATCACATGTTTTTCCATTTGTTAGTAGATATAGCATGAATACAAGCTATAATTCTTTTAAAATTGTAACTTCCAATGCCTGAGGAAATGTCAGTAGTATTTGTCGTTTGTATCTCTGTAAATGCAAACTTCCGGCTGTCAGTTCAGTTCCCTAGCTGCTCTTTAGGGTTTCCGAGACTAAATCTTACAGGAGCAGTCAGCCTTGTTTTTCTCTTGTGCAGCAGCTGCTAGGTCTGAAATGTCAATCTTGTGGTTAGCAGCCCAACACTTAAGCCACTGTGCCACAAGGCTCCATATTATCTTTAAAGGAACCTTGTATCTTTCCATAATAAACACATTTTTCTGAAATTACTATGACAGCGAATACATCGTCAGCATTTGAAAAAAAAAAAAGTTAGATACAACAGACAAATGAAAATTTTTCTTGTGAAAATTATTGGCAAATCTAAATTGCTTAAAATATATATATAAGGTTTTAAATAACTTACTTAGGAGGCTTACATAAAGCTAAACTTTTTGAAAACCACAGTTTCAGCTACGTCAATATGAGACATCTTTAAACCACATCCCTGAAATGGGACTGCTATTGCTGTTGCTAACTCTACAGCTCATACTTCTCTGAAGATCTGGAGCAAGGTCTGCTGAGAATTAGAGAACCTACACCCAGGTATGTCTTCACAAATTCTTGTTATATTCAAATACCTTTCCATAGGAGGGAAATCTGGGTTTTCAGTGTTTAACCCATTTAATTTCACAATGTCGTAACAAGGATGCTATTTAAGAGGGTAGTGATTTTTAAACTCTAAATTGATCCAAGCTGTTATTGCCACTGTAATCTTCTATCTGATGACAACATCCATCCCTCTGGAAAAAACAAGGCTAAATACTGTGCATAACTCTGTTCAATAACTCACTTGTGTAAGTGAAGGAATACAGACCACATCGTAGGTTTCCACAACAGAGCACAACAGGTCTTAAAATGACTTTTCTCTAAAAACATTACAATGGGTGACACTTCAAGAAAATCCCACTGTGACATACACAAGAAAATCCAGTGAGTTCATTAATGATCGAGGCAATGGGCACTGTGTAAAACTAAGGAGACAGATGAAATACTTTCTTGATTTTGCTGAGGTACTTACATACAACTCAAATTACAACTGGTTAATAATAATTGGAGTCCTGGTGTGATACCACAGGATAATCACTTGACCTCAAGGTCAGTTTGAACTGCAAGGTCGGTGGTTCAAACTCACCAGCCGCTCCTTGGAATTCCTATAGAGAGTAGCTATAAGTTAAAACTGACTCGATGGCACAAAACAGCAATAATAATTAGCTGATAGAACATTTATCAAGTACTTGTTTCTCAAATTTCTGTGGAGGATTCAGGAAGCTGTTATGGAACAATTTAACCTCTAATTAATAGAGGCAAAAACTTTAAATAAGCAAATTTGTTTTTGTATCACAACCTACACTGAGGTTTACAAAAGCAACTGTGAGGTACTGCGTAAGTCTCTTGCATTACGGAATAAATAGTGTTGTACAGTAATTCTTCTTTAATAAGTTAGCCGGGTGGATATACATAGTCCGTTCTAATTAGAGAATATTAATTGATCAAAAAATCATTTAATACTGCTTACCACACCCTTGGAAACCCTGTACAGGGTCGCTATGGGTCGGAACCGACTCGACAGCACTTCACAACAACAACAACAACAACAACCACATATTCACAGACAAAATGAGACTTTATTATATAATTGAAGGACCAGTAAAGGTATATAGCGAATCTATTGTGTTACTATTATTATGTAGCATTTGAAATATAAGAGCAGTAAAAATCTTAGTAACTTATATAAAAGAATAATGAGCAGAGGTGGGAGGCAAGATAAATTTACAACAAAAACTAGATCCTAATGCAGAAAAATAAGTGTATACAAACTTTCAGGGCAAAAATTAATAGTCACTATCCAAAGTCAGAATCTCAGTAGATTAGACTTCATACTAGAGTAGACTTCAGACATGAAAAACTTCCTTTAGGCCTGTGGGACAGGTAAGATTAGGCATAGTGACAGAGTCTAAGATATTATCAACAAGATGAGATGCTCTGACAGTTGAGGAATATTGAGCAACATACATATTCTACTCGTCCATCTCACCAAGAATGGGAGATTAGAGTAGACACTGTAAGTGGAGGCTCCATCAACTCTTAAAGTCCTATAACCCTAAAATTGTACCACAAACAAAAGTAATACCAAAAATATATAAAGGCCAGAGAACAGTAAAGAGATCCCATAAATCTAAGACAGCACAGAATTTAAGAGACAATGGAAGACTGTGACCAATGTCACTAAACAATGTGTATAAAAATGATTGAATGGGGGGGACCTAAACAGCTGTGAAACCTTTACCAAAAACAAAGTACTGTTTTTTTTTTAAAAAAAAAAAAAGACAATAGAGATGATGGAAAGGGTCAAAGAATTTGTGAAATTAAAGTAGGTTTACTCATATGACTAGGCTTAATTTATAAATATATATTGTAAATTGAAATTCTAAAATACATGAAACCTAATCTTTAAATGTCATTATGGAAAATTACGAATTATTTTTTCTTAATTCATCTTTTTTACATGAAGTTACTTAGAATATTGTTGTTGTTGTTGTTATGTGCCATCGAGTCGGTTATAGTTCCTGTCAAAAAAATTGTTGTTGTTGTTGTTAGGTGCCATTGAGTCGGTACCGACTCATAGCGACCCTATGCACAACAGAACGAAACACTGCCCCATCTTGGGCCAACCTCACAACTGTTGCCACACTTGAGCCCATTGATGCTGTCACTTTGCCAATCCATCCCACTGGGGGTCTTCCTTTTTCTCTGACCCTCCACCTTACCAAACATG
>NW_006408631.1:9984982-10004333 GCF_000296735.1 Chrysochloris asiatica
TAAAAAAACAAACAACAACCTGTAGATTAATTTTTCCCCCTGCTAACATTGTCTTTGTGACAAAAGAATGTCATTGAATATGCAGACGAAGAGTGCACACCACGAAGCAGCACCAGAAACAAAAGCCGGTGGCCTTATGAGCTTTAGTTTAACTGGACCAAGGGAGCTCACTTAGTCCAACTTGAGCTCATGAGACTACTGATTGTTCAATATGTGGAGCTAGCATGAGAAGCCTGTTATTATCAATGCTGAGCACAATGAATCTTAAGAGTAGTTCTTATACTTGTGGGCTTTTAACTGTCCCCAAACCCACAATGAAGAAAAAAAAAACAAAAAACACTTAAAGTGCTAAAGCTAGATGCTTTGGTATTAACATATCTGAGCTTCTATATGAAGATTTTGCAACTGATGAACATATGTTATAAATGTTGCTGAAGCCTTTAAAGAACACCTTAGGTCAAACTACTTAAAAACACTAACATGAAAATATCTATATTAATACTGTTCAAAAATTCTATAATGGGAGCCACAAAGCTCACTGAAATGGTCTAGGAGCTGTAACTAAAAAGTAGGAAGAAAAAGGTAAACTCCATTATTAACAACATATGTGACCTAAAATATCATTTCAACATTTACTTCTATATAAGAAATATTCACAAAATGTTCTATTAATTTTTGTTGATTTTCACAGCTATGTTTTACACTTTAAAAACATTTTTTTAATACTAAAGTTTCAAAATCCAATGTATACTTTGCATTTTATACAATATCTCAATTTAGACAAGAGACGCATTACAAGGGCTCAGAAACTACATGTGGCAATAGATGACTTAGTGGCCATGGCAGGGCTCTACCACTATGAAACTGGAGGAAGAGAATAAAATGGGAAATAATTAGCATCAATGCAAGGACTATATCCCAACCTTTTCATTCTTTTTGCTAAAAAGAAAACTGAAATTGTTGTAAAAATGTTCTAATAGATTCTATTATTCTAATAAATACAAGGTCTATTTATTGTATTTATTTTTTAAAGTATAATTTCCTGTTACCCCTCTGCTTCCCTCTCAACCTAGATCCTCCAGTATAAGGAGCTCTATGACTCTACAGCAAAGAAAGTCAGAAAGCCTCATTTAAAGGTCTTCAGAGAGGCTCAGCCACAACTGAATCATTTCAACCTAGTTTGCTTTCCATTTCTCAGAACTGCGTTTCTTTTTTTTTTTAATGCAAACCTTCCAAACCAATAGGAAATTTTTAAATGTTGTGCTGTTAAAAACACCCGTTTTAGAAGTAAGACTATATGGGATTTTCTGAAAGTCACAAAAATCAGACACTGGAAAACCCAAGCATCCTCATATTCTAGTATGTTCTCACTGTCTAGTAAATTTACCAACAAAACTCAATATAAGCGCTAGAAGAACTCAGACATAGACCACAGTCTTGTGAATGTATTTTAAATAGCTTCCAATTTTAATTACTAACCTCCCCACCCCACTCTTCCCTTTCTCTTAAACAGAATCTCTGTATTTTTTTTATTGACAGAGTCATCGTTAATCGCCCTCAAGATGACAAACAGCTCCTTCTCCTGCACAGTTTATAGAAATCTGGAACCATTTACATATTTTTATTATTTGGTTTTCCTTGTTGGAATTATTGGAAGTTGTTTTGCAGCCTGGGCATTCAAACAGAGAAACACGGATCACAGGTGCATAAGCATATACTTACTTAATTTGCTTACAGTTGATTTCCTGCTCACTCTGGCACTGCCAGTGAAAATTTTTGTTGACTTAGGAGTGGCACCCTGGAAGATGAAGATATTTCACTGCCAAGTAACAGCCTGCCTCATCTACATTAATATGTACTTATCAATTATATTCTTAGCATTTGTCAGCATTGATCGCTATCTGCAATTAATCCGCAGCTGCAAGATTTATCGAATACAAGAACCTGGATTTGCCAAAATGATATCAACAGTCGTGTGGCTAATGGTTCTGCTTATAATGGCGCCAAACATTTTTATTCCTATAAAAAACATCCCAGAAAAGCCAACTGTGGCCTGTATGGATTTCAAAACAAAGTTTGGGGAAAACTGGCATTTGCTGACAAATTTCTTATGTGTAGCAATATTTTTTAATTTCTCAGCCATTATTTTAATATCTAACTGCCTAGTAATTCGACAACTCTACAGAAACAAAGATAATGAAAGCTGCTATGCAAATGTGAAAAGGGCTCTCATCAACATACTTTTAGTGACTGCTGGCTACATTGTGTGTTTTGTTCCTTACCACACTGTCCGAATCCCATACACCCTCAGTCAGACGCAAGTCATATCCAACTGCTCAGCCAGAAATTCACTCTTCAAAGCCAAGGAAGCCACACTGCTCCTGGCAGTGTCACACCTGTGTTTTGATCCCATCGTGTACTACCACCTCTCAAAAGCATTCCGCTTAAAGGTCACTGAGACATTTACCTCACAGAAGAAGAGCAGTACTCAAAAAGAAAAGTCAAAATGTGAAAATGATGCTTAAATCTGGAATTTTTCACGGTGTCATATCTTGACAATAAATCTGAGACTGCTAGGAGGTTCAGAAGTAGAAATATAGCTAGCAAATGTGGACTGATTTATTTAGAAACCCTGTTTCTAAATGCAAAACCAGCCTGTAGTCTCGTGGTTGTTGATGCTCCTAACCCAAATATCTGTACAAAGTACTAAAGAGTCTTGTTGAACCAAGAAGTAAAAAACAACAACCATGCGATATCTTTGAAATCCAAGTGAGATTTGTAATACAGACTCAGGGGTCTTCATTTAAATGCTCGGAACTGACTTTTTGATAAAAGCATGCAAAATGATCTCTGCAGAATTTGTCAGAAAGCCCTCCAGCAAAAGACCTTGAAAAGTTTTTGAATCACTTCATTAAAAAAAGAAAAGAAAAACTACTGATTTCAACATGAAAATCTGTTAAACTGCCTAATTTTAATCTATCATTTCAGAGGCTAATTTATGACAGTTCATTATCCTAATGTTTCAACATCTAATTTTTTTTTTTTTTTAATAACGAAAAGCTTTTACTTATAAAAAGACTTGGAAATATACAGTAGGTTTTTAATGTACTATATAAAGTTGATTTGAACCGCCAAGGTTGGTGGTTCAGAACCAACTTGATGGCACTTAACATATATACACATATTTTCTCTGTAGGTTATAAATAAAAGGTTTTCTACTAGCTGTTGTTGTTAGTTGCTGTCAAGTGACTCTGACTCATGGCGACACCATGTGTGCAGAGTCCAACTGCCCCCTGGGCTTTTAGAAGCTGTGACCTTTTTGCCTCTTGGATGGGTTCCAAAGACCAACCTTTCAGTGAGCGATCAAGTGCTTAACCATTTGCACCAATCAGAGGCTTCTTTTCTGCTACTGGGCATGACAAGGCTGGCGCTGCTTAATGTATAGTAACATGAAACAGATGGCCCTGTAATGTTTTCAGAAGGAGTTTTAAATTATACTATTGAAACTATTATTGAAATTTACATTAAAGGTACAAAGCAATACCACCAGTGAGAGGTCTTAAATTAGACACACTGATTCCATGTAGCCAGCCCATGTAAAAAATGCCACATGGTCAATGGTGCCTCTCAGATCCATGAAAGATGAACCTGATCCCAGCAGTCTAAAGTACAGATGACTCAAGCTTTTAGAATCACACCCTTCCATCAAATTCTCTCCACTACCTCTAGTAGCGCAGTGGTTACGAATTGGGCTGCTAACCTCAAGGTCAGCAGTTCAAAACTATTAGCTGCTCCACAGGAGAAAGGTGAGGCTTTCTGCTCCCATAAATATTTATAGCCTCAGAAACCCTGTACAGGGTCGCTGCAAGTCAGAACCAACTCCACGGCATACCACCATCACCATCACCAGTGACGTAGCAAGAATATAATGTTGCTAATATTGTTAACTGAGTCACCCCAGCAAGGGAACCCTGTGCACAAAGGGATCAGACCCTTTTGAGCCAGAGTTTTCAATGGCTGATTTTCAGAAGCCGATCACACGGATTTCTTCCCAGTCCATCTTAGTCTGGAAGCTCCACTGAAACACACTCAGCATCATAACAACACACAAGCTTCCCCTGACATAGGTGCATTGGCCAGGTAGTGAAACGAAGTCTTCACATGGAAGGTCAGAATTCTACAACTGAAACACTTCTGTCCCTAAGGATGCAATAACCAAACCCACTTCCAGCAAGTCGATTCTGACTCATAACAACCTTATAGGGCAGGGCTTCCAAGACTATAAATCTTTACAAAAGCAGACTACTTCATCTTTCTTCCATGGTGTGACTGGTGGGGTGGAACCTTCAGTTAGCAGCCCAACACTTAACCCACTGTGAAACTAGGACTGCTTGTTGTTGTGAAGTACCTCAAGTTCATTCTGGCTCATAGTGACCCTATATAGGGTTTACAGTGAGTGGCTGGTGAGTTTGAACCACCAACCTTGCAGTTCAAACCAATCTTGTGGCCCAATGCTTATGATACAGTGTCACACCAGGACACACTACACAGCATTAAAGGACTAATTAGGGAAAGAAGAATAGAAAAATTTACATAAGCTTACATGTGGCCTTGTTTGCTTTTTGTTTTTAATTTCATTAGTAAAAGCCCATATTCAAACAATTGGGAATATATTTACATAACCTATTATAATTAAGAAATGGTGTTCCTCAGAGGGATACAGCTGAGAATGAAGCGTCCAGCTGATATGAAGTTGAGAGGAGACACACAAAAATGCCCAAACTTGCAGATAGTACCCATTCAATGGCTTGATGATCAGAACTTGACTAGAGGATGATTTAAAGAAAAAAAAATGTTTCTGATAAAGGAAACAAGTGTAAATTGCGATAATTTGATGAACTTGACCTATATTTATGGATGTAGTAGCTCAAAATACCAAATGAGAGGGAAGGAGTCTTCACATCAAGTATCATCCTATCCCCTCTGTATACAGTGTTAATATGGACAAGAAACTTAGACACTGGTTATATAAAATGGGGGTGGGGGGACACGGTTTATGAAGGCATGGAGTGACAGGCTTACAAGTTTTTAAGACAGAGTTTAGTTTCAGACTGTGTGTGGAAGGTAGAATCCCCACTTAATAGTTTTCATCTTGTCTAGACGGGTCTGGTGAAAAGAGATGGGGATAAGATTCTTATGATTCAATAGTGAGTAAATGTTATCATGACTAACTGCGACTGTCACAATTGTAAAGGTACAATTTTTGTAATAAAAAGGGGGGAGTGTGGTGCTGTGAGTTAATGCACTGGAGTGGTTCAAACTCACCAGCTGCTCCTTAGAAACACTATACAGGGTCACTATAGGTTGTAATCGACTCAACGGCACTTAACAGCAACAAGTAATCTTATAGTCCAGGAACAGAAGATCTTAGGATCATCAAGGGCGAAGAGCACAAGTGAAATGTGGGACCCTATCCAGAGAAGGAGTGACACCAGAGATAGAGGCAGAGATGAGGACATGGACATAGAGCAGCTGAGGACTCTTGACTCATGGAAAGAGAAAGGCTGCATGCTGGCACCCAGGAGGCAGGCTTGCAGAATGAGCCCTTTGGCTGTTTAAATGATTATTTTTTCCTGAGTGTTTCTGTGTACAACCCCCCTCAAAAGAAAAAAACCAGAGGGAATAAAAGCAAATATTGTTGAACGATGATGCAAAGACGAAACTGTAATCATTGCAATGAAACAATGAGTGTAAAACTGATGTTCTCCCATGTATATTATCACTCAATTCACAATAAAAATTAAAAAAAAGAAATGGTGCTCTTGTAGCTAAGAAAACTGAAATTCCAACTCATGTTTAGATCTTCATTAAATAGAATTATTTTCTTTAGCTTATCACAAGGTAACTCTTGCCCTTGGTTTTACAAGTACATCTGAACCACAAAAGAAAAGATGATAAAATATACAAAGTACCTGTTACAAAACCTAAACACAGAAAGTGCTGGACAAATTCTAGCTGTCCAGTAGTGATGGTAGGGACCTCTATCAGCACTAAATGGTAACATCACCTATGTCACAGAGTAAACATATAAATGACTTACCTAAGCTACATGCTAACAGGATGCCTACACCCTAGAACCTTTGTTTGTTGGTAGTCTAAACACCATATTTTAGTGCCAAACAGACCAACTCATTGTTCACATAACGCTTCACAATTTACTTTTCTGAACCCTTTGGTCGAGTCCTCTCTGCTTGGCTTTTACTCAATATGACAACCACATCTTAGAGATGGGGGTGGAGGGGGAAAAGCATTTTTTCTTGACCATTTCCTTCTCACATGCATGACAGTTAGTCAAAATAAGCCCTTTCAATACAGACAAAAGTCAGAGTCTCAACAGCATTCTGAACATCAGTATATTCTTTTACTCTCCTATTAATGGTCTAGTCTGAAATATACTCACATAAAGTGTGTGTGGGTGTTGGGGGGCGGGGGTAGAAAGCTGTTTAAAAATGGATTGTATAGCAGTTCTTTTTACTGTTGCACTTGATTCAAATTGTGTCAGAGTTCATATGAGATCTAGTCATCAGAAACATTAAAAACTGCTCATATTGTCAGCCAGAGGTGATGAATTTGGAGACATTTTGAGATAACCCTGAATATAGAAACAACAATAAAGGGTCCTCAATTACACTTAGGGGGAAAAAATGGGGTTATGTGGTTTTGAAATCATTTCGAGGGTTTTCTGAGATACCAAAATAAAAAGGAAAACTTAAGAAAATATTTAAGTTGCAGACCAAAAACATTCAGCATGTAACATAATATTCCTCATGAACACATTTCTGATAGAAAAGCAGTCCTCAATTTTAGAAAGTGGCTCATTAAAACTTTACTTAAATTTACATTCCAGGAAAAATGTTAGTGCGAACCCAAGAATAAAATTCTTTTTGGATTTGGGCACAGTTTTTATTACTAATATCAACAAATGAATCGTGCTTCCTTTTACAAGAAAGCACACATCAGTCTGCTATGGGTCAAACACAAAATTTCCTGCCATGCATTTTTCATGTGTCAGTTTATAAATTCAACACGTCCAAATCCAAGTTCATCCCAAGAACAACCACTTCCACGAAGTCTTGCCCAATTTCTCAACCAAATGCTCTCCTCTCTCTCTCCAATATGCATTATTTGAGTGCCTACTTGGTGTCAGACATTTAGCTAAGCAGAATGTATGCACGAATGTCAAATGGTTCAGCAAATTCTAGGAGCACTTGGGTTCTTACATAATGATTGCTCTTATTTGATATTTGTCATTTTATAGAAGTTTGTCTCCCCTAATGTTATTCATCTTTCCTGTCACCTGAAATTTCTTATTTATCTATACAACACCAAAGGTACCTACTGTGCACAATACTGTGCACATAAAAGCCAATCAGTAAATGTCTTCAAATTATAGTAAGAAAATTAACATTTAGACATTATTTACAATGTCTCAAATGTTCATCAAAGGATGCCAATTTAGAAAATTCCATTTAACCTAGCAAGCCAAATAATACCACACCACAAAGTCACTTTTTCCTGTTTCCATTTGGATTACACCAGTACATATGCTTAATGATGAGAATTATAGCAAAAGGAGCAACAAATACAAAAGCTAACCTGCTATCAGATGCATTAGTCGAACCTACAGTTGAGTATGATATTCAACTGTTAACAATCCTTTACTGAAATAACCAGGGTGGCAAATGACTGAAGCAATGACTTACCAGAGGTATAGGAAAATGGGTTGCATACTGCAAGTGACGCAGGAGGTCATAATTAGATGGAAAAATTAACTCCCTCGGTTTTTCCCTCTTCATTAGCTTCTCACCATTAACTGATAGTCTTCTTCCCAAGGAAGGGTTGGCATTCTCGCAGGACTCTCCAGGCATGGGAGAAAAAATCTAAGTCATGTAAAACAAAAGTAGAAGATTGTAAATAAAAGAGAAAAAAACCCCGCAGTGCTGCATACCATAATTTCAAACACACAAGATATTCATGCAATTATACCCTTTCCTTAATTACCCACTGAGCCAGAAAAATAAAGAAGATATTTTGTTAATTTCCAAAAACTTTTTATTCAGATCAATAGGAATCTGTCAATATCATCCCTACTTCGAAGATACAAAAATGACACCACCACATGTCACAAATGTACACAATTATGCTACCCGAGAACTAGAGGTAAAATCATCCTCATGGTGACAAAAACACAACCACAGATTAATTAACTAAGAAAACTAATGAATAATAAGCCTAAAGGCTTTAGTCTGTTTCACAAACAACATGTTTTTCAGCGAGTCAGAGTAGAACTGTGCTTCATGGGGTTTTCAATGGCTAGTCTTTTAGACTCCTAATGTGATGCTGTAGGATCAGCACTGGACTGCTAACCACAAGGTCAGCAGTTCAAACCCACTGGCTGCACCTCAGAAACCCTGTACAGGGTCTTGACAACACTGAACAACAATAAAGATCTTTTAGCAGTAGATAGTCAAGGCTTTCTTTCTAGACACTCCTGGGTGGACTTGAACGTGAAATCTTTCAGTTAGCATTTGAGTATGTTAACCATTTGCACCAACCAAGGACTCTGTAAAACATAGTGATGGTGATGATGGTACCGGTGGTGGCGTGCCCATGCAGTCAGTTCTGACTCATACTGACCCTGTATAGGATTTCCTAAGCTGTAAATCTTTATGGGAACTGAAAGCCTCAACTTTCTCCTGCAGAGTGACTGGTGGATTGGACCTGCTGACCTTCTGATTAGCAGCTCAATGCCTAATCCAATACACCACTATGGTACCTTGTATAATAACATGGTAGAACCACGGTATGACAAGTTCAGGACCAGGAAAGGTACTGACGAATATAGCAATTCAACATGGGCTGTCATGATGAAACTAAACTCTCACAGACATGAGGTGATGATCTCCAAATGAACAAAACAACTAAGAACAGGCGTGTTATAATCTACAAAGGAGAGACAATGCAGTCAAAGGCGAGGATGAATTCAAGTGACACTTGCATGAACCAATAATCGTACATTAGGGAATAATGTGGTAGGATCACACGGATACCACAAGTGCACAAGTCATTCTATTACATGGACCAAGAAACAGAAGATGAAAACACGTTGGGGTTAGTAGCCAGTAAGAATTCAAAGGTTGAACCTACTGGAAATTCCGAACCAAAGTCAGTTTTAAAGTCACTCTTGTCTACTTCATCAAAACTGTGAGTGGTTGCTGAGTCAATGCCCATATGCGCCATAATACTCTGTTCCTAATAATTGCCAGAGAGAGAAAGTCACACTATAACTTGTGTCGCCCGTTAAGAAACTGAAGCTAAGGTATATTAAGGAGTTTTTTTTTTAACCATCCTGTATTTTTTTTTCTTTTTTTATTGCCAGATATAGAAGGCAGCTTTAAGACTTCTTACTATTGCCTTAAGTCAAATTTTTCCCCCTCACGATGAGAACGTTTGGTAACTTCTAAGTTAAAGTACATTAAGCTTCCTGATTAAAACCAAACTGGCCATATTCTTTGGCTATATTCTTTTTCCTTTGAGCTATTCCCAGTCACATGCTTACCAGGGTGTCTTTTTTGAAGAAAGAATATAAGATTATGACTAAGATAGAAGACACCTTGATACCCTGGAGCAGAAAAGAAAAAGCAGAAACATAAATGAAAACTGTAAACAGATACAGTAGTAACTTTAGTTTTTGCCCTTAGAACTTTCACAAGAAAAAAATTGTCTTGTGCCATTTAGACAACAAATCATAGTATAAATTATGAATTCATATTTGCAATTTTTAAAGTCATAGTTTTTTTTCATTACAAGTATAGCCACTATTCATTACAAGCAAAGCCACACATTACAGCAGTATATACTTAATGTCTCAACAAACTAATATGAGGTTTTATCTTTTCAGAAATTATCAAACTCTCTCACCATTTCCTATAATTTACCATAACTACCTTTACCTTTTCCCCCTGAAAAGGTTAAAAGTATCTGGAGCAAGGCCTGAAATATCACAACTTGGCAGAAAAGTATAAGGCCACTCTCATACCCTAAAAGAACTTGTTTAAAAGAACAATTCTACATGATTTAAAAAAATAACGCTTTAGACTGATTTAACTGATAATATGATGTGTATGACTAACATAGTTTCACATTATGTTTAAAATGATTGACACACTGGAAAAATATACTCCTTAGAATCAAACCTAGGCTAAGCCTTTAGAGCCAAAACAAGTACCAGTTTGAAGCACAACATACAAAGGAAAATGGAGACTGGAAACATCTAAAGCTAGAAAATAGAATGCCAATCCAATTAAAAAAAAAAAAAAAATCATGGCCTATCAAATCTTTTCATTAATATGTTTCTAGTAGTAGAAACAAAATTCTGAAACATATTTGAAAACCTAAAGTTCCCTTATGCGTGAAGAGTAGAGAAAAAATGAGCTTTGTGACAAGAGAATAAAACTTCAAAGGTATTACCCCTCAGCCCCTAAAGTATCCACATCAGAATTTAGATTCTTGGGAGGTTGGCCACACCTGCAAAGCCATACCTCCATTTTCACATCATGGTCCTTTGAATAGTGTTCATCTACATTTTCTCCTGCTGGTGACCGTGGGCGTGTCGAGGCGGTGACTGACAAGTCCCCTCGAGATATGAGGGTACACATGTATGCATCGTGGGAGAAGACATCATGGCGGATGAACTCGCAGAAGAGCAGCACCAGGTTCACAAACTCCACCTTTTCACATTCACTGTTGGGATCCGCTTTCAAGAAACAAATATGATCAAGATTTCAGTTCTGTTGGCATGGGGGGGCAGGGAGGAATGATAATTATTAAGACAACATTTTCACAGCTTTTTGTATAATTAGTTGTTTGTTATTGGTACAAAACAAAATCTTTAGGAAAGGCTGACTAGGAGGCACTAACTAGGGTTCTGTGGAGGTTCTAATTGTCCTACTAAAACTAAAGCAGTTTTAACAGGACATACTACTGTTTTTCTTGCTGCCTTACAAATTTCTTCTTCACAAACCTTTTTTTCCTTTCCATACTGTCCTCTCCTTTTCTATCATTTTTAGAGCTGTTCTGTTATTTCATCTCTATTTTGTCATATGGTGGTGGTGTGCCATGGAGTCCATTCCAACTCATAGTGAGTCATAGTTAAAAGTCCAGAAGTATAGGGTTTCTGAAGCTGTAAATCTTTCTGGGAGCAAAAGCCTACTCTTTCTCCTACAGAGTAGCTGGTGGATTCAAACTGCTGACCCTATAGTTAGCAGCCCAATCTACTACACCACTAGGGCTCCTATTTTGTCAAATAGAAGCTTTATACATAAATCCTACTTATCTACTTATCCTACCTAACTCGCAAAAGTATTTTATTTAAAGTAGTTCTCACACTATGAATCCACTGGGTGGTCTTTTAGTTTCTAGGCCTCTACCTCTTCAGCAAACACAGAAAAAGAACTTGAGAAGACAAGAACATCTAAGATGGTGCAGTCAAACAGCCCACTATATTTACACATTATTCCTTTCTGTCCCACCCCTAGTTATAAAGTAGTTTTGTTCACTTTACCTCCACAAGTTAGAAAATCAGAAATTTAGAAAGCAGCTGGAAAAGAGAAAATTCTGAAACACAATGTAGAGTGAAACTTTACAGAATTTAGTTTTTCTATTTTGGCAAGAATGATCTGAGAAAATTGTAGTTGTGGTCATCAAGTTAATTTCAGCTCATAACTACTCCATATGATACAGAACTGCCCATTGGATTTTTTAGATGATAATTTTTATGGGCACAAACTGTTAGGTCTTTCTCCTGAAGAGCTGCTCAGTGAGTCTTAACTGCCTATCTCTTGTTTAGCAGCCAAGCACTAAATTATTGCTCTATCAGGCCTTCATACAAAGGGAAATTACTGGACAAGCACTGAAGTCCAAGTTAGATTTGAACCGCAAGGTCAGCTGTTCAAACTCACCAGCTGCTTCTCGGAAACCCTAAACAGGGTCACTATGAGTTGGATCCGACTCAACAGCAATTAACAATATAATGAAGTGAGGCAATTTTATTTTTTTAAATTACTGAAACTCTGAAATTTAAAAGTCTTTTGAAACTTCAAGATGGTCTTTGAATTTAAAACTGTCCTAAAGCCCACACTGAAAACATGCTACAAGTCCTGGTATGGCGCTGTAGCATAAACTCTAGACTGCTAATCCAAGGTCAGCAGTTCAAACCCACCTCAGAAACTCTATACAAGGTTGCTATGATACAGAACCGATTCAATGGCACTTAACAGCAACCACAGAAACATACATTATATTCAAGCCAAGAAGTTTATCTAAGATATATTTAAGAAAAATAAAGATAAACAGTTCATAAAAACTGTCAATTTTGTAGTTTAGATTCTGAGGCAAAGAGCTTTACTTACACAATGATGGAGCCTGTGTATCTAAAAACCTTAGAAGAACATTCTGGAAAACAGGCAAACTAGAACCAGCAAGAGAGGCTGAAGAAATGGATTCCTTCTCATCTAAGACCTCTGATTCACCACATCTCTACAGTTTAAAATGAACAAGCACAGTTAATTACAGAGAACAAACAGGTCATGAATTTGTTAGTTTTTTCTTTAAATTAACATTTCTTTAAATTTATATTCTCAGGAAAAATATGTAAAATTAATTGATATTTCTGTACTTATATGAGGGACATACATCATAGGTAAATACAATTTCTAAAAGTTGAAAAACGTTGCCTTAGAACAATTCAAATGATTTCAAATGCCTCTAAAAAACAAGTTTATGTTAATTAGAAACACTGAAAACACTTCATGAATACTCATGGGTTGTATAAAAAAATTACAGTATTCATTGACTCTATGCCAAACTGCTCACAATAATTTGAGGTATACTAGTGTTTAAATGGAGTCCTGGTGTAGCGCTGTGGGTTAATGCCCCAAACTGCAAAGCCATTTGAACCACAAGGTCGGCAGTTCAAGCTCACCAGACGCTCTTTGGAAACCCTATACAGGGTCGTTATGGGTCGGAACCAACTCAACGGCACTTAACAACAAGTGTTTAAATAGCACATATTTAACTGTATTTCCCCTGACGAAATTTTTGTGCATGCATTAATGAATTGGATTGGGTTTTTTTTGTTGTTTTTTGTGGGGGTTTTTTTGGCATTCGTATGTGTTTTTCGTTTTGTTATTTTTTTTCCAGGTGACTGTTATTCAAACATGCATTTAGGTAAGTGCCATGTGAAAGGAGAAGCCTAACTTAATTCCTCCAGTTAAGATGTCTCAGAACCTCTGGGAATGTCCACAGTTCATGTATACACCTACAGAAGCCATGTAACTTCTACATGGAGACAACTTACTAGAATACAAGGAAAGAAAGAGCCTTAGAGACAATCAGAACCTCATGGTCTATTTAATCTCTGTTGATATCTCTTTGATCTTTTTATTTTCATTAGCCTCTTTTTATAAAGGTCAAATTTTCAAGATGATAATGTTTCAACTGAAATCAATTATACCAAATATGTCTGAGAGAAAACAGTTTGAGATGAATGCATTTACACCTTACTAAAATTACAAAATGATCCATTTGTGAACCTTCTCCTAAAATCATATGCGGGCGTGAGAGACAGAATTGCAGATTGTAAGAAAAAAGGTTAAAAGAAATCAAAACTCCAAAATAAGCACATACAAAAAAAAAAAAAAATTAAGAAAAATCTACTTAATTTAAGTTTAATCATTATACTTCACCACAGAATATTCTGTCTATTCATAAAGGTTTTGTTTTGGTTTTACTTTTATGTTGAATTGGGTGAAACTTTATAGAGTGTATCAGTTTTTGCACTCAACAGTTTATACACATTTTGGTGCATATCACTGATTGCAACGCACACAACGGAACATCATTTATCCCTCTTCCTTCTTTTGTTTCCTGGTTTCTAGTCCTCCTTCTTTCCTAACTCTTCTGATCTTTGTTCCTGGGTAAATGCTGTGATTATTTTAAGGAATGCATATATCCCAAGCATTACTGTTTCTCTTTCAGAACTCTGTATTGTTCGCCTGAAAACTGAGCCATGAGGTGAGTTCATTTCCAGGACCGAAGGATGACTAAAGGTCATTGTCTCAAGGGTTCCACAAATCTCTATACAACCAATAGGTCTGGTCTTTTCAATGACAAGGTTTTAAAAAAGAAAAAACAATGGGTCATAAAGTTGACACAATAACATCAACATTTTCAAGACTGGTTTCAACAGTGCACTCATTTATATTTGGTAAACATGGTTTCCCAACAGGAAGTGAAAGGTGTCTGTGAAATTGTTCTTCCTGTTTAATTTTTTATACCTTCAGAGAAAGCAAGTAAATAATCAGTAGCACAGACAGCAGCTAACAACTAGCAAAGTACTCAGTCACTCATGCCACAAACATTTTCTGAGTGTTTTCTATGTGCTGAGCACAATTTTGTGTGCCAGGGACGCAACACTAGACAAGACAAACAATGCTTCTACTATCAAAAAGCTCAGGCAGGCACTATACAATAAAATAAACCAAGTGAAGCTCTGCAGTGGGCAAAGTGAAACAGTGATGTGAGTAAAGAGTGTCTGGAGCATGGCAGCTGCCAACTTTAGATTAAAGAGATCATGGAAGAACTTCCTGAGGAGGTTGCATATGTTGAATAGGAATGTCAGAAAGGAAGTTGAACTTTCTGAAACAGAAACTATTTCCAAATACATTTAAAAATTAAGTAGCTTTAAAATCCACTGAAGCTGGTCTACAGTATGTACATTTGTGTTTGTGTGTATGCTTTGTGCAGGTGTGTATAGTGCTTTGTTGTAAATCAGATGATAAAGTTTAATTTAAAAGACACAATTTTAAATTAGTCCAGGATACAAATTCTGACTATATCAAAATTAGAGAGGACCCTTTTATGGAATTCTTATGTGAATTTGTTTATTTTTCCTTTACATTCTCCAGAAAAAAACTACATAATATGAATAATGAATAAGAGCATATTCTCCAAAAGAATAAGTTAATTATAGTACACAACATGGAAAACAAAAACAACCTACCTCTGCCTCGATTTCTGCTTGCCTCTTCTCCAAGAGTTTTGCCACGGCCATGGCCCTATGTTTGCCTGACCGCTTACAACTCACGGCCCATTCACACAGCAATGTCACCACCGCTTCGTCGTTGGGAGCAACCTAAAGACCAAGAGATATGAGTACCAGCCATCCCAAACAAATTGTTCACCTACCTGAAGAGTGAAGAAGTATGCAATGAAGTTTCTAAGGATCTTAAGATTTTTTCCCACGCATTTTACAAAGAACCACAAAATGTTTTTTAGCTGTAGTTACAAGAAATCACTGACTCAGAATGACTGAATCAGAGACAGTTACAAGGGAACTGGAGTTTACTTTCATGTGCCAGACGTTATAACCTAGCTATATCTCTGCTTTAAAACTCAATTTCAAAACCAAACACGTGGGGAAGAGCCCACTGAACAACTGTTATATAGGTCCTTACTCCCAGCCTCATTAAGCTCATAATCCTAAGAAGTCTGTCTGGTCATCAAATGAATGAGCCCAACAAATAATTAGAGGAGAGGAACTGTAGGGGAGGCTGGAATGCTCATAAAAGATTCATTAGAAACAATATATATGAAAAATAACAGCCAAGAATAATAATTCAAGAAAGCAGAGTCCACCAAAAGGCATGACAACCCAGGGATGAGAAGGCAGGAGTGTCACAGGAGTAAAAGTGATGAGAATCTAAAGCAAAGGTGTGGAGGTACTAAGTCAGCAGGAAAATTGTCTGTCTTCATATCTGGCCTTTCCTCTTAGAGGATCTGTACCAACCTGGGGAACATCAACTGAAGGTTTTATGCCTGTTTGTATGCATTCATCATCAAAAAGAGTATTTGAAGATCATTCTTTAAATACAATGCTGTCTGTGATAGGATAATACCCATATAATTACAAAGATCAGTAAATACCACTATTATGAAAAATCTATACACCAACTATTAAATCTAGTCAGGAAAAATCTGAAGAAGCCTACCCAACTTCTACTGAAGTCCTGATGTGGTACTGTAAGATAAGCACTGGAAAACAAGGTCAGTTTAAACTGTATGGTTGGTGGTTCAAATACACGGAAACTGAGTCAGAACTGACTCGAAGGCACGAAACAACAAAACAAACCTACCTTCTTCAGTCTGAAATTGAGCAAACATAAAAACAAGATGCACTGGTGATTGGAATGCAAAAGTTGAAATCAAAGAGGAAGGATCAGTAGTTGAAAAACACAAGCTTAATGATAGAAATGATGCTGGAGATCACGACAATGATTTTTTCATAACAAATACATTTCAACAACAACACATGATCAAGAAAAAACGGTACAGAAGGAAGGGAAGTCCAAACTGCACTGAAGGAACTGGTAAAAACCAAGATCACGGAATTAATGAATTACAAAACTGAAATGTTTCAACAAACTGATACACTGGAGGCACTCGCTCATCTATGTTAAGAAATTAGGAAGACAGCTACCAAGTCACTTGATTTGTAGAGATCCATTATTTGTGCCCATTCCAAAGAAATGTGGCCTACTTTATTACAGAAAGCATCTAAAAATATCATCAATATCACCATGCAAGTAAAATTTTACTGAAGATATTTCAAAAATAGTTGCAACAGTACATCAACAGGGAACTGCCAAAAATTCAAGCCAGATACAGAAGAGGATGTAGAACTAGGGCTATCACTGCTACCATTAGATGGATCTTGGCTGAAAACAGAGATTACAAGAAAGATGTTTACTTGTGCTTTATTGACTATGCAAAGGCTGTGTGGATCATAACAAACTATGGATAACATTAAGAAGAATGGGTATCCCAGAACACTTAATTGTGCTCATGAGGAACCTGTACATAGACTAAGAGACAGTTATTAAAATAGAACAAGGGGATTCTGAAAGGTTGAAAATCAGGAATGGTGTGTAGCAGAGTTGTATCCTTTTACCATACTTATTCAATCAATAAGGATTACATGAAAAAGAACATGGCATCAGGATTGTAGGAAGACTCATTAACAACCTGCAATACGCAGATGACACAACTTTGCTTGCTGCAAGTGAAAATGACTTAAAATACTTACTGATTAAGATCAGAGACTACAGCCTTCAATATGGATTCCACCTCAATGTAAAGAAAAGGGAAATCCTCAGAACTAAACTAATGCGTAAGTATCATGATAAACGGAGAAGAGAATGAAGTTGTCAAAGGCTTCATTTTTGCTTGGATTGACAACAAACACTCATGGAATCAGAAGTCAAGAAATCAAATTACATATTACATTAGGAAAATCCACTACACAAGATTTCTTTAAAGTGTTAAAGAGCAAAGATGTCAGTTTGAGGACGAAGGTACAACTATGCCAAGCCACTGTATCTTCAACTGCTTCACAGAATGTGAGAGTTCGACAATAAATGAGGAATGCTGTAGAATTGATGCATTTGCATTATGGTTTTGGAGAAGAATATTGAAAGTATTGTAGAGAGCCAGAAGAACAAACAAATCTGACTTGGAAGAAGTACAGGCAGCCAGAATTCTCCCCAGAAATAAGGATGGTGGGACTTTATTTCTTGTTCTTTGGACTTTTGTCAGGAGGGGCCAGTCCCTACAGAATGACATCATGCTTGGTAAAGTGAAGGGTCAGTGACAAAGAGCAGGACCTCCACTGAGGTGGACAATCACAGTTGCAGCAACAATGGTCTCAAATATAACAATTGTGAAGATAGCACAAGAGCAGAAAGTGTGTCCTTCTGTGTGCACAGTATCACTACATGAGTCAGAACCAACTTGCTGGTACCAACAACAGCAAAAACATAATGAAATGAAAAATAGGTAATTAGAATCTTAGTACTTCCAAATTTTGTTGAAAATTCTTGAATTTTTAGGTTCTATAAACTCAATTAAGATTATGATAGTTCTGTAGCACACTAGCAGGAAGAATACATATCCATACACAAAAAAATTTTGCATATCTAAGGAGTGGCACTTCACAACAACATGGACTCGGAACCGACTCGACGGCACTTAACAACAACAACAACAACATGGACTCTAAACAAGCTCACCAGTTGCTCCTACAGTCATCCACCCTAAATGCGCCAGACCTTGTCTGATCTCGGAAGTTAAGCAGGGTCAGGTCTGGATAGTACTTGGGTGGGAGACCACCTGGGAATACCTAGTGTTGTAGGCATTAGGAGTCCTGGTGTGCTGCTGTAGAATAAACACTCAAACACTAGGTCAATTTGAACTATAAGGTTTGCAGTTCAAACTCACCAGCAGCTCCTCAGAAATCCTATACAGGGTTGCTATGGGTTTGAACTGACTTGATGGTACTTATAGCATGAACTCTGATAAATCATGCAAAAACCCCAATAACAGGAAAGCCTGATCAGCTTTAGATACTAACAATCAATTGGGATAATGAGTATCAGTTGATAACAAGATTTTCACTAAGCCTACCCTAAACTTGAAGGAGCTCTGGTTGAAGAAGAGTAGTGGTTACGAATCAGGCTGCAAACCTTAAGGTCAGCAGTTTGAAACTACCAGCTGTTCTACGGGAGAAAGATGAGGCATTCTGCTCCTGTAAAGATTTACAGCCTTGGAAACCCTGTACAGGGTCGCTATGAGTCGGTTCCGATTCCACGGCAAACCACCACCACCCCTAAACTTGAATCTTGGTATGGTGATATAGGATAAGCAGTGGACCACAGGTTGGTTTGATCCTCAAGTTTGACAGTTCAAACTCAACAATTGCTTCTCTGAAACTCTGTACCTGGTAATTATGAGTCAGAATCAACTCGAACAGCACTTTACAACAACCCTAAACTAGGCTGTTTAAATACATGTTAATTCAAGATCTCTGGAGTAGATGCCTCAAAAGGGTTTCTATATAAAACAAGGCAAGCAAAAAACTTAATATTTAAAGTTTAAGCATAACATTAAGAAAGAGAGAGAAGATTCAATGTAACTCACAAAAAAACTAAAAATATAAAAGAGGAGTATACTGAGCACTCAGCAGTTAGATTTAAAATATCAAAGAACAAAAGGAGTCTCTCTAAAAACACCAGTAATCTAATCAGTTGTGTGCATCATAGCCACCTGCAAGGTTGTTTTATTTTTTTTCTGCTTTTCCTCTGTATCTTCAAGATAAGATTAACAGGTGCTACAGAAGTATAAACAATTGGTCTGAATTCTAAAAACAAAAACATCTTCCACTAAAGATACTATGTTG
>NW_006408631.1:10007498-10014639 GCF_000296735.1 Chrysochloris asiatica
GAATGGTACACACAATATGTACTTTAAAGATACTATGGTTGGTAGTTATGTGCCATAGAGTCGGTTTCGACTTATAGCGACCCTGTACAGGGTTTTCAGGGCTGTAAATCTTTATAGGAGCAGAAGCCTCATTGTTCTCCTTCGGAACAGCTGGTAGTTTTGAACTGTTGACCCTGAGGTTCGCAGCCCGACTCACAACCACTACGCTACCAGAGCTACTATCTGAGAGCTAATATCTCACTGAAAATGGTAAGACGTACAGTATGTGGCACGATTTTGCCTGTTTTCAGTGACACCTCAACAGCCATATGGAGGAGCACTTACCACGCTTCTGATGAATTGAATGAAATACAACAAAAGAAATGTTAAAACAACTCACATTACTACAACATCTTCTCAAACCAAAACAACATCTACTGTACCCACATTCACATTATCTCCCTGGGAAAGGTATTGCATGTATTTCTATCAAAACCGACAATCTGAGCAATGTGCACACACAATGTACACGATTCTGAAAAGGCAGGAGACATCTAATCGGAGTGTCTGTGAAAGAGTGTTTGATGCTCTTCTAGATAGGGAGGCACATTTCTATTACTTAAGAAGCTCAAGAAATTCAGACAGAACAACTAACAGGAGTCCTGGTGTGGTGCTGTGGGCTAATGCGTCAGACTGCAAAGTCGTTTCAACTGCAAGGTCAGTGGTTCAAGCTCACTATCTGCTCCTTGGTAACCCTATACAGGGTCGCTTGAGTAGGAATTGACTCAATGGCACTTAACAACTAACAGAGAGCAATATGCCAAGGGTGAGAGGGGATGTTTCATTGAGGGGGGAGGAGGCGGGATACTACCCAAACACTTGGCCACAAAGAAAGTACTCTTGAAATGTGCCTTCAGAAAGTCAAACTATTAATAGTGGTTATAACCACAGAGAAGTATTGCAAGAAAACTTTAGATTTTATGCTTTTACAATGCAAAAGAAAAAGGCTATTGCTATTTTGAAAAATAAAAAGAAAATATGAGTTTTGATAAATGAAAACTAATGCAAAGGAGATAAAACCGTATCTAACCATGTTGTTGTTGTTTGCTGTTATGTGCCGTCAAGTCGGTTCCGACCCATAGCGACCCTGATTCGTAACCACTACGCTACCAGAGCTCCTTTCCATAGTGGGATTCAAATGTTATCCTGCAGCCTTGTGTATAATAATTCACACGTGCCAAGCACTACATTCAGCTCTCTGTATGTGTGACTTCCTTGTACCCTTATAAAATCCCCGCAAGTAAAAAGTATCCCAATTGTGATGAGAAACAGATTAAATTCTTGCCTGCAGCCCAGAATGCACCCAAGTAAAACCTTTCATCACTATCTACCTCCCCAGCATCTCCACCTAGTTTCCCACAAGCACCTCAAACCAACAGATGACAAGATGAACTCATCTTGCCCTTCAGATAATCCTGTGTATTTTCTCTTAAAAAAAATGGCATCACCATTCAGGCCATAAGTGGACACTCATCCCCCTCATCAACTACACTCCAGCTTCATTCAAGAACACAGGAAAGGCCAGAACACACCAAGCCCAAAACAAACCTACTATGGGCCTCAAAACTCACTGTTTCTTCTTGCTGGAATGCCCTTACCCACCTTCACAGAGCTGCCCCCTCCTCTGCACTCAGGTCCCAGGGGTTCACATGGAATGTGCAAATATAATTTTATATTTAAACACACACACACAATATATACTTTAAAAACATCCATGGTACAGTAAACATCCTTGGATGCTGATTCAGAATATGACATGACAGGCCTACAAATTTTACAAAAATCTAAATGGTTTAGAAAACGGTAACAGTAAACTGAAAAAGCTTGAGAAAATAGAAGTTGAGAGTAGATAAGGGCTTTTAAAAGTAAAATTCCTCAAAAATTTTAAATCAGTTGGGAAAGAAGACTCTTCCATTTTCTTACTAATTTTAAAAGATGTTGTTGTTGTTGTTATGTGCCATGGAGTTGGTTCCAACTCATAACGACCCTGTACAGGGTTGCTGAGGCTGTAAATATTTACAGGAGCAGAATGCGTCGTCTTTCTCCCACGAAACAGCAGGTCGTTTCGAACTGCTGACCTTGCGGTTCTCAGCCCGATACTGAGTTGCAAATTGAAGGAAACAAGTTGCTAGTGAAACTGGCTGATCCTTTAGAATATAAAGAATAGGATACAGGCAGCCCCAGGATTGTGTATGTCCAACTACTTGTCCTTTTATGTTATGTAAATCTGCCCTAACTTTGACAGGATTGAGCCAACCTCTACTGCCACTTGAAACACATTCTTCATCACAATCACTTTCACTTGCTGCATGTGTAGATTTTAAACCACTGAAAAGGCTTCAAGATATTTCTTGTAGTAAATTAAAGTAAAGCTAAATAGGAACCATATGCACCTGTTCCAGCTTACCTATAACTTGACTTAAAGGCACACCTAGGAACATAGCTCATTCATAAGCCTAGAGTCTTGGTAGTTGTTTATGTGTTATAACAACAATATGGTGAAATCAAACTAAACCTAATCTGTTCTTGTGTGTGTTGTGCATTGAAGGGAATTACATTTACAAGATGCCCAGTAGAATTTCAGAACTGTATTGAAAAGTATGGCCCTTGAGTAATTTCCTGAACTGGATTCATAAAAACCCAGTGAATATGACATGGTTCACTTGTCTACCAGTGATTTGACTCCCCCAACTTAATAGATCTTGCTTTTCCTAAATTTGCAAACAGAAGAACATATAAAGAAAACACTCCTTTTTAACACCTCAAGATATGACAACTGGTCTGATGAAAAGTGCTATAAAAGGAAACCTAGGTAGGAGCCACTACAAAACATACTGTTGCTGTTTTGTTAAGTTCTGTGGAGTTGGTCCCGACTCATAGCGACCCTACATAGGACATAAAAATTTAAAAGATCCAGTCCCTGTTCTAAAAGTGTGTTGCATACAGGCAAAAGCAGAAAAGACAACTAATCATAAAGCAACATTTCAATAGACTAGATGAGGAAGCAATTTAGTCCAGGTGTCTCAGAGGAGACAAGCAGCACTCCCTCCCAGCTTACTGGCATCTGAGATCTTAACATGAAAACAAGCCTGATGTAGTTTTTCTCTCAACCTGTGGTTATTCTGAATTAAGAGAATTGAGAGAATCAGGTATTACCATCTTTAGGGAAATGCTGCTAAAAAAAATTGGAGGGAGGGTGGGTGAGGATGAGGGAGGGAGGGGTGGGGGAGAGAGAAAGAGATAGAGAGAGAACAGCCCAAACCAAAAATGTTCTTGGTCTTCTATCAATTACACCCATAAAACTTTACGTATTTCAAGATCAACTTTTAACCAATAAATATTCTCCAATATTGGTTAGGTTCCAATAGTCCAAAGTCAATTCCTTTCATAATATTAAATGGTCGGGCACCCTTTCCTTAGAATATTGGAGACAGTGCCCCAACCTCAAGTAATCTCCTTGTAATATGTATAATTACATATCTAATCTTTTGGTCATATACTATTTTATCAGTCCTTTATCCCTGAAGTTACTGGTGAGCTAAAATATAAAATTTTTATAAGTTTAGCAATATTTTTCAAGATAAAGTCCTGCTCAAATTTTAAAAATCTGTATATTACCACGACCACCCCCAGCACCCAAGGAGCTCTGGTAGTGTAGTGGTTACGAATCGAGCTGCGAACCACAAGGTCAGCAGTTCAAAACTACCAGCTGTTCCACGGGAGAACGATGAGGCTTTCTGCTCCCGTAAAGATTTACAGCCTTGGAAACCCTATTCAGGGTCGCTATGGGTCAGAACCGACTCAACAGCACTCAACAACGACCACCCCCAGCACCCACCCATGACTTTCTATGAATTGCTGTTTCCCATTTTAAGTGTATTTACCAGGAGGTCTTTTCTAGATTGCACTAATGATCAAAAATAAGAAAGAGTCCCTGCATAATTACCTCTAAATTGTAAGGGCCAAGACCCCATCAATGCACCAACAGACACTTGCAGCTCACAAATTGCCACACACAGATATCCTGTACCCCCACACTGCTCTGCATCTATTAACTTTTAGAAAACTATTTTTCAGCTTCCATTTGTGTACCAGATGCTAGCTTACAAATTTATTCAAGTAGCAACCAATAATTGTTAAATGAAATTCAATAAACATTATTTTAACACCTAAATTCAAGGCAAAGTTTTGAAATAGTTTAGTAGTTCCAGATATGAACTTGGGCATAGCCCCTTGTCTTTAAGGATGGTGATGAAAATGGAACCAAGGCACATGCATATAAAAGTAGTTGTTGTGGAGTGCCATGGAGTTGATTCCAACTCATAGGAACCCTGTATAGAGCTTCTGAGGAATGACTGGTGGGCTTGAACTGCCACCTGGCAAACTGATGTTGCGGTCTAGTGCTTATCCTACAGTGCCACATTTGTTAAGTGCCTTCAAGTCAGTTCTGACTTATAGCAATCCTGTATAGGGATTCCCAGGAAATGCTGGTGAATTTGAACCTCCTACCTTTCAGTTCAAATCGACCTTGTAGTCCAGTGCATTATCCCACAGTGCCTCCAGAATTTCAAAATAGAGGTGAGCAAAAGTACAAATTAGTATGTGATAGATTGAATACTGTTGCTAAGTGCCGTCGAGTCAGTTCTGACTCATAGCCACTCTGTATAGGGTTTCCAACAAGTAGCTAGTGAGTTTGAACCAGCGACCTTGTGGTTCAAACCAACCTTGTGGTCTAGTACATTATCCCTCCACAACACACCAAGACTGAATAATGCTTCCCTGAAATTTAAGAGGGGCACATAATGTATCAATTAACAACAGTATTGTTCCTATGGTCTCAGAAACTTGAGACATATACACAGTGGAAAAACATGAAATCATTAATAACTCTTTTACAAATAAGTAACATTAATGGTGCTATCTACATCATTAATATATCCCAAATGTGAAAAAAGGGGAGTGTGGAATAGGGTAAATCTAACAGATTATGCATAACTCAATTCTAATCGAAGCATTCAAACTTGAGTCAGAAGAAGCTAACCATAGGTATTCCAACCTTTAATAAAGTAGGGAAAATAATTGGCAACTATATATGGAGTTCTGGTGTGGTGCTCTAGGATAAGCACTGGACCACAAGGTCAGTTTGAACTGCAAGGTCGGTGGATCCAACCCACCAGTCGCTCCTTGTACAGGGTTGCTATAAATCGGAAATCACTCTACGGCACTTAACCAACAGTCTATCTGAAAGGTTGGCATCCTTTAGAAATAAGGTGCTTGGTGAAATGATTTGATAATTTTAAGTGAAATTTTTCTTAATAATTCTACCTATATCATAAAAAGACTCTTGGTGTAGTGACATAGGGTTAGGCCTGGACTGTGAAACACAGCCAGCAGCTCAAACCCACCAGCTGCTCCTCAGAAACCATATACAGGGTCACTATGAGTTGGAACCAACTCAATGGACCTTAACAACAACAACAATACCGTAAAAGGGAGAGAGGATGGTCAATGACTCATTATTTAAACAACCACTAACCAAAAAGATTAGAGATTAGATATTTAGTAAGGTTCTTCAATAGCTCTTTAAACTGTTGTTGTTGTTGTTGTTAAGTGCCGTCGAGTCGGTTCTGACCCATAGCGACCCTGTACAGGGTTTCCGAGGGTGTAAATCCTTACGGGAGTAGAAAGCCTAATCTTTCTCCCGCGGAGCGGCTGGTAGTTTCGAACCACTGACCTTAAGGTTCGCAGCCCAATTCGTAACCACTACGCTACCAGACTCAAAAAATATATAAATAAAATCCTTCGTAGTCAATGTCAAACAAAATGGTCATATTTGGATAAAAATATTATTCCTATTATGTTGTTGTTGTTGTTGTTGTGTGCCGTGGAGTCGGTTCCCACTCATAGCGACCCTACACAGGGTTTCCGAGGCTGTAAATCTTTACGGGAGCAGACCGCCTCATCTTTCTCCCGCGGAGCAGCTGGTAGTTTCAAACTGCTTACATTGAGGCTCGCAGCCCGATTCATAACCACTACACTACCAGAGCTCCTTATTCCTATTATAGCACCAATAAATAATATAGAACAGTGTGTAGAGTAGTGATATTAGCAAGCCATATAGTTTGTAATCTGAGGCACAATGTGGAGATATGGATTAATTTTAAGAGTTAATAAATTAATAATTGGTCTAAATGTCTAATAGATTATAAGCCTATTTTACATACTTTCAAATGGTATTTCTAAGCCTTTGTTGTTGTTGTTGTTGTTGTTGTTGTTGTTGTTGTTAGGTGCCATTGAGTCAGTACGAACCCATAGCAACCTTATGCACAGCAAAATGAAACACTGCCTGACCCTGGGTCAACCTCACTACTGTTGCCATGCATGAGTCCATCAATGCTGCCACTTGGCCAATCCATCTCATTGGGGGTTTCCTCTTTTTCTCTGACCCTCCAACCTTACCAAGCATGATATTCTTCTCCAGCGACTGGTTCCTCCTGACAATATGTCTGAAGTATGGGAGACGAAGTTTGGCCATCTTGGCCTCCAAGGAGCACTCTGGCTGCACTTCTTCCAAAACGGATCTATTGGTTCTTTTGGCAGCCCATGGCACTTTCATTATTCTCCTCTGACACCATAACTCAAAAGCATCAATTCTTCTACGGTCTTCCTTATTCACTGTCCAGCTTTCACATCCATATGAGGTTATTGAAAATAGCATGGCTTGGGTCAGGCGCTCCTTAGTCTTCAAGCTTATATCTTTGCTCTTCAACACTTTAAAAAGGTCTTCTGCAGCAGATTTGCCTAATGCAATACGTAATTTGATTTCTTGACTACTGCTTCCATGACTGTTGATAGTTGATCTAAGAAGAATGAAGTCCTTGACAACTTCAATCTTTTCTCCGCTGATAACAATGTTGTTTATTGGTCCAGTGGTGAGGATTTTGTTTTCTTGACATTGAGATGTAATCCATACCAAAGGCTGTGCTCTTTGATCGTCATCAGCAAATGTTTTAAGTCCTCTTCACTTTCAGCAAGCAAGGTTGTATCATCTGCATATCACAGGTTGTTAATGAGTTTTCCTCCAATCCTGATGCCACATTTT